>NC_138738.1:28702606-29039379 GCF_965113295.1 Leuciscus leuciscus
TGTTGACCCAGCCGGCTGAGTCTCAGGAGGAGATCACAGCCCGTCACCATATCGCAGAGCAACTAGAACGTCGTTTTATCCCACGTTCCCTCTGCAAGAGCTCTCTGTTTGCAGAGTTCAGCAACGAGCTCAAGATCCTGAAAGAGGCTGTGCACAGCGGCTCCGGTGAGAACTGGATTAATTGATATACAGTATTACTTATAAATCAAAAGTTGACCTACCCATCTGTCAGGGTTTTGTCACACTTTGTTAACCCTGGGTCATCCTTAGCCAGCAGCCATATCACCCTGTAGCCCAAGACTGGTTGCCCACTGAAGCTAAGCAGGGCTGAGCCTGGTTAGTACCTGGATGGGAGTCCTCCTGAGAAAAACCAGGTTGCTGCTGGAAGAGGTTGCTGCTGTTAGTGAGGCCAGCAGGGGGTGCTCACCCTGTGGTCTGTGTGGGTCCTAACGCCCCAGTGTAGTGACGGGGACACTATACTGTCAAAGAGCACCGTCCTTCGGATGAGACGTAAAACCGAGGTCCTGACTCTCTGTGGTCATTAAAAATCCCATGGCATTTCTCGTAAAGAGTAGGGGTGTAACCCCGGTGTCCTGGCCACATTCCACTCATTGGCCCTTACCAATCATGGCCTCCTAATCATCCCCTTACATTGAATTGGCTCTATCACTCTCTCTCCTCTCTCCACCTGTAGCTGGTGTGTGGTGAGCGCACTGGCGCCGTTGTACTGTGGCTGCCGTCGCATCATCCAAGTGGATGCTGCACACTGGTGGTGGTTGAGGAGAGATCCCCTGATATGATTGTAAAGTGCTTTGGGTGTACAGTAGTACATATGAAAGCACTATATAAATGCCTCATTCTATTCTATTAACCATGGGCTAATCATGTTCCACACTGGTCCTGCGTTTGTTATTAATTTTACCCAGATTTAACCCGGGGTTAAAACTGGACTTTACCCAGGGTTAAAAAAGACATTAACCTAGGATTAAATGTAAAGTGAAATGGTTTTCTGTCTATCTCTGCCCCTTTTTTTTTATTCAGCATACCAGGGAAAGACTTCCATCAGTACTGTTGGCACGTCCACCTCTGCATACAGGTTAAGTCTCGCCACCATGTCTCGCTCCAACACTGGTACAGGAACTGTCTGGGAGCAGGAGAGCCAACCCTCACGCCAGCCCTCACAGGATACACTCAGTCGTACCGATGAGGAGGAGGAGGAAAGTGTGTAATTCTTCTTCTTTAGTTTGTGCTTAAAGGCCTAGTTCATTCAGAATTTTTTTATTTTATCATCATTAACCCATGTGTCATTACTCGTTACAAATCACATTAACTTTCTTTCTTCGTAAACTATTTAAACCTGTTGATCGAAAAGATTTGACTTAAAAGACCAGTCTCTGTTCATAAATATATATGTGACGTATATATGACTTGTACTGTAATAAGCAAGCCAAATTGACTACTTTTATGGTGCTTTTATGTACCATCCAAATTGTTTGTAGGCTAATTGCATGGAGAGAAAGAAACTTTCCTTCAAAAGAAAGAAAGTCATGTAGGTTTAGAGCAACACAACCATGGGCGTAGCTTGCAGGGAGGTGACTGAAAGATGCTACTATGTAGTTTTACAAATAAATGATATGTTCAACTCAAAAGTAAATATGCATATAATGTAGGTATTTTAATAAGTTTTGAATTATTTCGTAAATAAATGTAAGAAAATTTTATAAATAAATCCAATCAAACTTACTAACTTCTCCCCCAATCTCATTTGTATAAGTTGTTTTCTTGTGATGAATCTGCATTTTGCTGGATAACAGCCCAGCAGATGTCTGTTTTAAAGCAGAGGGTGAGTAATTCTTGACTCCTCTATTTGCTGAGAAGGGTTTATTGCACGCTAGTTTAACATGGCAAAACAGACTCATGGTAGCCCTTACAAGTAATTTGCGTCCTCTCTGTAGTCATAGTATAAATCACTTAAATTTTATTATATATGGAGTTACACGGAGTGTGAATATGTAGGTTTACTATAGAAAAGCTCAAATGTGACTAAAATGGTGACTGACCAAAGCGACTGGCACGGTCTGCCCCCCAAAAAACCCGACCCCCCCCCCCAAGCTCAGATGTCAAGCTATGCCCATGGACACAACGATGAGTAAATAATGGTATTGATGTCAATACTAGTATTTTTGTTATGCCTTCCATTAAATGGCTTCATGAAATTCAGTTGTATTATTGTGAGTAGTGTTACTGGTTGCCTTTTAATGTAGATTATTTTAATCAAAGGTGTAATTTTAAAACAGTTATAAATGCTAAATTTATTTAGCGTGACCTAGTAGAAATTATTTAATGCAGCATGCTGAGTTTAATGTAAAATTGATGGGTTTCATTGCTGAGGAATTTTAGAAGCACTTGCCAATGTTATTATTACTGAATGATCCATATTAACTCTTACTCTGTCATTTTCAGATGACTCCATTAGCATCCCCAGCGTGGTAAGTGAGCACGAAGCTTTCCTCCCCAGGCTCATTTCCCAGCGGCGTTTCTCCAGTCACGCCACGGGCTCAGCCGCCACTCAGCCTGAACCAGGCATAAGCACCATGCTGCCCAGTCACAGGTAAACAAGCACCCCACTTCAAAACTAAAGCTCATGTAGACTGAAAGCAACAGAAACTGTCTATAACAACCTTATTTATCCAATCTTACCTTATCTTTCCCTTTAAGAGGGGGCTGATCTACAGCTGGGGGGTTGCATGTCTCTCTTATTATTCCCCTAATCTTGTTCCCTGCCCAACTCTACAGTGAACCCAATGTGCTAGATGAATCCCAGGGGCTTCTGGAGGAGGGTAACCTGTCTAGGTACAGTGTCACGGCCCTGTGTGTGCAGTGTCTCACCGTCTGTGTGCCGGGGCTGGGCCTGCCTTCCCTGTTCATCACATCCAACTTGAATTCTCACTAGGATCTCTCTCTCTCTCTTTCTCTTCTCATCTTCTCCAAGTCACTGTTTCTTCCTCCCTCTCTCTCTCTCTCTCTCTCTCTCTCTCTCTCTCTCTCTCTCTCTCTCTCTCTCTCTCTCTCTCTCTCTCTCTCTCTCTCTCTCTCTCTCTCTCTCTCTCTCTCTCTCTCTCTCTCTCTCTCTCTCTCTCTCTCTCTCGGCAAGAGACAATGATGCCCGTTTACGTATTATCACTCTGTGGTACTCATGTCATCTCCAGTGAGCCTCATGGTGTCATGGTGTCCACTCATGTTTCAGGCTTTTTGCTGCTCAAATTGGAGTTCCTCTTTGGGGGGCCAATCTGTGGGGCTGGAGAGGTTTGGTCTAGCAGGTTTAAAGTGGACAATTAGACATTTAAAAATGCGTTTTCTGATCTGCCATCATATGAAACTCACAAATTCACTTATTGCCAGAAATGGCTTAGTTCAAATGGGGGGTTACGTCCTGCTCACACTGCTATACCAGCTTCTCTATTCCCCTTTGTTTTTTTGTTGATGACATTGCAGGTTCTGACCTGTGATTCATGCTTTCTGATTCGTCCCTGTCCCTGTGTTTGATTGGTGGAGGGCTATGGACTGATGGGGATTTGTGGAAGGGACACATTTCCTCTTAACTCTCCCATTTATTAGGAGGATTTAACAGGGATTGTGTTCAGCTCTCCAAGGAGTTCAAGCTCATCGGCTCTGTTTGTGTCTTTCCCTCGGCTTTATTCTGCAGGGTTGCCAGTGTGCAGAGTGAACCAGGACAGCAGAATCTGCTCATTCAGCCGCCTCTCGGTCGGAAGAGAGGACTTAGGCAGGTGAGCTTTCAGTCTTATTTATAATGCTCTGATTTTTTGTACTATTCTGTGTATTATGTTAAGGCATGAAATTAAGGCGCTGTGTCTTGTAGCTGCGGCGACCCCTGCTGTCTATCCCGAGGGTGCAGGACGAGTCTCGTGGGCGTCAGGGAGCCAGACTCTCAACAACCCGCAGGATTGTTCAGCCTAAGAATAAACCAATCGACAGAGGTACGTGTTGTTTGTTTGTATGACTACATGAAAAATGTGCACAACATTTGCCATATTTAACCCTGCAAGGCCTGATATATAAAATAATAATCCAGAAAATAGATATAATCATCTAGTCTATTGAGTCTTTTGATAAAATATATATAGCATGTATAATAATGTAAAAAAAAAATAATAATAAAAAAAAATTATTATGAACAATAATTTAAATAAAAAAAATATGTGATAGCAAAAACATTGTTGTAGTTAAGATTTTAATAATGACAGAGCAGGCTGCATATATAAAAAAGTACATATAAGTACTTTTCTGATATTGTGGTGGACATAGTATATTTAAAAAACATACCTCAAATACCTACTGTGTAATTTAGTACATTTTCAATGTGATTTTTCTATAAGCAATGAAATATACCTAATGTCTATAAGTTGCTTAAATACACTTAATATTCATTTTGAGATATCAATATATTGCAATACTTTGTCTGAGCAAAAAGTGAAATAATAAATATGCCAATATACATATTCCAATAAATATGGAAATAATATTAAAAGTTCTTCTACTTCCTGAAGAGCATGAATAATCCACCAGGGGGCAGAAGATATGTAGTAGGTCATATAAAAAGGTTATTTTGGAAAAGCATTGTTCACATTTAGGATGTAGAGGCCTTAGAAAGCCATGTATCAAATTTAATTAATATGGTTTTATAGGGTTAATGACATCAGCTCAAATGGCCACTATGAGAATTATATATGGAAGAGTCTGTAGGGCAAACAGTAGTGCTTGCTTGGTGCTAACCACACCAATGTTATGGATTCGATTCCCAGGAAATCGCATGCACTTATAATGTACACCTTGAATGCAATGTACGTCACTTTGGATAAAGGTGTCTGCCACATGCATAAATGCAAACGAGGATCAGAGTGTCTAATGAATCTCTTATTTTTTCCTAAGTACATGGTGACCAAAAGAGGTCTGTGACTTTCACTGAGACCCAGCAGGAAGCAGCGGGCAGATCTCCCACTGCCAGCCCCAGCAGTGGCCTAGCAGGGGTCACAGAGGTCGGGAAGCTGAGCATTGACTGTCCTTTCACCGCATCTGAGTCCTCATCACCTAGCATCAAAACTGCTCAGCACAAACCAGCATTGCCACAGGTCTGATTAAGAACAGTGTTCATATGAAAGCTTGCAGAGTTTTTGGGTTACACACATTCTAAGTTTAAAATGACACGTTCATAAGCTCTAGTTTGAAATATACATGAAAAGTTTGGGTGCATTGAGTGAACTTGACCAGGGTTGGAAATTAACAGTAGCTTGGAGTAAAAGTGCCGTCAAATGTCCCCCAAATTCAAGACAAGGGGGAAAAACTGCATCTGTTCAATTATAGGCTCTACTAAATCTATTGTCTGTCGCAATAAAGCGAAATGGGAAAATGAACGTTACGTTGCTCACATTGCATTAGATTTCGATTTATGTATTTATTTTTGCAGCTTTGGGAATTACAACCAATCACACATGTTTCTGTTGAGCTTATGGCCAATCATTTAGATTAGTCACCGCTGAAAATTCTGGAGTTTTGTTTCAGTGATCGCTCACTGACTGAAATCTGTACTCCTTTGAATTCTCTCATCATAAATGACGAAGTGCCGATTACAGTGCAAGTAAGTGATTCATTTTGCAGTGTAGGCAGCTTCAGTGATTGTAAAGGGAGTTGTCGCTGAGCATGCAAAACTGAAATCATGCTTTCTGTATATCATTTATTCCTGGTTATGTTATGACCGTTATGTTTTTCATGCTACTGAAATAACCAATGTGAAGTTTTGATTTTATAATACGCAATTATCGAAGTAATTCATAAATGGTTCTTTAACTTTTGTCAGTGTAGCCAGAATATGTTCCCACACACAAAAATATTTGTAATGTATCTATTAATCAACAATAATAATCATTATTACATTATCAAGAGCAATAATTGACAAGGTTTTTGTCATAATATTCCCCAGAGGCCCCATGATACGATATCATCGATATACTTAAGCAACGATACGACATTATTGTCATTTTAAACATTTTGCGCTATGCTGATAACATTTTGTGATGTATTACACATTTTTTTTACTGTAGAATGTCCTCAAAAAATCAGTTCGGAAAATAAGTTTTGGAAAATGGTGGAGAATTCCCTTTTTAATTTCAGGAGGAGATGGCAGGTCATATTTCAGAATTGTATTTATTTATTTTATTTTATTTTTTAATTACAGTTATCTTACCTAAATGTTTAATCACCATGTATTTGTGCACTTGCAATTGATGCAAGAATCTGATGTGCTGAATCATATTTATATTGTTAGAAAGATACTTTGGTTATATTTATATTCAAGTATTTGACAAAAAAGACAAAACAATATATTTAATAAGGTAATTATAAAAATTATTATAATTACACAGGCTATAGTGGAAAAGTCAATTTCTGACTGTTGTGGAGACATTGTGTCTTTAAAATTGAATTTATACCTCTAAATTCAACAGCTTACAACTTACACTTGCTCTATTTTGACTGTAGGTCTTTCACTATGAGAATAAAGAAAGGAAAGATCAGGAGAGTGTAAGAAGCAGTCTGTCTCCCACCCCCTCTGCCGCCTCCAGCTCCGCTTCTAGAGCCTGTTCCCCTCTTCCTCCTTCCCTCCCTGTCCTGAGTACACCGTCCCGGCTGGTCCCAACACAGATCAGAGAAAGTCCGGAGGATGAGGAGACCTCTAGGCTTCTGCAAAACACTGACACCTCCAATAGTACAGAAGAGGACCGTGGCACGGAGAACCCACTCCTGACCTCACTGCTCATACCCCATGCCCGCTCTCCGCTCCTCCTGTCCCCTGTTGACCTGGATCTGGACGAGTCTCATGTCTGAGAATGTCCCGCTTCGGGATGTGCAATACTGTGCTAGTGTAACAGGAAGTGGCAGGGCTCTCCTGTGATCAGATTTCTTGAATAACTTGAATTTTTCTTTGTCAGCTCTGATCAAACATAATAAGCTGATGTGCCATGCTTTGCAATCAATAGAAGTATTTATGAAGCACTTTGCTTAAAGGGATAGTTCACCCAAAAATTTAAATTCTGTCATCATTTACTCACCCTCAAGTTTGATGGGCCCTACTGACTTCCATAGTATGGGATTTTCCCATACTATGGATGTCAATGGGATCCATCAACTGTTTGGTTACCCATATTCTTCAAAATATCTTCTTTTGTGTTCAGCAGAAGAAAGAAATTCATTCAGGTTTGTTACAGCTTGAGGGTGAGTAAATGATGACAGAATCTTCATTTTTGGGTGAATTATCCCTTTAATTCCACCAATCAATGAAAGCTGATTAACCTGTGTTGTACCATTCAGTCTTTAGTGAGATAAATTACATTTTAAATTAAATAAGTATTCTGTGAAAATCATATATTAATAATCATATATTAACTACAGAAACTCATTGTGTAATTATATAGATGTATTCTAAATATTTGTCATCTCATAAAGTATTTATTTAGAGGATTATATGAAAATGAGATATTTAGAATAAATATTATAAATACTTTATTTTCTGAAAAAAACGATGCTTATAAGCTATTAAAGCTATTTAAAACGATGCTTATAAGCTATTAAATATAAAGTATTTAAATTAAATAAATATATTTAAATAGAAAAATTCTAAGCATCTTCCCAGCTGTTGTCCTGATTGTGTTAGTGTTGATTCCTTTGTTCATTGAAGCCCAATTCAACTTTGGTTACACTTTATTTTAAGTTGACGTTGTTATATTGTAATTACTCTAAGTACTGAGTGATATTAATTAACTACATGTACTTACTATAGTGTTAAGGTTATGGTTTGGTTTAGAGTTAGTTACTTGTGATTCTGCATCATTTACTGTTATTACTATAGTAAGTACCTCAAAATAAAGTGTTACCTCAACTTTTGCTTAATCTGACTCTAAAATACAGTATAACCTTTTTTCAGATACCTTACAAATTCTTCTACATAACGTTCAATGTTAAAATAGGAACTTAATTCACTGAATGTCTCACTCTGTGTAACCTAACAAACCCTGTGTTACCTGAATACCCTCAGAATGTAAAAGCTCAGCAGGTATTGTGTTTCTGTGTTTGCTGCTTTGTGGGTATATTGTTTTTTCGTCTAATGTGTTGCTATCTGTTCGATTAGTCCAATAATAAAAATTTAAATCATGACATGTTGGTGTTGTCTTGTTGGTTTATTTTAATTAGTATAATTACTCAATTAATTTTATTTGTTGGATTTGTGAAAGAGTAATACTGACTTGTGATCATTTTTGGTAACACTACTAGGTTTCATTTGTTAATGTATTAACTAACATGAACTAACCGTGAACCATACATTTGTTACTGTATATGTTCATCTTTGTTAATTGTATACAGTTGTAAAGTGTTTGTTCATGTTACTTCACAGTACATTAACTAATGTTAACAAATACAAATTTTGATTTTAATAATATATTAGTAAATGTGAAATTAACATTAACAACGATTAATAAATGCTGTAGAAGTGCAGTTCATTATTAGATCATGTTAACGAATGTAGTTTAACCAATGTTAACTAATGAAACCTTATTGTAAAGTTTTACCTTTAAAAGAACTAGACGCATCATGGCAATGCAAAACAGTTTATTAGCAGAAAATAGGCGATTCTTGGAATGTAAGTTTTACTTGTTGGCCACAAATGTCTCGAGGACTTTAAAGAGCCTTTCATCTCTAGCATCAGCTTCTCTTTCTCTCCTCTCCTCTCTTTCTCTCCATTCCCTTTCATGCCGTTCTTCTCTAGCCAGCATCTCTTTCTCCCACCGGTCCTCTCTGGCAAACATTTCCCGTTCCCTCCTCTCCTCCCTCTCCAGCGCCTGTCCCTCTCTCATTTCTTCTCTCTCTGCAGCCCTTCGATCTCTTTCCACCTCTCTCTCTGCAGCCCGTCGGTCTCGCTCTTCTTCTCTCGCTGCAGCCCGTCTGTCTCTCTCATCCTCCCTCTCCGCCGCTTGCCTCTCTCGTTCCTCCTGTCTCCTTTCCATCTCCCGCAGGATTATCAACCAATCCTCTTCCTTTCTCTGCTTGATGGGAGGAGCGTCCTGAGCAAATGAGGACACTTGGTCCGGCTTGATGAAATGGTTGAGGGGGATCTCGCCACTCAGTGCACCATCCATGATTGCATACCACTTCCAGGTTGCAATTGCTGTGTCTCCTCCCACCATACTGAGGCTTTTGAGGTCCTGCAATACATAATCAAAGACAAATGAATTGCAGGTACATGTACCGTGTTATTAGAAATGTACTCTTTGTATTCATGTTGGTTTCATATGGTTTTGAAAAACTTTCTTAAATTATTTTTAAGATAATATTGATGCAAAGTTTGTAGCCAAATATTTGTTTGCAGAATTCACAACACCTGCCAATTTCCATCAGAAAAAAAGGCAGATGGGGAAAAAAAGTCATTAAATAACAATAATATATTTAAATTGAAATAATCTAACCATCTTCCCATCAGTTGTCCATATTATGTTGGTGTTGATTCGTCTGATTCTTTTATATAATTTTCAAGAAAGGTTTCAATTTATCAATCAAGTTAAGATGTTTTCCTTGCATCTTGAATGAGAAAAAAGGGGTGTAACGATACCCTCATGTCACGATTCGATACATACCACGATACGATATTTTTGCGATACTCCAAGACATAAAGTAAAAGGTTAACAAAAAATGTACTGTCAATTAAAATGCTAAATTTGGTATTACATTGAATAGCCTTGGACTTATATATGATCATATAACACCGATTTTATCTTCACTGCATTGGTTACCAATAAAGTTCCGTATTAATTACAAGGTATTGCTACTGACTTATAAAGCTCTAAACGGCTTAGCTCCAGTCTATTTAACGGATCTTCTATCACCCTATAATCCATCGTGCTCTTTAAGATCACTAAATTCAAGGCTTTTGGTCATACCTAGGATATCCAGAACCAAAACTCTGGAATAGTCTTCCTGATACTGTTCGTTGCTCAGACTCGCTCTCCCAGTTTAAAACTAGATTAAAGTCGCATCTCTTCAGCCAGGCATTCATATAATCCTACAGTTCAAACTACAATCCGGCCTCTAGCTCATAAATGCCAGAGGAGAACTGGCCCCCGACTGAGCCTGGGTTCTCCCAAGGTTTTTTTTCTCCATTAGGTCACCTGATGGAGTTTTAGGACACCATTAGGTCACTTGATGGAGTTTTTCGGTTCCTTGCCACTGTTGCCTTTGGCTTGCTCAGTTGGGGATATTTTGGGGATATTTAATTTAATTTTATCAATCAATAAATTCCTCTTGAAACAAACTTTGTTGTATTATTTTAATTTAATACTGTGAAGCTGCTTTGATACAATCTGTATTGTGAAAAGCGCTATACAAATAAACTTGACTTGACTTGACTTGACTTGGTGCTGGTAACCCAATGCACAGGACAATGGTGACACCAGAATAAAAATATCCATGATTCAGAAGCTGAAAATACTGACTAGATATGTTTAAAATAATGTAAGGCACTTTTTACTGGTAACATAAGACATTTGGCATTATCAGGAGTCAGGACCCACAAATATTCAGCAATTGCATTATTCTACATTATATTCAACATACAGTGGTTGAATGTAGTACTGACACTAAAACTTTTTTTTCCTCTAAAAACTATACACAATACATCTTTTCACTATCCACGATGCATTATTGTTGCATTTTTGTATTGCGATATATTGTGATACGATATATTGTTTACACCCCTATGTTTAAATGTTTTTTGTTTTTTTTTATAGCTTAGGCTACATATTTTATAATTTTTGCAATTATCATGGATTTTTTTTTAAATCATAATTATTCTAATATTATTAATACATAATTATATAATATTATATTTATATATATATATATATATATATATATATAAATTAATTAATAAATAGAGGGACTTACAGCACATGACATTTTACAACCAAAACTACCAACCTTACCTTCTCTGTTAAGAGAATTACTGACCTTGACACTGATACTCTATTACATAATTTAATGTATATTTATTTATTTATTTATATTTGCATGTTTGGTTGTGGTTGTAACTCATGATTTTGATTTGGCAAACTTTTTTAATAATAATAAGCAATGAAGAACTTCGTTTAATTTTTTTTTTTTTATTATGAGATTTTCTTATCAATAATTTTTTCATATCAATAAAGTTTTTTTCTTCAGGACAGTTGTACCCTGGCATCGTTGACTTCACACCCATAGATCCAGACAAAAAATGTCATGTCATTTAACAGTTACCTTCAAGCAGAGTAATTCATTAGTATTTTTATTGTATTTAATTGATTTCTGCAGACATGTGACTTGCAAACAAGCTAAAAAAAATTAAAGCATGTCATCACCTTATACTTTTGTTTTAGATTCTCCCACTTCTTTCGAACCCATGCAGGGGTCACTTTCCCTTCCAGCTGTTTCTCTTTCACATACAGCCTGTAGATGGACAGATCAACAGCATAGGTAAGAAGAAGAAGGCATAATAGCACTCAGTAAAGTCAGGACTGGTTTCACTCACTCAAAGGCTGTAATGGCTGCATTTCTTCTGCCTGTAAACAGACTGTTGTTTCTGACTCTCCACACAATCAGATCTGCCGTGTTGGCATCAGTCCCTAAATGCATAGAGACGACTGGTAACGATATTTTGCCTTATACCACTACTTGAAAGGGGAATTAATCACATACATTGACAATTTCATGATATCAGCATGTTGTTATTGTAGAAGCATTACGTTTTTTGGGAAGTAAAGAAATCAGGCTAATCATAAACCGATACATTTTGACATAAAAAACGTGCTACTTGCATTTAAAGACTCCTTCTTCCGAACCCATTTTATTTGTTTGTTTTGTTTAGCATTGTTTTCTTCTTCTGTTCTTTCTCTCTCGTGGGTGAGAATGAATTACAGCATTAGCGCCCCCTATCGTCAATTGCAACAGGCTTGTTTTAGTTGGTTGTTGTTTCCCTTGACTGATTTCAAATAAATCACAATTCAAAAAAGCTAGCAGTATATAATATGTTACATTGGCACGATTCGAAAACGATTTCAATTATTTATGCGTTTAAAGTCAAAGTAAGGAGAAAAGTGGTTTAATGAGACATCAGCTGAGGATTTTGTCCAGCAGGGGCGCTGTAGTGGTTGCGACTGTAGGAAGTGACGCGACTCACGCGAGCAGGAACAACTAGCAGCGCTTGAAAGAAAGTGTGTAGTCACCGTGTGTTACCCGGTCTGCAACTATATTTTCTGCATAACATAATCAAATCTTTCAAATAGTTCTTCGTATTAGTGTTTGCTTTCCATTTGTCATCATGGTAAGTGAACACGTCTAAAGAAATAATTGCTTTTGCTGAATGCGATCGTATTTATTAGCACTGTACGTTAGCTCATTTGCCTTCTCATCTTTACTGGAAGTTGTTATAAAATAATGTATCCTAACCTTCAAACTATATATCTTAAGTATTTTTGTATATATATTTGAGCATTCCACACGCACAATACGCTTTAGTTATATCGAGTGAGTGCTATTATGCGGAATTATTATTATTATTCCCTAGTCATGTTTAAAACGAAACTAACAGTTGCACTTATCTGCCTGGGCCAAATATGGATGGTGGATTAATCATACATAGACGTGCTATATATCATAACTTTCATAACTTTATCGGTATTAGAAGGGAAATTCAATATTTGAACTCTTTTTTTTTATCATTTATAAACATTTCAGATGTGTAATTGGATAACAATTGCTGTGTTCCTAGTGGTACAATATTGTTTGATCAAAACTATGTTTTAGTATTTAATTCTATATAATAACTATTTGAAAAAATGTATATGAGTGTATATAAATTGCAGTTTCTTAATCTTAGTCTTACTGTCTTCTGCCTATAGTCTATTATGTCATATAATGGAGGTGCTGTCATGGCGATGCGGGGAAAGGAATGTGTGGCAATAGCATCAGACCGGAGGTTTGGCATCCAGGCACAGCTGGTTACCACAGACTTCCAGAAGTTATTCCCCATGGGAGATCGACTCTACATCGGACTGGCAGGTCTTGCCACAGATGTACAGACAGTGTAAGAATACAATTTTAGATGCATTATAATCTTATGATTTTAAACAACACTTTTGATTTGATCTGTAATACTTTTTGGCTTTTACCTTTCCCTTTTATTTTAGATCTCAAAGGCTGAAGTTCCGCTTGAACTTGTACGAGCTGAAGGAAGGTCGTCAGATCAAGCCGAAGACCTTCATGAGCATGGTGTCCAATCTTCTGTATGAGAGGAGGTAAAAATGCACTTATTTTCCTGCTAGCTACTGTTAATTTGCACCAAATACAAAAACTATTTGCTGGAAAATGTAGGTCAATAGCAATAAGTTCAACAGCAAATGCATTCAATGAACAAAACACTGAATAGCAGTAAATAAAGAACTATTATTTTGCTTGGCAATATCCTGCAATGTGGGAAAAATCTGACTTCCTAAATATTTAAATGTCTTGCTAATTGGAATCGAGGAGGACACTAATGCAGTATTGGCTGATGCTGACAAGGGCATCAATACAGATTTTTCCCAGTTAATTTTGTAGCCACTCACATTGCTAAAATCTTTAAATATTCTAAGACATTGAGGTAGAGAAGTGGAAAAGTTAGACTTATACAGTAAGATATCAATATATCATCCACAAAAAGAGAAATGTAATGTTTGGAACCGCTGGCGAATTGCCAGTGCCAGAGGCTCTAATGAAATTGCAAATAGCAGTGGTGATAATGGGCACCCTTGTCTTGTGTCTCTACTCAACTGAAATGCTCTTGAAAAGCATAAACCTGTTGATACCCGTGCAGGAGTTAGTATATAAAATCTGGATCTTGTGAATAAAGCGAGAGCCAAAGCCAAAACAAGTTAAAACAGACCATAGGTATGTCCACTCGACCCGGTCGAGGGCTTTCTCTGCCTCTAGTGAGAGGATAGCGCGTTGTTCGTTAGCCAGGTCGGATGCATCAATAATTTTCAGACGGCGTCGTGCGTTATCCATAGGAAAATGTCCCGTGAGAAATCCTGTTTGGTCATAAGGAGCTGGCGACTGTTCCTAAACGTTGGGCTAAAACTTAAGCATTTACCTTGGCATCCGTGCTAATTAAAGAAATCGGCCTATAGCTTGAACAGCAATGAGGATTCTTCCCTTTTTTCAGAACCAGTAAGATAAGGGCACTAGTATTTTGACCTCTGTGGAAACGACCTGTATCTATTGCAAAGTTTAAGGAGTCGAGAAGGAGTGGTCCAATTAGATCCCATAACACCAAATACAGCCCCGGGGGTAAACCGCCCAGACCGGGGGCCTCCCTCCCTTATTCATTGACTCTAGAGACTCCTTTAGTTCTTTCAACTCTATTGGAGAATCGAGAAAATGTGCTGTTCATCATTTAGGTGAGGGAGATTTAGTTTTGACAGAAATCCAATACCAGGTTGTTTTTCCGCTCCCACCTCTGATCTGTAGAGATGCTCGTAGAATTCCTTAAATATACTGTTCACCTCGGCCGGAGCTGTATGAATTTTGGGTAATTATAAAACGTGCCCATTTGTTTATTATTACTCCTTAGCTGATTTTAACATGCATGTATAAAAATATATCAACTCAGCAAAAAAAAAAAAAATCCCTTTATTAAGATACTGTATTTTAAAGATAATTTTAATCCAAACAAGCTTTTCAGATCTTTAATGGAAAGGGTTTCGACTATATTTTTCGTACTTGTTCAGTGAGCCATAAACAGTTATTGCACATGCACCTGTGGAACGGTCCATAAGACACTAACAGTTTACAGGTGATAATAGGCAATTACAATAGCTTAAGAAACTAAAGAGTCCTTTTTTACTGAAAAACACCAGAAGAAAGATGTCCAGGGTCCCTGATCACCTGTGTAAACATGCTGCAGATGTGGTCAGAGCAATAAACTGCAATGTCCGTAATCTAAGATGCTAAGACAGTGTCACAGGGAGACAGGAAAGACAGCTGTGTCCTTCCAGTGTTTCCAACCCTGTTTCCGGATGCACACCAACAGTATACATTTTGTCTGATCAATCCATTTCATTTCTACTAAGGAGCTGATGGGTTGAATCAGGTGTGTTTGATTAGGAAGAGTTGGGAAATGTGTGCTGTTGGTGTGCTTCCAGTCACAGTGAACAGGACACACTGCCCTGATATGTTATGTTTAACACCTTTGTCTTTCTCTGAAATAACATTCCCATGCACACTGTGTACATAATTCCAACCTTACATGTCCCTTTCTCAGGTTTGGGCCGTACTATATTGAGCCTGTGATTGCTGGTCTAGACCCAAAGACCTTCGAACCCTTCATCTGCTCCCTTGATCTTATTGGATGCCCAATGGTAACAGAAGACTTTGTTGTGAGCGGTACTTGCTCAGAGCAGATGTACGGCATGTGCGAGTCGCTATGGGAACCTGACATGGTAGGTGGAATAGAACCCGTGTGCATCACTGTATTGGACATGAAGGCTGGTTTATGATCTAGACCTGGTAGTCTCATAGACGATGCTGTTGATTGTGTTCTCTAGAAACCAGACGATTTGTTTGAGACCATCTCACAGGCCATGCTGAACGCTGTTGACAGAGATGCAGTGTCTGGAATGGGAGTCGTTGTTCATGTCATGTAAGTCAAAACATCAACTGTAGTTAAAGTATGAAAATCATTCACTTTTAATCAACTGACTTTAAACTGCACAAAACGCATTATGTGAAGATTGTTATATTTTTACTGAACTTAAAACATTAAGACTAAATTATTAAATTATTTTATTCACTGTATACACTGGGGGTCAAAAGTTTGGAATATTTAAGATTTGTTATGTTTTTGAAAGAAGTCTCTTCTGCTCTCTAAGGCTGCATTTATTTGGTAAAAAAAAAAACGTAATAACCGTAATATTACATAATTACATAATACAGTTTTAAAAAACTGTTTTCTACTTTAATGTATTTAAAATTTAAATTTATTACTGGGATGGCAAAGCTGAATTTTCAGCATCATTACTCCAGTCTTCAGTGTCACATGATCCTTCAGAAATCATTCTAATATTCTGATTTGCTGCTCAAGAAACATTTCTTATTATTGACAATGTTAAAAACAGTTTGTTGCTTTATATTTGTTATTATATTTATATTGTTGTTGTTAAAAACGGATTTAAAATAAAAATGTATATTTTTATTCAACCAGGACAATTAAATTGATTCAAGTGACAAATATATTTCATAACATTATAAATGTCTTTACTAATTCAAATAAATGCTGTTCTTTTTCACTTTCAAACATCAAAGAATTATTTAAAAAAATTATCAGTTTTCACAAAAATATTAAGGAGCAAAACAATGTTTTCAACATTGATAATAATAAGAAACATTATTAATAATTGAGCAATAAATCAGCATATTAGAATGATTTCTGAAGGATCACGTGACTGAAGACTGGAGTAATAATGCTGAAAATTCAGCTTTGCCATCACAAGAATAAATTACTTTAAAAAATATATATATAGTCAAATAGAAAACGTTTTTTAAATGTAATATTTTACAATATGATCAAATAAAATGCAGTCATGGTGAGTATAAGAGACTTATTTATTAACATTAAAAATCTTAGTTATGCCAAATGTTTGACCCCCGGGGTAATTAATTTAGTTTGATTTCTTGAAGTGTAGTAATTCATGGTACAGATTCAGACTATGAAGTGTTTTTATTTTTACATTTCTAGTTGAATTCAGTGAGTTAATTGGTGTATGTGGTTATTTCACAGTGAGAAGGATAAGATAACCACACGCACCCTGAAGGCCAGAATGGACTAGAGAAAACGACTACTGCTGTTTTCTGTCCTGCGACCCCTTTTTTTTTGTACTGAAATTGAATTTGCCCCTTTCCATTTGTCATCACTAAGATTGAATTGTTCAATAAAAATTCTGATATTTACTCATTTGCTTGTTATGTGGTCAGAGAGAGAAAAAGTGGTCTAATTCTATGATGTTTTAAAGTATTGGGACAGATTAGGTAATTCATGCCAAACTACCAGAAAGGATTTACCACATAAACAGGGATTTGATTTTTCCCAGAACAATAGTGCCATGAATAATGGAGTTTTATCCTCCTGAGATTGAAAACCAAATTTAGCTGCAGTGTGTACAGCGGTCGCATGGACACATCCAGTGTAGTCTCAAGATGTTGTTCATCTCAAAAGTCGGGATCACAGTCATTTGACCACTTTATTTGAAATAAAACTCAATAAAACACTAGCTAATGAAACACAGTCATATAAAAAGATGCACAACAATAAATGAATGCAAATCCTTGTTAGTGTGAGTGATAGGGATGTGTTAAACTGAGCTCATTATCGGCTGGTTTAAATATTTTCTTGACACAGCTTATTCTAAAAAGCTACAAGTCATTGACTCGGTTGTCAATCCACGTAAAAAAGAAACTGTTTTGTTCTGTTTTCTATAAGCTCGAAGATCTAAAAGTTTGAAAGTAAAGAAATTCAGACTTGTAGAATTGTAACTTGCAGCGTTTAAATCAAATAATTTTATGAGGCCGATAATTAGACCTATCATATATTCTTTTTTTTTCTTTTTTTTTACGGAACAGTTGTAATTTACAACAATTATATATCTTCATTTTTGGAATTAGAGTGAAAACAATAATATATTAATAATATTAATAGGCCCTATACTCAGTCATATATATAAATATTAAAAATAAAACCAACAAAAAAACCAAACACTTACAAAAAAGTTTGGGAACCTCTGTTTTAATTGAAGCTGAGGAGAGGAGTGGTTAAAAGAACAAGTGCTGAGTTGTAGACTGAGAGAGAAAAAAGCTTGTCGATCGCCCCCTGGAGGGGAAAAGAAGAATGACGAGACTGAGCTGTCCTTTGCTAAAATGAAAGAAAATAAATAAAACAATTGAATTTGAAATGATAAAGGGAAAACTGTCTGAGCCGAGCACTGAAGTGTATTAGCTGGGCAGTGAAGATAAAGCAAAATCTTATATCACCTGGTATTCCCAGGCAGTCTCCCATACAAGTACAAACCAGGCCCGACCCTGCTTCAAGTGGTAAGCTACTCACTGCAGAGTCAAAAGACATCCAGCTCCTCCTATCTGGACGTCTCGTGGGGTGGAGGGATAGGGTGTGGTTGGATATTCTAGCTCCACCCATTAGGCCCAGATTGCATTCGCTCCTCCTCACTGGATGTCTAGTAGGGAGGAGCTAGAGGATTATGTGGATTAATTAATATAATTTCACATTCCATTTATTTAGCTTTTCATCGACTCCACACGCAGTTCCCTCATGAACCCCCATTTGGGAACCCTGAACTAGAACAATCAAATAAACGAATCAATTAGATTCCTATAACAGCCTGTCAATGAATTCACCATATTTCTACAGATTAAACAGTTGCAAAAAGTTGTAAAATTGGATAACTTTACACAGAAAAGCATAGTGAGTCATTTTTTAACACTAAAATCATATTAACAAGCACATTATGTCATGTGGCTATACTTTTGAAACCGATTAGGCCTACTTAGTAGCCTATAAGGCTTACGGATTGGCCCCATTTACTTCCATCTACTCACTGTCACGCAGCAAATGCCCGTTCACGAGCAAGGACCACGCCACAACCATGAATGTTGGAGAATTATTTATTGAAGAAAGATAGGGATGAAGAGGAAGGGGGAAAGGGATGGTAGTCTGGTGTTGGCGGCCCATCTCAGTTAAATGTGATTAGGACGCCCTGATACAACCTGGAAGGGGAGAGAACAGGGGTTGGTAAAGATGGTTGAATGGATGAGAGAGGGAAGGGAAGGTTTGAGAGAACTAGACAAACAGAACTGTAAGGGACGGCCCGATATAAGACGGTTTCAAGAAGTCAGGTCAGGTGATTGGTTGAGGCGTGGTCCCGCTCCCGAACCTCAAGTTAACTCCATTGAATTAAAGTTTGTCCATATAATTATAGTTGTTCACTCAGGAATCCATACATAACACCATTTTATTTCATTCATACAGCAGACTGCCGTTCAGTTTTTTTAATTTCATTCTATTTTTCGATAAACATGAAAGCGTGCAAGGATTAAAGTTTCATTTTTCATCAGAACTCTTAACAGTTCCACCTGAGGCCGTTCATTCGGGAGGCGCACAGTAGAAAGCTGTTTATACCTTGCTGAATTGGCGGGGCTAATATCTGATTGGATGGAGGGGGAGGTTCAATGAAAATTTACAGAACTTATTTTTCTCTTCATGCATTGATTTGCTTATTAGTAATAGTGTTTAATCTGTAAAAATATGGTTTAATGACAGAGCTGTTAATTGGATTCTGATTGAACTGTTTATTCCATTGGTCTAGTTCAGGGTTTCTCAAATAGGGGGTTCATGAACTGCAGGAAGTTAGTGAGTCAATGAATAATAATTAAACAATGTAAAATTATAATAAATGTGGCTGCAGAATTAATCATAATAAAATTAAAGTTCAGACAGTCCTTAGCTGCGATTTAATAGTCTGAGAAACACTGAGTGTTTCAGGGTGAAGAGAAACACTGTTACGCGCTCAGCTTACAGTGTTCACAGTAAATGCTGCTTCTCACCAACTCCATCTCTGTATGTGCAGTGAATTTAACATGCATTTTGGTAATGCAATATGCACTAGGTTTCCTTTATTTAAACATTTGCATTTCACACAATTTCCAACATTTCTGTGGATATAAGTTTGCAGCTTTCACCAGTATATGACAAAAGATAATAGGTGGGTAAATGTGTATCTGGAATTGGAGACACCAAATTGTGTGAATGACAGTGTGGATGTGTGTGTGTGAGCCCTGTGGTGGACGGCTATCCGTCCAGGTGTCCCACGTCTGTGGCCAGAGTCACAGAGGATAAATCGGTTTGGAGAATGGATGGATGGATGTATATCGGGTTCAAAGAGAAGTGGGTAGGCATTCTGGGCAAGCGATTTAATGCCAGAATAAAAATAAATAATAATGACATCAACGTCTCATACCCTTAAGAGGTGCGAAAGGTCTGCAGAGGGAGAACAAAAGGAACATGAATAGGGCAGCATTGCAGCGCCAGACATTAGATGATAAGAGTGAATGGAAGGTAACGAGTTCGATGTTTTTTAGTTTTAGTTTTTTTATAAGGCTTTTAGGTTCTTCTCTAAAGAAATCACATGACATGATCAGAAAATGTATCATACAATAGTTTGAGTTAACGCCCATATATATGAAATGGATCAATGTGAATACACACACAAATACACATATGTAGATGAAGGTAGTCTCTTCTGCTCACCCAGGCTGAATTTATTGGATTAAAAATACAGTAAAACAGTAATATTGTGAAATATTATTTTTAAATAACTTTTCTATTCTAATATATTTTTAAAAGGTAATTTATTCCTGTGATGCAAAGCTGAATCTTCAGCAGCCATATGACTCCAGTCTTCAGGTTCACATGAGCCTTCAGAAATCATTTTGATATGCTGATTTTTAGCGTTATAATACATTATTTTATTTTAGGATTATTTGACTATTAGAATGTTAATAAGAACATATTATTAAGGTAATATGATGCCATAAAGAATCGCATGCGCAGGTATAAGATTTGTAAAGGTGTAAATCGCCTTTCAAGTGTAAGAAAAAAATATTTGCAGCATTATACTGTTATTCGTAAGTGTAATTCATGTATTGTGAAACTGCAACTTCATGCTAACGCAAAATAAATACGATCTGTATTTTTCTGACTTCCATTTTTTTGCGCTAACACTTTTGGCACGTTTTTTCCCCGCACAAATACGGCCAAAAGCATTGCAGGCCGGTGAACAGCAATTTGCAAGCGAAAACAACAGAGTCAGGAACTGCAAAATAGATTGATCACGTAAAACAAACCTTTGTGTAAAAAACTGTTGCAAATGTCAAAATGACTTCTTGTGTGCATGGGGCAAAAAAGTTCCCAAAATAACCCGTTCTTACTCTTGAAAGGTGATTTACACCTTTACAAATCTTTTCTTGTGCATGCAAATTTAATTTGCGCTTGCAATCTTATGTACAATTTCACAAATCTTACCTGCGCATGCGATTCTTTATGGCATCATATTACCTTCATAAGAACAGCATTCACCAAAAGATCTTCCTTTTAAATGGTAGTGTATCATGGTTTCCACAAAAATATTAAGCAGCACAACTGTTTTCAATAGTGAAAGTAAGAAGAAATCAGTAGAATGATTTCTGATTGATCATGTGACACTGAAGTATTGGCTACTGAACATTCAGTTTTGACATCACAGGAAAAAATTTAATTTTAAAATATATTTAAATAATTATAATAAATATTAATCATATTTCAAATGTTCTCTGTATTTTATATAAAATAAATACAGCTTTGTGACCATAAGACTTCTTTTAAAAACATTTTAAAAATCCAAACTAGCCCCATGAAGCTGTAGTTTCGTGATTCTAAATTCACTTTAAACCACAACTCACCACAAATTTTCTCAAATCCCTACACATAGCTGCCAATGTTTCATAAAATAAGCACACAGCAACACAAATTTATTTATAACAAACAAAAATCTTTCTGCCAAGCAATGTAGTTCTTCAGTGGATTGCTAATTAACACACCGAGATGATCATTACCTGTTGGTTTCTTATAACCGGTATAACTGGTATTGCTCGCAGTACTGTTCTTGCATACAGCAGCTCTCATAAACTGTACTCTCCTCCCCGTTTGAGATATGCCTGGGATATCATTTTCAACATAATGAATCTCACATATAGGCAAACTCCTTGTTCTTAATTGTAAGTGCTTGTGAATCATGGGAACTAATAAACTGGGTAATAAGTAAATGTTTTTTTCAGACGCATGGAATTTTATTTATTATTCATCAGAAAAGATCTATGAAAGAAGCTCAGCCTCTTGATTTTAAGAAAATATCCTACTTTCACATTGCAAAATACAGTGGATAAG
Organism: Leuciscus leuciscus; assembly: GCF_965113295.1. NCBI lineage: Eukaryota > Metazoa > Chordata > Actinopteri > Cypriniformes > Leuciscidae > Leuciscus > Leuciscus leuciscus. Next base: position 28,724,727 of record NC_138738.1, read on the forward strand.
ATCAGGGATGTCAAACTCTGTTCCTGAGGACCTCCTTCCTGCAGACTTTACCTCCAACAGTGAACCAATTAATCAAGGTCTTTGGCAGCTGCTGTTAGATTAGGGTTGGTCTGCAGGACTGTATCCTTCCAAAAGCTGAGTTTGACACCTCTGTATGATGATAGTATCTTGCATGAGTCAGAAGTGCATTCACATAGTGTATGAATTATGGCCTCTACAGAGTACAAAAAACATTGCTCCTTAGGTGTTATGTTTTTAACTGTAGCCAAACATATTTCTTTGGAATAAGCTTCTAAAACATTAAAGGTCAAAACAGTGAAGTAGTCTAATAATATAAAGCATACCTTCTATCCCAAAAGAACAAGTTAAAGAAATACACAACGTAAGGCTGTGTGTTAGTGGGGTTATACCACAGGTAAAAACACAGATTAGCTGCCTAAAACCCACATAATCATGGTAAAATCAATGTGTTTTTAATTGTCTTCTTGCTCTCACAAAATTGCAGAAACCATTAAATAAGAGAGGTCAATGTTCAAAAACACTTTTATTACTAATGAGAATCAGAATAAACAGTTCCTCCACCAAGTGATATTGTTTGTTTACAGTTGCTGAGCAACTTGGTGCATTTATGTGTGGTTACAGTAATGCTTTTAAGTATTTTACCACAGCTCTGAACATGACTTAAAACTTAATTTAGAGTAGGCTCTAATCTTATCCATCTAAATTATTCAAAGACTACCATGTTCTAAGAACAGTTCTAGAACCACTAGTCCAAAGTTTAAAAGTAACAAATTTCTTTGTTTATATGATTTACTTACAACAAAATAAATGTTTTCCAAATTGTATTTGGTGGCACATGCATTTGTGTGGAATTGTTGTAATATTTTGGGGGGTGGTAGGGGGAGACAGAACATATATCCTATGAACTACACAAAAAACAAACAAACAAAAAAACATTTATTTTACAATAAACATCAGCAAAGTTACTCCATGAATTACTCCAAAGCAGTGGTGATTTTGCTGTTGTAACGTAAAAGGAGTACACGCTCAAAATGTTCATCTGAGAGATGATTTCCTTTTGGGGTCACAGCGTTGGCCCCATTGCTGAAGAGCTGTTGTACTGGGGAGCTTGAGGGCAAAGTTGTGTTGAACTTGATGAATACTTTTTTCACACCTGGAAATTCATTTAGGCATTTCAGATCTTTGTTTGTGCCCTGGAGATACAGCCATACCTCTTCTGCTGCTTCCCTCTTACCACTTTTGTTGCCAGAACTTCCAGGTCCATACGAGAAGAATTCATCTTCATGAACAGAGCCTCCATTGGTCTCGGTTTCTTCAGTCCCTTGGTCTACCTGTACTACCTCAGTGATCAACTGTGCCCGAAGAGCTTCCCTCTCATCTTCTGGTAACCACCACAATCTAAATTGTGGCATGGTGGCTGTAGCCAATCTGGCATCAGAACTGTCAAATACCTGCTTGAAGCCAGAGTCAATTGCCTTAACGGTGTCCTCAATGACTTTGGAGAAAAGGCGGGTGTTTGCTGCCTTCTCCTCGAGCTTCCTTTTAAGGGTCAACAACGTTGGTATCACAATGCCAAGGAAACACTTTTCTTCTCCCTGCAAAAGGTCAAGCGCAAAAGCCACTGGTTTGAAGACATCTGTATATTCTGTGAGATACGCAGTTTCATCAGGTGTAAAACCTGAGACACCCAAGGCTTCAGTCAATTCGTTGAGCTGTGAATCAGTAAGTGACATCAGTTTGTTAACGGCATAGTATTCTGAGCTCCACTTATTCAGGCAAGGTACTGTGATTGTCATTTTTGCAATAGATTCCATTGCCTCAGTGGCTTCCGTAGAGGAATGGGTCTTGTGCCATATCGCTGCACATTTTTCAGTTGCGCTACTGTGTAGTTTGCCTGACGGTCCCTTTGAGACAGCATCTGCTAGATCCTTTGATGCAATCAAGTTCAATGTTTGGGCAGCACACCTTTGGTGGGGAGGTAAGAAATAACTCAGAAAGAAGTCTCCACCCATTTCTCCATCACAAAGAATACTGCCCAAATCCTCAAAACGACTGTCCTCCACTTCTTGGTCGTCCTCAGATGAGAACTCTTTAAAAGCTTTCACGAAATTGTTACCATTGTCAGTGACAGTGGCCTGAACTTTGCTCTCAATGTTATAGGAAGAGTGAATTTCTTGAATTTTAGCTATAATGGTTTCACAAGTGTAGCTGATTGGGATTCTTGTGCAGGCAAGAGCAGCAGACTTCCTTTCGAGATTGTCCTCAAGCCAGTGACAAGTCATTCCGAAATAACTTCTGTCCTGCACCGACCATATGTCAGCAGTTGTACACAATGTCTGTACTTTGTCGAGTTTTGCTTTTATCTCCCCTTTCATTTTATCAAATGCTACATCAAGCCTGGTGACAAAAGCGTTTCGGCTCATGACTTTTTTGCCTCTGCTTAATGCTTCAATCAACTTTCTGAAGCCAGGCTGCTCTAGAATTGAAATGGGTTGCACATCCTCCACGATAAAATTAAAAACAAGCGCATTTAGCCTGGATTGTGTTTGATAATAAATGGTGGGATCGGCCTTAGCTTCTTTTGCTTCGGATGATTCTTCCGTTTGATTTTCCAAAATGCTTGGTCCATAATTGCTTGGTCCATCACTGCTTTGTGCATCCCTTAATCTCTTCCTACACGGCACAGAATGCTTTCTCTGGAGGACAAAGAAAAATTAAAACAAGACATTTATTTTCATTGCTTAAACTTGGTGAAACCAAGACACATGAAACACTTTAAAACATTAACTGATAGGTATATCTTGCCCTAGAAGATGAAAGATTCATTATTTTTCATTTAAAAAGGACTTTTGGAACTTATTTCTTCTAGGCTTGAAAACAATAATGAATGAATGTCCTATGAAGGATACGAGTCCTTCTCAAACTTTTTTATCCATACAATAAAAGTCAATGGGCCTCAATTCTGTTTTGGACCCCAGTGCCTTTAATTGTATAGTCAAAACTAGAGATGTCCCGAGCCATCTAAGGATCAGTATCAGAGCTGATTAAGTTTAAAAAAAAAATTTGTTATGTTCAGTAGAGACTATCCTAAGCCCAAACCTTTATTTTACGTCAGCTGTCATGCAGAAAGTGGCTATATGTACCTTCAAGTGGGTTGGCCAACCGCCATTAAAAGGAAAAGAAGCTCAAATATGCGTGACACGCAAGAACCAATGAGGTCTGTTCTAGCTAGGGCTGTGCAATTAATTGAAATCATATTAAAATCGTGATGTGAGCATCTCTAAACCGCAGAAAGCACAATTTTCCACCAGCCCCCAAGGGCCGTTCACATGACGCGTCTTTTGCGCGCTCAAGTTTGTTATTTTAAATGTAGACGCGCAACATGTACGCTCAAATAGAAAGCAACGGCGCGACGCTCATGCAGTGCGCTCTTTTTTCAGGCGCGTGCGTCTACACCGCAGCGAGATGAAAAAAATCTCAACTTTTCAGAATGCTGCAAGCGCACCGCAGGTCATGTGACAAGAACCAACCGATCAGCTTTGTCCTTTCCATAACAACATCAAAAGCTCAGCCAAGATGGACGAAAAGCTGATCATAGATGTAAAGGGCGGGTTTTTTATTGCACGTCTCCATAAATATATGTAGTAGTAGAGCTAATGCAAGGGCTGGAAATCCATTTATCCTTTGCTGAAACTTCTTCGTCTTCATGGAGAACACGGCTTATAATTGCTTAGCAACGGAAGACACCACTGGAGAGCAAGCGCTTTTGAAAAGAGGAGAAAGCGGCTCAGCCGGCATTTTTCCAAGTAGGTATAACTGCAGACTGGAGATCTCCAAAAATGGTGTGTGAACTTCAAAAGTGGAAAGAACCTCCAAAATGGGGCGGGGTCTCCATGCGCAGAGACTTTCACCATTGGCTCTGGGTTCAGCCAATTGTCACAGAGCCCATGGCCAATGGCATTCGGACTGAAGTTTACTTCCCGCGAGCCGTCTCAGCGCAGCACGTGGGAAAGTTTATACTCTATCACTGTGTTCTAAGCAACGGGGGTGTCCCGGGGCTCGAGATTCGCAGGGAAGGAGGGGGTTGTGACGCTGAGTGCAACTAAAAAGGTCCCATTGTCCGGTGAGGTCCGTTTGGGGAGTTACGGATCTGCCTGGCTCGCCGATCTCATATCGCATAAGCTTATTAACTGCCATGCAGTCTATTTCACTCGTTAAGGTTATGGTCAGGTGTAGGGTACGTTTAGGGGTTAGAATTTGTTGTAGCATAGCATTGTGTAGGAAATCAGCACTGTAGAATCGCTGTGGGGCGGAGTTTGCGCTAAACTGGATTGGTGGAAAAAATCGTGCATGCGTGTCATGTGCCTATCTGCCAATGAGAGGAAGCCACACCCTATTTTGGAGCTCCCACCCCATTTTGGAGTTCTCACCCCTATTTGGAGATCTCCAGGCTGCAGTTATACCCTTCCACACGTTTTTAGACATGACATGTGAACGGTCGTGTGCAATCTGAATTCAGCACGCCTTAATATAGCGCAAGAACAGAATACAGTGGGATTACCGAACGACATGGAAGAAACAGGTAAGGAGAATTTCAGGGCAGGATAAGGACAAGAAAAAATATTTGGATACAGGAGAGATGATGTATCAGAGCCAGGTAAGCCGGGCAACATGTGCAGCACAAGTCTGTCATATAGGCTACATAAGATTATAATGATAAACTACTGCAAAAGAATGTTGTGAATTCTTTGTTCGCCCATGTTTTGTGCCGTTACGGGAAAAGCGCATCCACAACAGAGTTACGCCTTCATGACTAGCACATTCACTTGTACATTCGCAAAATTTTGTGCAATAGTAAGTTGTAGGCTAATTAATATGTACATTTTTTGTATGTCTGATTAATCACATATAGGATGCGTTTGGTTAAGTAAATGAATGCTGTAAAAGAGCGCTTCTGTTTACCGGGTGCTTTTATGATCATCTTTAGCTTTAGCGCGCGCAGCTCAAACAGCAATGCACAATGTTAATAACTATAATTGGGAATGTCATATTACATAACATAATAAATAATAGCTGCCTTGTTTCAGCGCATGGTTACGGAAAGAGTGCACCCACAATAAGAGTAACACATTCTGACTACGTAACTTAGTTCAATTTCACTTGTGCATTTTCATTTTGTGCAGATTTAAGTTGTAATATTATGTTTATGTTGTCTACATATCTGATTAATCTTACATAGGATGCGTTTTAAGTTAATTAACGCTGTGGTAAAGCACTCCAGTTTACCAGTGTGATCAGTGATCATCTTTAGCTTCAGCGCATGCAGCTCAACTTGCAATGCACATCAATAACTATGATTGGGACTGTCATATAGCCTAAATAACATTATAAAGAGAACACTATTTTAACAAAACGTTGTGAATTCTTTGTGTCTAGTTGCCATGTTTCAGCATTGTTACGGGAAGAGCACAACAGGATCACACATTCTGACTAGCATGTAAAGTTCACTTGTGCATTTGCATCATTTTGTGCAGATAAGTTATAATATGTTTATGTTGTATAAATATATGATTAATCTCATATAAGACTGTTCATTTAGCTCTTCAGCTTTAGTGCACGCAGCTTAAACAGCACTGCTGTTTTTTGAATAAGTAATATTAATTTAAGATGTTTCTTTTACAAAAAAACCTTGATTCATTATTAATAACTAGCACTTTTTTCTCATTTTATTTTCATAAACAATATGGTTTAATTAATTAAAATAATTTCATTATTGTCTGTGCTTGAGGGCTGTTTACAAGACACCGCTTTCAACTAAAATCGTAAAACTTATGCGTTTAGGCCGTTCATTTACACGACAACAGCGTTTTGGGTGCCTGAAAACGCAAACTTTTGAAAACGGGTTTCAAAGTGCAAGTTTTTGAAAACAGTCTCCGTGTAAACAACAAAAACGTGAATCTCTGAAGACGATGACATGACATCATGCAGGTTCGTATTACGCGCTCAGTCTATAGTGTCTATGGCAGAATACAGCATTTTTAGTCTTTTCCGCGGATCTGTGTGAATGGGGATCGTTTTAACAATGGACACCATTGTTTTTTACCACGTCTGTACGCGGAAAACTTTAAGGAAAAATTTATATGCTTTAAGCATATCGTTGTCGTGTAAACGTACCCATAGACTATTCCATTATTTATCCATGGCACACCCATTTTCATTTTTTATACGTGTAGTCCAATGACCTGTTTGCATTATTATTATTTTTTATAATGAAATTTGCATTTGAGTCCCTGTCCCCGAGAAACTCTCTGCACGGCCCATACATTAGATTGATTTTAATAACTTAAATGTACTGGAAGTTGTACACCAAGCACTAGGAAATTACAAGTAGGCCTATAGGATCGGGACTGTATCGGCAGATACTTAATATTCAATGACTCAAGGACATCCCTACTCAAAACATTCTTCAAAATATCTTTTGTGTTTCACAGACAAAAGTAACTTATACAGGTTTGGAACAACATCAGGATGAGTAAATGATGACCATTTTTGGGGGTGAACTATCCTTTAATATGTTGGACAAAGTGGGACAGTAACTTTCAGGCAAGCTGATCTAGAAGTGTAACGGTATGAGATCTTCACGGTACAATATAACACGATTATACTCTTGATGTTTTTTTTTATTTTTAATGTTGCCCTATAGTAATGTTTGGCTTACAGAATACACCAACATAAGGTTGACCAACCAAAAAATTATTCATTTCAAAACTTGATGTGTATTCCATTTGCTTATGTATTTTATGAAAGGCGGTCTATAGTTTATTAGTTGGCGATTTATAGTATTGTCACTTACATTCATCTTTGCAAATTCCTTGGGGTGGTGGTCACGGAGATGGTGCATCATGTTTGAAGTGTTGCCCGACCGTGCCGACACTTTTTTCCGACACATTCTACAAACTGGATAACCATCAACAGTGATGGTGCCTCCTGGGTCTTTTAAATACCCAAAATGCTCCCAGACAGCGGACTTCAGCCGCTTGGGTGGGAGAAAAAGAGGCTCAGGCTCCGACATTTCGGTGTGCTGCCGTTTGCGCATCAGGCAAGGTGAGTGACACTTAAATGAAAGAGGAGAAAGTCGCAATTTAGACATTTATGATTCTCTCTTAATTAAACGTATAGTAAATAGAAAATTTTCTTATTTTGGTTTTATTCAAAATAAAAACCCTAACTTGTGTTCCAATAACCGTCTTTATTTAAAACCGTGTACCGTAAAACCGTCATACCATTACATTGCTAGTTTGAACAGATAAAGTGCTTTGATGAATAATAATAATCAATCATCATATTGTTAGGAATGAACATGTCACAAACCATGCCATATAGAAATTTAGCTGTGTCTAAAATCACCCCAATCCCATATATTGTGCATTATTTAGGGTGGAAATTATCCAGTGTGCTCATTCAATCCCATAAAGCTCTCCTACAGAATGCATGGTTAAAGGGATAGGCTAGTTCACCTAAAAAATTAAATTCTATCATTATTTACTCACCCTCAAGTTGTTCCAAAACCATACATTTCTTTCCTTTCCTGATCACAAAACCAGGTATTTTGAAGAATGTCGGTAACCAAACATGTATTGTGACATTATCCTCCATAGTATTTTTTTTCCCATCCTATGGATGTCAATGGGGCCCCATCAACTGTTTGGTTACCCATATTCTTCAAAATATCTTCTTTTGTGTTCAGCAGAAGAAAGAAATTCATATAGGTTTGGAACAACTTCAGGGTGAGTAAATGATGAACATTTCCATTTTGGGGGGAACTATCCCTTTAACTATACAAACATTTGAATACTGAATTTATTAATTAGGAGGGGGGGGGTGGGGGGTGGGGGGGGGGGGGGGGTACATTATACTAATGTATGAACAATTCTGCAAAGGAATGTTTCATTTACCCTTTTATAAAGCAACGCTTCTGAATTCACTCTCCAATTTTCATTCACCCTCCAATCCAATTTTCATTCACCCCTTTCTAGTGTAGTGGATTATACGACATTCACTAAAGGGATAGGGGACTATTTTGGACACAACATACAACAAAGTTGTATACAACACTAGCTAGCCCGCCTTAAAAACATTACTGACCAATCCCACCTTCGAAACTGCAGCCGTCCGCCATTTTCTCAGACTAGCTTTTTCTTTTCTTTTTTAAAATATAAGTCTACCGAGGATATGCATGTTTCTAAGTTTTAGACTATATTTTACAAACATACAGTAAGATGGAGTTGTTGGATATCTTATAATTGTAACGCAAGCGGCATTTTCCTTGTGTAAAGCACAATAAACAAACCGTGAGACGTACACGCGGTATTACCCCTCATTCACAAATGAACACGTATTACGTCAATAACATTTTATAAAGAGTAAACAATAAGCCTTACAAACGTTTTATCAACATTTCAGAGTCGACACTAACTAACAAGTTCGCAAATAGTACATGCGTTGTAACGTTAGAAACATTATAAACAGGAACAGCTCTGCTCACCGTCGCCAAACCGCCAATCGATTTCAAATGAAGCTTTCTTATTCCATGACTGGATATATTGTACGTTATTACTAGCGGGTAACTAGTCCTAATTTAGCACCTAACATCTAACTTAACACTTTTTAATAGAATAAATCTGTTGGCTACAAACTCAAAACCACTCCCACTTTTGTTGATTCTGTCCCCACGTTTCGCTTGAAACTTTGCCTGAAAAGCATTTAAAGTAAAACCAGTGCCTAACGTTACCTGTATTTATATGTCACATAATTATATTATCTCGTGCCTCCTTGTATTGACATATAGAAATGTAACAAAAGCTTTAATCTGTGCTCGATCGCGAATCTACCAAAAACAGTCTACTTTTGCATATTCGCTCCACAAACTCATGACGTTATACAGTATTAAAAAAAGCAATCTTTGGATGTTAAAATTGAGAAAACACGCAACTGTACCTCCAAATGCTTCTTTAGATTAGACGTAGAGTCCCTCGCAGTGGACAAGATGTTGATCTTTGGAAGGCAGAGGTTGCACTGAACGGTTATGTTTCTCCCTCTTGTATCCCTGAACGTGAAGTGGTGTCTGTGCATCCAGTGGTCAAAAGCTGTTCGAGCCCGCTCCATCTTCACACGAGGCTCCGGCGTGGTCAGCTCTTTTAAAACGAAAGAACAAAAACAGTAAATTATTTTTGCTGTTTACTATTTAATCGTGTAATTAAAAAAATTAAATATCCTATTCTATTTGCAGACTCTTGGTTTTTGTAATCTAATTACGTAATCCAAATATCGTGTAGTCCGTTACTACCAAACAACAACAGACAAATTTCTTCTCTCTTCCGTTGGCTGTTTCCGGCGGAGGACAAACTAAAATAGTTCATTACCACCACCTTCTGCTAGCATGGAGCAAAGACACTATACCTGGAGCTCAAAGCTCAGACGCTGAATATGTTCTGGCCCTTCTCATGCACAAGCACACACACCACAAACTTCATTGAGAAAAACATCTGTGTCTCATTTCGAAGGCTGTGCCCTCCGCATTTGTCAGCCACATATGTCATTGAAGATGTCTAATTTCAGAAAAATAACCATTATAAAATTGACTGTTATTCTCATGAGTTGTAAATTACACTAATTTCTTTCTTGCTTGCTTTGGAATATAATGGGTAGGCCTACTCTACTTTTATTCTTTTTTTTTTTTTCTCAAGAAAAAAAATGACAATAGTGCAAACACTCATCTCTTAGAAATCTAGAACATTTTCAACAATGTACATATTAAACAAGTAAAATCATTCTTGCACAATCATAGGACAAAAATGGAAAGAACGGGGAAAAAACAGCAAACAGATCATGGTAGCCTACATGAAAGATCTCATTATATTTCTTTAAAAAAGAAGTACATTTTCTATTATCAATTATTATTAGTGATTTGATTAAATATTTTACTTCACATAAGAAATCTTTAAAAGAAGGAATTTTCTTAAAGGGACATTGTGTAGGAATTTCTCCCATCTAGTGGTGAAATTGTATTTTGCATTCAAACGAATAATGCTCTCCAGCGCATCACTTTTTCAAATGCGCGTTGCATCTACGGTAGCCGTTATGTACCTAAAAGCTATGACAGGATGTCTTATAATAGCACTTCGAGTTTTTCTTCGGGTGAACATGTTTGTTATTTAAAACAAACTGAAACTTGAAACAACGAAAAAAAGAATGTTACAGTATGAACTACTGACTGTCAAAAACATTAACTATGGTAATTAGTAGTAATGCCTTCTTTACTCGTTATATTTTTTTAAGTATGTGCATTGTTAGATATCATCATCATCAGAGCCTTCTCTAACGTTACTTTACTCAATAGCTGCTATTCATCAAAGAGCCTGTTTAACTTTTAACTATAAATGTTCGACTGTCTATATAATAAAGTACACAACCAAGCAATGAAAAAAAAGCTTGTAATTAAGACTGTAACATTGACTTACCTATCGAGAAGAAAGCAGGCAACTTCAGGGTCTCTTTTGAAAGCTTTCTCCTGCATTAGCTATCCTGACAGTAACCCTTGTTTTTGTAATCTCCGGTCACGTTTACGATCTATTTTGGACTTTTTCGACGACGAGGACTCCTTATCCTGTGACTCATATGTATGTATGAATGAACGGTGTATAAATAACCGTGCAGTGCAGCCTTTTAAACTTGCCGCGGCAGTGACAAGCGCCTCTCACTGCTCTGCTCCTCCGCTTCTGCTGGCTTCAGTCACGTGACGCTGGCTCTGAACGAAACGCGTTGTGGAAACGCGTTGGCCTAGTACTTTTTGTCCCTCTCTGCTATTATAGTTTTTCAAGATGGCGGAACTACATGGAAGCCTCCGTGGACTTACCCGTCCCATGTATATAAAGATAATAAATTCTTCGTTTACGAGGATTAGTCTGAACATTGGCATAGGTATTTGTACACCATTGAGGGCATATTTATGAATAAAAATATAGATTTTAGATAATAAAATACCTAAAAAGCTACACATTGTCCCTTTAAGAAACCTTTGTTTGTGAAAGTAAAACTTTGCCACAAGGATAAGGAAGTTAACAGTAGATTCTAAAGATTTGTTTGGGTTTTCAAAAAGACAAATGATACGTAGATTACCGTTCATATTAACTTTAGAAAAACAATAAGAGCTCAAATCATTCCAGAAAATTGATGAAACATTACAAGAGAAAAGCAAATGACAGATGTCTTCATTTTCATTCTTAGAAGGTGCATATATCAGCTAAATCACAGTATTTGGACAAAAGTGCATTTCAAGGGTATACCGTATATATTATGCAGAATTTTAAAACGCACTTCTCTCATTTTATGCAATATTTAAATGGTAGTAACCATGTTTTCCCTTTGGAGTAAATACGTTTCTTGATTGAGAGAGCTGACGAATAGCCTACATTTATTATTACAATCTTTACTGAAGAGTGATACACTTCCCAAACATAACAAGGATAGTTGTTTAACATGACTCATGGGTAAGGGAAGCTTTCATCAGACATATTAAACCACTTGGAATAGCCTTTATAACAGAGTTAAATTCTTTAAACGGGACAGGATATTGATATTCATAAAACTCAAGATAACAGATCACCATTAGAGTTGAATAGATCAGCAATAAAAATTATATTTTTTATTAAACCATCTATCAAAAAAGATTGATCTATTTCTAATTTTAATATCTGAATTATTCCATAAGATGGTTTTGTGGAGGGAAAAGTTGTGGTTGTGGTAGCCCAATTTCCAGGCTAACAGAGCTTAATTTACCATGTGGAGTAATTACATTTCATCAAAAAAGAAAGGCCACCTACCCTTTTAGACATATTATTAGGGATAAAATACCACATCGAATCTGACCCAAGCAAGCGTCTCTTCAACCAATTTTGAATGTGTTGTTAGTATCATCAAATTTCAGGACTTCAAGACCCCCCTCACTCCTTTTGTTTGCTAAAATTTATTTCTTCAATTTTTGAGATTTATTTTTCCATATAAAATCTGGATAATCCATCTGATTAGAATAAAAAGACTAAAATTACCTAAAATTGTCAGATCTCTTTGTAGCGAACTATTAAAAACATATTTTCTTTTGGATAGTCGTTGAGAAAAATTCTGAAACTGTCTACTAATTACATTTTTCGTTAGATGAATCCCCAAATATTTCACTTCATTTTTAATTGGTATATTTTCAATTTCAGTTTCTACATTGTCAAATAAGCAAATCATTTCACACTTGGATAAATTAAGTTTGAGTCCAGATGCATTAGAGAAAGCATTAATTTTAGTTAAGACTGGAGAAACTTGCTCTTTATCTTTTAAGAATAAAATGGTAGCCTATCATCTGCAAATTGTGAGATTCAAATCTCTCTGTTAAAGACATTAAGACCAACAAAGTTATTATTGCACAAAATATCAATGGATAATGTTTCTACAACCAATACAAATAAAAATGGGCTCAAAGGGCAACCCTGTCTTATTCCGCGAAGAGTAGGAAGCCTTGGTGATGTTCGTGAATTTAAAATTATACAGCTATCAATATCTTTGGACAACATTTGGACAACATTAATACAATTGGATGGGAATCCAAAAGCCTCCAAAGAGCTTATAAGGAACTGGTGCTCTACAGTGTCGAAGGATATAATATAATTGCATCAGACTTAATTTCTTCTTTATAATCAATAAGATCCAAAACAAGCCGAGTATTACAACTAATAATTATGTCCTTTCGTCCTTTATACACCTAATACGTCCTTTAAAGCCGGTCTGGCCTACTCATACTTTTCTGAAATGAGGCAGCCTTCATGATGTATGACCCACAAATGCGACCCTATATCAAACTTTAACTATAAAACAATGCTTTAATAAACAAAATCTACATTTTGGTGTTTCTTTAACTACAGGCAATTGGCCTTGTTGATTTTAAGAATAAAAAAAAATAAAAAAAATTGTCCACTAATATGATACTACATCCACTGTTAACAATACATTCCAGGAACTGTGACAATAGTTGGATTGTGTTACTCCCTATTGCTCAACACTTCCAATAACTATATCCAACCATAAATATTCGATATTGATTAAAACTTTGCAGATGGTAGAAAAAGCTTTCTGTAATGCTCTTTGAGGATTTTTTTTTATTTTAATTTTCTGTTTATTTTTTGGTTGTATGATTTATTTTGATTTATTATACCATTATAACCATTATGATATCCATGATCAGACATCCTTTTCTTGACTATGGTCTATCTTGACTCACATTTGGATCTTTTGAGGCATGAATAATAACATCTGTGTGAAGTTATCATATTTTGACCAGAAATACTCGGTAACACTTTATTTGACAGTATCATTGTTACATGTTACATGTACTTACCATAGTAATAACAGTCAGTTATGCATAATTACATGCAAGTAACCCCTTAACCGAATCCTAATCCTACCCTAACCTTTAGTGAGTACATGTAGTTACTTAATATTACTCAGTACTTAAATATATAATTACACTGTAACAATGACAGACTGTATTGAATAACAAAGTACGGTTATCATATTTGCTTACACCTTGGTACAAAATGTATTTGTCTTTTATGTATTTATTAGTTTCTTATTATACCATAACCCAAGGAACCTTACAATACCCAACTTTATTACATTGTCTCAACTTCAAATCTGTATACAAACTCTTATTTGTCTATTTTCATTTGTCAAACAATGGCCTGGTTTCACAGAAAGGATTTAGATTAAGTCAGGATTAGGCCTTAGTTCAATTACGGCATTTAAGTTTAGCTTTTATAAATGTGCCTTAGAAAAAAAAAACTAACTGGTGCATGGTGTGCATCTTGAGACAAAACAATGGCACTGACAAATATTAAGATATGTCAGTGCAAGTAGCTTTCAGTTAAAACAGCACAAACATGCATTGTAGTCTGGGACTTAAGCCTTGTGTGTGAAACCGGGGGAGAATGTTCTGTTTTCTTGCCTGTACCAAATAGCCCTATCATCTGCAAACAATGACTTGACAATAGTCCTATGAAATACTGAGAATACATCATGAATCATGATGATGAACAGTAAAACACTTCCTTGAGGAGTCCCATAAAACCATCTATGTTTGATAGAGATGATGGAGATGTAGTTTCCCTGCAATAATTGTCAGTATTCCAAAGCTCTCTTTGTGTACCTATATAATGTATTGAACTTTTCCTGTAGCTTTGTTTTATATATCAAATTGGCACTGGTATTAGTCATACCATTTAAGCAATATCTTTGGTGATGCTCCTCTATCTGAGTGGGGAGTGTCAACGCAAAGCGCTATCATTGGCTTGTGTGAATGTGGGAGACTTGAGACAGTAGGGCATGTTTTCCTGGAATGTAGAAAGTATAGGGCAGAAAGAAATATATTCTTTGTTAAACTGGCAGGACTTGGAGTTGAGGCTTTTTCTGTTTTTTCTTTGTCTGGACACGATGACAAGCATAAACTGATCTTCAAGGCAGTTCTTCAGTTCTTGCATGACACAGTATTGTATGTGAGAATTTAGTGCAAACTTTGACCTGTGGAGGGCAGAAAAGCTCTTAGCAGCGTCTACTACCGGAATCCTACAACAAGAAGAAGAAAGTCGCCTGGTCAAACCATAGACAGTAAAATAAATGGAAACAGTGACCCCACTGGATTCAACGGAGAAAAGTGAAGTCAATCAGAAGCACTCACTTCCTGATGGCCGAGTGTACTGCGCAGACTCAAACTGAGCTTGACGACGTAGATGTGACGTGAGCAACCTGTCTGTCTTCTAGCTGTGCCAAGAGAAATCTGAATCATTCCCTTCCGAAACTTGCGGAGAGTGTGAGTAGGAGGTGTCCATGGAGCAGGATAAACTTTTGCTAAGTATTCTGATTAATTATTTTGTCATTTTGCCTCCACGTCCCCCCGATTGCCCGCGAGCTTCTCTTCCTGTCCATACGGTAATTTCTCTACTGTGCAACAGAGAGATGCGTGGTTATGACGCAATCGTTAGCCTATTTTTACAAAAACGGCTTCTACGGGGCCATAACGTAAGATACAAGGTAATGGAGCCTTTTATACAATTTTTGTGTTTCTTTATAAATAAATAATGGACAAATGGAGTGTTTAAACGCCTCAGATGTAAAGTTATTCGCTGTCAAAGTGACACCAAAATGAATGGGAGTCAATGGGATGCTAACAGAAGGTGATGGTCTGCTAATCAATGGCGGCCCCCGGGGAAGCTTCAATTTTTTCTGAAAGATTACAGTCTTGGGTCAAACCGGTGTGCGAGAACTATTGCAAAATGCCGGAAGTCCCACCTGTTCCTGAACGATCGCGTTTCCGGTGAACGAAAATACAACATTGCTGAAGAGGAAGGTTTTTGATATTGCAATATTTGTTAAAAAAAAAATTGTTTGCGGGTTCATGGCATAATCTGATTTGTGACTGGATCAGAATGGCAAGTTATAGTGAATTTTCAGAGGATGAAGATATGCAGACAGGTTGGGAAAGGAGTACAAGTAGGAAAGGAGGAGGGAGAAAAGAAAATAGAAATAGTCAGGTGACAAATAAAAGAGGATTAGAAGAGGATGAAGAAGGCAGAGAAGGTAGGAAAAATATTATGACAGAAGAATTTAAGATCATTCTTAAATTTAAAGTGGGAAATAAAATTTCACAGCAGTTAGCCCGATCACGCTGACGACTGGATTGAAGAAAGCAATTGGGGAAATAGAAATGGCGAAGGTGTTGCATGATGGGAGTCTATTGGTGAAATGCAAAAATGCTGAGCAGAAAAATAAAACTATGAAACTGCAATCAGTGTGGAAAAAAGAAATAGTGAAATTATAATTGGTGAGAAGAGAGGAGCTAAGGGAGTGATAACAGGAATTCCCATAGCAGAGAATCTGGAAGAACTAAGAAAAGTGATGAAAGAAGGAATGATCAGAAATTAGACGAATGCAGGCTTTCAGGAATGGGGGAAAAAATGATAGTGAGTCAGTACTGCTACAGTTTAAAGATGAGGTGCTTCCTATGAAAGTGATGGTAGGATATATGAGCTTTAATATCAGAGAATATGTACCTCCTCCATTAAGATGTTACAAATGTCAGCGATATGGACATACTGCAAATGTAAAGGGAAGATGCGGAAGATGTGGAGGAGAACATGCATAATATGGAGAATGTGGAACCAATGTTACAATTAAGTGTTGTAATTGTGGAGGGAACCACACAGCAGTGTATGGGGGTTGTGATGTCAGAAAAAAGGCAGTAGAGTTTCAGAAAGTAAAATCAAATCAGAAAGTAACATATGCAGAGGCTGTGAAAATATGTAGCAATGAAAGAGGAAAAGATGAAGTTAATCAAAATACGACTGAAGCAGAAATGGGTCCAGGGCAAGAAAATATAGGAATATCAATGGACAGGCTAGTGCTTTTCTTAGCATATGTCATCAACTGTTCAAGCAAATACAAAAACGGAGAAGATTAAAATCATAGTTAAGGCAGCAGCTAAATTCCTAAACATGAAAGATTTGTCATGGGAAAAGATACATGCTGACCTTAACCATGGAGAAGGAAACAGCTTCTCAAAGTATAACATAATGTTGTTAATTCAATGGAATGCTAGAAATTTGTTAGCAAATGGACATGAGTTTAAGGGGTATATTGATAAATTAGAAAGGAAACCGGATATAATATGCATTCAGGAAACATGGCTCAAACCTAATCTGGATTTCATTATTAAAGGATATAATACCATACGTGAAGATAGAAGAAATGGAAATGGTGGAGGATGTGCAATATTTATTAAAGAAGGTATAGTATAGGCGTTTAGATACAATACAAGAATTAGAGGTAATAGTTATTGAATTAAAGTGATTAACTTCTATAACCCACGTAAAAAGCTAGAGAGAGTAAAACTAGAATCAATACTGGAAAAGTGGAGAGGTAAAATTATTTGGTGTGGGGATTTTAATGCACATAGTAAGGTGTGGGGTGGAAAAGAAGATTTAAATGGAGAAATTTTAGAAGAGATAATAGATGAAAAGGAATTATGTCTAAATGATGGATCCAGTACAAGGGTAAATTTAAATAAGGGTACAGAAGCCGCAATAGATCTTACTTTGGTGTCTAAGTCTCTGGTAGGGATAAGTAGTTGGGAAGTAATTAAGGAAAGTACTATAGGGAGCGATCATTATCCTATAGTTACAGAAATTGGAATAGAAAGGGACATGCAAAAGAAAGAGAGAGTAAAAAGGTGGAAATTTGAGGAAGTTTAGAATATTAACTAAAGAAAAATTAAAGGAGGTTAGTATAAATCAGGGAATTGAAGATCTCAATGAAGAAATAAGTAGTATTATTTTAGGAGTAGCAAAAGAGTCGATACCAAAAAGAGGTGGTAGTAATAGAAAGAAAAAAGTTTCCTGGTGGACGCAAGAGTGCACAAAGGTAATTACAGAGAGAAATAAGACATTTAAAGTATTGAAAAAAACACATAACTTTCAGAATTTAATTGAATATAAAAGGAAGCAGGCTGTAGTAAGGAAAACAATAAAGAGAGCTAAAAATAATTTTTGGGGAAGTATTGTGAATCTTTAGGTAGAAGTACATCATTAGATCGAGTATGGGGTATGATTAAGAGAATGTCAGGCAATAAAAAAGAGTATGGTTATCCTATAATGAAAGATGGAGAGGAAGTAATAATAGAGAGCAAAGGTAAAGCAGAGTTGCTGGGAAAGATACAGAGGGAGAAAACAATGAGAGAAAATGTAGACGAAATACATGAGGGACAGTGAAAGTGCCATAAATATGATGTTTACATTAGGCAAATTGAATAATGTTATACGAAAATCAGGAAAAAACAATGCCAGGGAATTATCAAATAAGTTTTTTTATGATTAAAAATTTAAATGATAAGGGTAAAGAAATATTATTACAATTATATAATAAGGTATGGGAAGTGGGGTGTTTGCCAAAACAGTGGAAAGAATCAATTATTGTCCCAATATGTAAACCAGGTAAGGATCCGAGTTTGGCAGAAAGTTATAGACCGATTGCTTTGACTTCTCGAAAATTATGGAAAAAATTTTAAATGAAAGATTAAAGTATTATTTAGAGTCAAAGGGACTAATAAAGGATTACCAGAGCGGATTTAGAAAGGGACGAAGCACAATAGATCCGGCTATTTAGAGAGTGAAATTAGAAAAGCTCAAATTAATAAAGAATAGTAGAAGTATAGTATCTGTTATGGTTTTTTTTTTTTTATGTAGAGAAGGCGTATGATATGTTGTGGAAACAAGGACTAATGATTAAGATTTTTCAGATGGGAATAAGAGGGAGAATGTATAGTTGGATTAAAGTCTTTTAGCCCTTGAGTGGGTAGAAAATAGTAAGCCAAACAAAGTGTTAATAGGGTCAGATTCAAGTGCACTAACCAGTTTCAAAAACATGCAGTCAGAAGCAAGACAGGACATTAAAGTACGAGTAATACATTTATCTGGATTCCAGCCCATATAGGAGTAGTTGGAAATTAATTAGCAGATAAATATGCAAAAAAATGCAATAAAAAAAACAGAGGTGGATATGGCAGTAAGTTATAGTAAGGCGGAAGTTAAAAGCATAATTAAAACAGAAATGAAAGTGGCAAGAGGAGTGGAATATAGAAACAAAAGCGAGAATGTTCTATATTATCCAGAAGAAGGTAGGAGGAATGAGAGAAAATAATAGAAATAAAAAGGAAGAGGACATTATTTCGAGAATGAGATTTGGGCATACTGGATTAAATAGTACACTTAAAATAATAGGGAAACATGAAACAGGGTTGTGTGAGCAGTGTAATAGTAGTGAAACATTAGAACATGTAATTATTAATTGTCGTAGGTATAAGCAGGAAAGGATGATTCTGAAAGATAGGCTAAGTAAAGAAAGAATTTGATTTGAAATGAAGGAAATATTACAATTGAATTCAGGGCATGTTGGGTATAGAGCAATATTTATTTATTTTGAAAAAAACTAGGCTCATTAGAAGGATATGAGTTTAATTGTTGGTACAATTGTATTAATAATGTTGTGAATGATAATGTATTAATTTAAGAATTGTAAGAGTGCCGAAGTTATGACGTCACTTTGTAGGCCAAAACGCGGAAGTGAGTTAGCATTTTAGCACTACGGGTTCCCTCGCCCTAAAGTCTATGGGTTTTTTGAATGGGTTTTTGCTAAATCGCCTGAAATAAGGTCTGTGGTTAACAAAGCCTCTAAATATTTTCACGTTTTGATCTATGACATAAAACACACCAGTTATAACCTGCTTGTGATTTTTTTAAACTTTATTGTGTCTTAAAAACGGTGGTTGCTAACAAGTTGCTAAAAGGGACTACATCCTTTGGCGGAGACTTTAGACGTCATCATGACAAACATGAAATCTCTCACTAGCCCGCGTTTCAGCTTCACGTTCTTAGAAGTTTACCTTTCAGTTAATATAGCCTACATAACGTTATTTTTGTTTTGTCCCGAGATGCAACCACAAGTCATCGAATGAAATCTCGTTTGTTTTCCGTCCGATGTTATCCAGCGGAGACTCTGGGTTCGTGCCAGATGGAGTAAAAAAGGCTAGCAGTATAGCAAGAATAAACGTTTTTCATAACCAAATCAACAGCTAAAATACCTTTTGTCTTTCTCTTAAAATATCTAAAAGCTTGTTTACTTTGCCACTGTTTAATAGATTAGATCCGCTGCAGTTTTATTAAAGGCTAACGTTACGTTGAGAAATGTGTTTAATTAAAATATTCAAAATAATACCTGGTTTATTGACTTTTATTGTAACTTGTTTGGATATAATTATAGATAGGGTGGGTCCTGCACCTTGTGAACTTGGCTTTTACCCACCTATAATAATATGATTGTATTTGTAAACAGCATTGCCGGTAGTTAAAGCAGGCAATGATATTAATCTTTGTTATTTTAGTAGTAAATGTTAACTATATTTAATGTGCTATATAAACGTGGACAATTCCCAGAGAACACGCTGATATGTATAGCCTTAATGCACTGTAAGTTGACTGTCTGACAAATACACAAATTAAATGTTAAACTATTGCATACTACTTGTATACTATTGTAACTACACTCCAGTCAGCTCACAGTAATGTGAATGTGAGATAAAATTTACTACACAGGCTCTCACATTGGGGCTTGTGGATTACCAGGTAAAAATAGAAAATGTTAACAAAATGAGGTTTATTTAGGGAACATATATGGTTTAATTATAATATATTATAATAAGCATTTGCTATTGACAATTCTCTTTAAATTCAACATATATAATTATATACAACTATTATATTAAATGTTTGGAATTGAACTGCGTTATGCTTGTTCAGAGATTATTTGTATAGTTATCTTAAATACATAGTTATCTTAAATACATATTATAACTCCTCTATCTCTCCCTAGTTTTACTTACTCGATTAACCTTGTACCTCATGCTGGCCCTTACAATACCGGCAAGTAAACCAGCATCTAAGCTGCACTGTTCATGTCCAGATTTATAGTTGTTCTCTCTTCGATCTATGGTTTTTCTATCGTCTAAGAAAAAGGACATGGAAATTGATACGGCCATAGCTAACGTTAGTGCTTCTGAGATGGTTAAAGCGCGTTTTTTTTCCTGGCGAATTAGCAAATGGTATGCAAACATACAATCAAACATAATACAGTGAAAGATAATCTTTAAAGTTTATTTGGGGCACAATGATCAGGCATAATAATCTTAATCACAAAGAAAATAATATTAAGGTTTATATAAACTAACAAAATAATAAACGAATAAATAAAACATTAACAAAAGATTTAAAAAATCTCAGAGAGGCACGCATAAACAAAATTAGTTTCTAACATTTTTTGAAAAACAGAAGGGGCAGTATTTCTCATGAAAAAGTGGATAAGTGTTCATACCATAGACTGTAAAAATAGGTTCATACCATAGACTGTAAAACATAGGTTCATACACAGTGCAGATCATAATGAGCGAGCGAGTGAGTGAGTTTGAGGAAGCTTGATGATGACGTTGATCCGCGACCATGGTGTGCTGTAGTCCGTTGATAGCCTACCGTTAGCATTTTATATCCGACGGCTTTATTTAGGCTTCAAAATGTATACATTTTGGATTAACTTGTAAAGATTATCTTGATAGACAAAACGTGTAAGGGTCACAACTCTTTGTTGAACACAGATCTTATTTTTTGCGATTTTCCAAAAGTCTATGGGGAAAATGCATTGCTTTTTGATCGAGGGAACCCATGCGCCGCTAACTTCCGGGTTGGCCTACAAAGTGACGTCATTACTTCGGCACTCTATTTAGTAGTGAGTAAAGTAGGCGATCCACACTCCATTTCAGAAGGTGGCGGTAATGCATATTAAAAAGTTGTTTGCCAACCACCATTAAAAATCAGAAGAAGAATTGCAAAATGTCAAAAAATGTGAGAATGTCCTAACTCCCCGCTCTCTCGATCTTTCCTCTATGGATCTTTCACTTTGTAGCGTTAAGGTTAATAGGCGCAAGCGATTATGACTGAACCATGGCTTTGCCCCACAGTTTTACTGTGCATTTATGGATTTTTCTCCAGCCACAGACCACTGGAGCCTTTTCTAACACGGTTTTTGATGGGACCCGACAAAAACCTGACTGAGACAGAGGTAAGTGCTGTAGATGATGGAAGCATGCGGTGAACGAATCAGAACGATGTAAGATTTCATCACATGCAGGCAGGTCTCCGACAACTAATTTCAATATATAAACCGCTAGAATAGAATGAGGCATCTCGATTTTATGAGAGTGAAATACAATAAATGATGGTAAAATATTAATAAATGTGAACACGTGCGTTAATTTGACACAGCAAAGTTACATATTCTGCTTTTTTCTTTCTCTGAGCACGATTTGAAAGAACATTTTAAAGAGAATGAAAAAAATAATTTAATGTGAAGAATATACTTGGGTGTTGGAGGTCAACTTTTCCCATCAGCTTGATGGAAAATCTGCCAGCTATTTGTCTAATCCTAGCAGCTTAATCTCTTTTACAAAGCAAAATCCTGCAATAAATAAAGCTGAATCACAAGATTGTTTGGCTTCAGAGAGTGTTTGTGTGTCTTTTGAAGAAATGCTAATTGTAGGTTGTGAGCTTGCGTCCATTTTTTATCCATCTCAGCTTTCGGCTTATATATAGGCTATATATAATAGCATGTGCCGAATCAAGGTCATGGTGTGCCACCAGCATGCGTGGACATTAAAACAGAAAGTATAAAAATGGGAATACGGTTATCCTGACCACACGATGGCCTACCTCTAACCCCGATCCTAAACCTACCCGTCACTGTGGTTAAGACCAATCAGGGATGACTATACGGGACTAAAAGACACGTGGTCCGGATAAAAAGTTGGTAGACAAACTTAAGTTTTCATGAACAAGCCTTGTTAGAAAGTTAGAAGAATTTTTAAAAGCTTGAAGTTTGAAGGTTTTTAGTTTGAATTAGTTTAAGTTTTAGTTTAGTAGTTTTAAAATTGAATGAAATAGTTTTAGTTTAAAAGAGAAAGAAAGAAAGAAAAGAGAGAAAGAAAGAGAGAGAGAAAGAAAGAAAAAGAGAAAGAAAGAAAGATTGGAAAAGAGAGAGAAAGAAAGAAGGGAAGATTAGTTAGAAAGTTAAAAAGATTTGATCTCTAATGGTCTAGTTAGTTAGAAAGAAAGAAAGAAAAAGAGAAAGAAAGAAAAAAGAGAGAGAGAGAAAGAAAGAAAAGAGAAAAAGAAAGAAAGAGAGAGAAAGAAAGAAGGGAATATTAGTTAGAAAGAATGATTAGTTAAAAGATACATATAGATTGATTAGAAATAGTACATAGAATGGCAGCTAATGGAGTCTAATGGGCCTCTCCAACTGTCAAAATTTGAATTTAGTTTGGAGTTAGAAAGAAAGAAAGAAAGAAGGGAAGATTAGTTAGAAAGAATTATTAGTTAAAAATATAGATGATAGATAGATAGATAGATAGATGGATAGATTAGAAATAGTACATAGAATGGAAGCTTAAATTAGTCTAGATTGATTAGAAATAGTACATAGAATGGCAGCAAATGGAGTCTAATTGGCCTCTTCAACTGTCAAAATTTGAATTTAGACAGTTGAAGTTTGAATAGTCTTGGCTCAATTTGAACATTCCGCAATGAAAGTCTATGGGATTTTTTGATCAGCAATTTGAGGAAAACCGTAAATCCTATCTGTCTGAAAAGATGAAGCAACTCGAGTCAGAACAGTTTGAAGGTCTATTCTGAGTTTGGTGGATGTGGCTTGAACAGTTTAGGAGGAGAAATTGAGTCTAAGAATAATTATTATAATAATAATCTAATTAGTTCAGGTTGTAAAATGTCCCCGAATATTCTTTAATTTAAAAAAAAATATGTTACTGTTACATTGTATTTAAATTTACTTAATTAAAATGTGTACACTCACATGTATTGAAGGTGTAAGGAAAATATATTACTACTTTTTATTTGATGGTTACACCACATTACATTTTTTGGTGTTCAATTTAAAATGTGGCACATGGTTTAAGCTAGATTTTAAAACAATCTTTTTTTTCACCATAAACTTTTATCTACAGTAACGTTACACCATTTGAAGTGGATCTAAAACCTTTCATACATTTTTTGCACAAAACCCGTTCTTGTCTTAGGACAACTTTGAACTTTTTTGATCCGCTTCAAATGTTGACTATTGTATTATTTACTCTTCTAACTACTTTAACTTTTATCACAGGTTGTGAACGAGATCTATCCATTATGGACATATTCCTACCTTGTCCTGCTTTTTCCTGTTCTCCTGGCCACGGATTACCTTCGCTACAAACCTGTGCTTATTCTCCAGGCGGCCAGCTTCATAGTGACATATGCTATGCTCATGAAGGCCCAGGGTGTGCGGGCCATGCAGTTATTGGAGTTCTTTTTCGGTTTGGCCACTGCCACTGAAGTTGCGTACTACTCCTATATCTACAGTGTTGTGGAGCCGTCTCATTATCAGAGGGTGACTGGTTTTTGTCGCAGCGTCACACTGTTGGGCTCGGCCATTGGCTCACTCGTGGGACAGATTCTGGTGTCTGTAGCCCAGGTACCTCTTTTTTACTTGAGCGTCATCACTCTGGTGTCCTCCTGCATAGCTTTTGTTGCCCCTTGGTTCCTACCCATGCCCGGTAAGAGCCTGTTCTTTCATGAGAGAGAGCGCAGCTCTCAGGATGAAGCAGTACTGGAACCCATGAACCGTGGTCAGCCAATCGAGAAGCCAGAGGATCCAGAGGATCCAAAGGATCCAGAGTCCAAAATGCAGCTTAGTGCAGATGAAAGAACGGTGAGTAGACTAGTTTTTATGTAATGATAATAACATTTTAAAAATGTGTCCAAATTCTGTTATTTACTCACTCTGATGTTGTTCCAAACCCAAAAGATTTTTGTTCATCTTTGAAACCCAAATTAAGATATTTTTTATTGAATCCTGAGAGGTTTCTGTCCCTCCATTGATAGTCCAGATAACCCAAACTTAGAAGATCCAAAAAGGTCATAAAGGCATCGTAAAATAGATCTATATGAATCAAGCGGTTTGATCCAAATCTTATAAAGATATATGTTCGCTTTATATGATGAACAACATATTTAATTTACATCAAAGCAGTGATCGAAACATTATACATGGAGCATGTCACATATGGTAATTATGGAATCTCAAAAGTGCGTGCGGGATGCATGAGGACCAGTGAGGTTTGTTTTAGCATGTGACATGATGTATGTGTTTTTATATGTGAATAAAAGCCTAAATTAAATCAATTTTTCATATAAAGTGATCATATCTCTTTACAAGACTTTAAGACACTCAATTCATATGAATTTATTTTACGACGTCTTAAAGACCTTTTTGGATTTTTGGTTGTCTAGACTTTCAATGAAGGGACTGAACCATCTCAGGTTTCAGAAAAAATATCTTTGTGTTTCAAACCAAAGTCTTTAAATGATGACTGAATGTTCTTTTTTTAAAAACATTAAAAACACAGTCATATGCATTATCAGATAACTGTCTATGACTTGATTTGACTCATTTGTTTGATTTTCAGACTTTCAGGGACAACACTAGCAGTAGTAGATTACTGGAAGTGTTAAAAATGCTCTGGGCAGACTTCCTGCAGTGTTACTCCTCCTCTACCCTACTGGCCTGGTCAGTGTGGTGGGCTTTGTCCACATGTGGTTACTTCCAGGTGATTAATTACGCTCAAGCACTTTGGGAGAAAATCTTGCCTTCCAATGAGTTTGAGATCTACAATGGATATGTGGAGACCATTTCTACCTTGCTTGGTATGGTCATCGGTTTATAATTCATTTTATTATATGCTCATTCTCAAATTACTTTGTTATGCGTTCTCTGTTGCCAGCATTTTCATAATTATCAACACAAATTCAACAATCGAATAACAATTGTATAAATTGATTCCCAATAATAGGGCACCTATTATGCTTTGTATTTTTACTCTTCTTTTAGTGCAGAGGTATCAAACTCAGTTCCTGGAGGGACACAGCCCTGCAGAGTTTAGCTTGACTGAAACCCCTTGTTTGTAGTCCTGATATTATTTCCATTAGCTACATAAACATGTTACACATTTGCAAAATGCCCACCTACTGGCTAATTTGTCCTGTCCTCAAAGAACAGTTGGGAAAGTGATTTCACTATAGCCTTGTTTAGACTATCAGTCCAAATCCGATTTTTATGCATATCCAATTGGAATCCGATCATATTTAGCAAGTGAGAACGGAAAAAAATAACATGAAATCAGATTTTTATAAATCCATTTCAAGCTACATTCAAATGACGACTTTTGGCTGGATTTTGCCTACCCCACCTTTAAATCATGTAAATGTATTCTAGTAGACCCCAAAAATAAAATGATGAACTTGGAAATTAGCGTAATATGGGCACTTTTAATGACTTATGTTTCTCCCGCCAGGTGCTTTTGCTGCATTTGTTGTAAGCTTTGTGAAAGTGTCCTGGGCAGTGTGGGGAGAACTTGCTCTCTGCATTTTCTCTGTGGTAATTGCAGTGTGTGTGTGCCTCATGGACACCATCAGGAATATCTGGGTTTGCTACACTGCCTATATTATCTTCAGAGCTACCTACATGCTGCTTATCACCATAGCAACGTAAGTAAAGCTGTCAATATGTATACATTTTCTTTAGAAATCAGCTTTACGCTGGATAACTTTTAATTTTGTGAAGGTACATTTTGTTCGGACCACAACGTTCTAAGAAATTACGACAGCGAAAGAAAATGAAAGAAAAAAGGAGAAATGAGTATTCCAAAGATACCCGGATTGTCTACTCTTTCCGGTTAGAATCCGAAGTGCAGATCCAAGCACATTGTAACGGCTAATATTGCCCACAACCCATTGCGTGTTGGACAAGGATTTGATTAGAACTACAAACACAAATAAAAGTGTTAAACTACAAACATGGCAGATGTACAAGTCAGACAGTTAAGTAGAGAGCTTTAGATAAAGGGGTTTGAGTGATTAAAGGGATAGTTCACCCAAAAATGAAAATTCTGTCATTTACTTACCCTCAATTTGTTCCAAACCTGTATGAATTTCTTTTTTCTGTTGAACACAAAAGAAGATATTTTGAAGAATGCCAGTAACCAAACAGTTGATGGCCACCATTGACTTTCATAGTATTTTTTTCCCTAAGTCAATGAGGCCCCATAAACTGTTTGGTTACCCATATTCTTCAAAATATCACACAATATCACATTACGTTCACTTGGATGTACGTCATTGCTTGCGTTATATGAGTGCCCACTACTAAGGGAGCTACAAGTATGAAATGCGGTTAAATGTCAAAATAACTGTCAATACAATAGAATGTCAATACACTAGAGTTGTGTGGGGTGGGGCTAAATTAAGCGCGATCTGCTGTGACGTCCCAACCATGGTGCATTGTGGTCTATGGTTCTGCTTAAAGTGTACATATTGAGTAGACTCGCAACCTCTGTCAAAATCAAAGGGTCGAGTGTCTGTCCATATAAACGTCCCTCACCCACTTTACGAAGTTTAACACACTTCAAAATGGCGTTGAGGATTCCTCTGAGGGGAAGTGCTTAGGGAAGTTAGAGTAAAGTTAAACAGTCAAAGAGAGAATACAGAGCACAGCTTGGGCACAACAACAAACCCTTACGGCTCTGGGCGTAACAACAGCAAAATGAACAAAAACTCCAAAACTCTTGATTCATTTGATTGCATGATTGAAAGAATTCATTACAAAGCAAGGGCATATTTACTCTCTGGAAGATGGGCTAAATGAATAAACACTGTTTCTGCATTCCTAAATCACAGAGAGCCCAAACTCATTCATTGGTTCCATTTCCATCTATATTTTGTCCGTGTTTGTTCAATTTGTGCACAAGCTTGTTGCTGCAGTACTCCAAATAATCATGTTTAAATCTGAAGTGAGATTTGAATTAGCGATGTTGCCTTCTAAACTGTAGTCTTTCCGCTCATTTATCTGAAATTCGTTTGGCTGTTTCAGTCGAGTTGTCCATGTGCACTTGGACCCTGACAATACTTTTCTTTAAAAGTCTACTCTTTAAAAAAATCCTTGTAAAATATTTAAATGCATAACACTTTAAATCGATGTTGGGAAAGGCCAAATTCATTTGTCTTTTTTATATTGCAGGTATCAGATTGCTGCTAACTTAAGCATGAAACGATATGCTTTGGTTTTTGGAGTAAACACTTTCATTGCACTCTTACTGCAGACGCTTCTTACAGTGATTGTAGTAGATTCTGCCGGACTGGGCCTGGACATTTTTCTACAGGTAAAGTACAACATGAATCCAGCCGAGCGAGTAATAATGCTTCTGCATCACTAATGAAAGCTGCTAATATCCTGTGCAATTTTCTGCTTTCCACAGTTTTTGATCTATGCGAGCTACTTTGCTGCAGTAGCAGTGATATTCTTCATTGCTGGGCTGTATAAACTGTTCAAAAGAAGGAGATCTGGAGGACAGAATGAATTACCAACAACAGAGTCCGTTCCAGAGGCATGAAATGCAAGGTTATGGAATAAACCTCTGTCTAACTGAACATGAATGTATAAAAAAAGATAAACAGCACTTCCAAATCAGTCATTGATTGAACCAGCTTTATAGATTAGCACTGATAATTATGATTCTTATTACTGAGTTCACAATTATACACTGTAAGTGGATGTCAGTCACAGATTGTGTAGAAGAAAATGCACTTATTTAAAGGAAACCATTATGATGCCTTATTTTATGGTTGTTACTTGACACTAAATATTTATTTTATTCATAAAATAAGCACAAGCAACAACAAATATAACGTAATAGCACATTTATTCCTCCGCCAAGCAATGTAGTTCCAAAGAGGTTGCCAAGCAACACATGCAGCTACAAAGAATCACAAACGGCAGTTGTGCAATGCGCAGTAATACTATGTAATGCGGGCAAAGGTGTATGTTTGAGTAATTTACAACGACTTCGAACGCGGCTCAACCAGTCAGAATCAAGGACCGGAACTATCCGTTTTATAATTGAATTTCTAGTCCAGTGGGCGCTGTAATGAATTATCATTTTAAGCCGTGTTTCCACCGAATTTACCAGGAACAATGTGTCCCATGAACTTTTTTCCCCCAGACCTGCTGCTATCTGCATTTCCACAGTGGTTAAGTACCGTGAAGATTAGGCAAATTAGTCCGGTGACTGCACGCACCGCAACAGATTTTTAAAAATGGTGGTTGAAATAAAATGGTGCGTGGAGTCAACCAATTCAAATGCGGCATGAACTCAACCAATCAGCATGTTCAGTGCCCAAGACCCATCTCCGAAAGTACCTGAACTTTGAAAAAGTACTACCTTGGGCAGGGACTTTCTGAGGGGGAACTTTTACCCAGAACTTCATCTGCGGTCGAAACACACCGAGTACCTACAGTCCCTAGTTTAACTAGGATCCCTGTAATCCCTAGGATTTACGTCCAGTGCTGTGACGTATTTCCAAGTGAAACGAAATATTGAACAGAGGGCAGGGTTTGACTATAGCGCTCCTCCTCTCCATCTCTTCTCATAGCAGACTAACGGTTTGAGGGGAGTGGTTAAGCGTTTTCAACCCAAGCCGTCAAACTGACGTCATCAGAGAAGGAACGCCATTCCAGACCGGAAGTAACTTTTCAGATTTTGATTAAAGATTACCACAGCAAACTAATTTTTTCTGTGTATTAACTTGCACGGATTAATTGTTCACCGCAAGACTAGTAATATGCACTAACAAAGTAAATAGGGTCAATTTTCATTTAATGTCGACTGACACACACATAAATTCTCTTTCACATCTGTCACAATCTTTCAATTTGTTTTACCTTTGCAGTTTAAACAAACCATACATCTCACATATTTCAACAAGGCATCTTACTTTATTATTATTATTATTATTTCTTAATGAATTTCTAAAATAACCAAACTTCAACAACATAAGGGCAGATCCCTTAAGCGCAGCTGATGACCCTCGAGTGATCAAGAATATTCCAATTTTAAATATTTCCTACGATTCTTCGTCCTCTTGAATCCTGGTGGAGCTGGGACATGAGGAAAGAAAGGGAGGATGCACACAAAAAAAAATGTAAAAGCACCCAAAGCCTTTTTGATTCAGATTGCTTTTGTAAAGAAAGAGAGATGTAACATTTTAGTTATTTTTTTGTCTATTCTAAGAAAATCATTCCAAATGAAGCCACAGCAGAATCAACCTTTGCACATCTTTGTGCCACTCAAAGTGGTTGTGTTTTGTTCTGGACTGAACCATTGAAAAGAGAGAATGATTCAAGGACTCAATCAAAAACAGTCACTTGATTAATCAAATTTGAGGACTGGAACTAACTGTTGTATAATATTGCAACAGTTTATCAATGTGTGCTGCTAGACGTTTCTCCATACAAAAACTACACGTTTTGTTGAACATCCCATCTATGTTTTATTTAATACATTATTTTTTAAAAACATTTCTTTATTTACAGATAAAGGGGAGCATGTCTGTTTGTTTGAACACCAGAACATTATTGAACACTAATAGTACTTGATATATCATGTTACACACAACAGAAGGAAATGAATTCTTTAGTTCAAATGTCAGAATAAAAAGATTCAGTGTTAACAATTCAATTGACTACACTACACAGCGACATAATTTACCATGACCAGCCAAAAGCTGCATTGCACCATCCATTGTACCGTATTTGCAAATACCGGCAAAGATCTATAAATCTTTATCTAGGGTCTAGCTTTACAGAAAAATGATACAGTAGAAAGATATTTTAGAATTATGCAGTGCATAAGTTACATGCAGTAACACTGTCATTAGAAAAATTTTCATACCTATTCAGCCTTCTTTTAAAAATAACATTTTAAATGTTAAAAAAAGCAATAACAAATGATTGTCTTGATGGACTAAAAAAAATCAGTCATGATTGTGCTAACATTATAACAAATGTACTTGTTTTTTATAAATTTTTTTATTTAATTTCTTCTATTGTATTGTGGAAATTTGAGATCAAAACAGGGTTGTGCGAGTATTTTGTGTGTGGATTTAACATCTTTAAGGTATATGTTTTATATTGTAAGGTAATTTGGTTTTAGGTGTTATGTGCTCTATGATGTTGGATACTGAAGTATGATCTTGTAGTGCTGCTTTTTTTTGTTTTTACAAGTATTCTTCTGTAGGGGTTTTCTAAAATAAAATAAAAATAACCTGATCACATTTGGTGGATCTGTGCATTTCTTCTGGTATGCAATATTTAAGATTTGTACAAATTATTCATTTTAATGTTTTCACATTGCATAATTGCATATACTAATAACACTTAACATTTAGCCTTTAAAAAAAAAAAAATCATTTAAAATCATCCATGTCATTAGGCAATGCATGAAAATAATGTTAATTTACTAAATGTCTTAGTGCATATTTTATTACCCCTGAATGCCCAGTAGAGGGCAGTAGAGAAATTCCAGATAAAATAGCCCATACAAAATGTTCCCAGACTAAAAAATGTTTACTTGTGACTCAATTTATCAACAAAATATATAGATAATTAATTGTGGAACAAAATACACACAAACAAATAACTTTGATTTTTGTCCTTATTAGCAATGAATATTTATTATGTTAAATTCATAAATGTACAGCTAAAAGAAACTGCATACAAGTACATTCAAATTGTAAAACATAAAACGTGAATCAAAAACATTAACAGCACTTTTAAATAATTGGCAACACTTTACAATAAGGTTCATTAGTTAATACATAAGTAAGTAACATGAACTAACAATGAACAAAACATTTGTAACAGTATTTATTAATCTTTTTTAATTAATAAAAATAAAGCTGTTCATATTAGTTCACAGTGCATTAATTAATGTTAACAAATTTTAATATTTGATTTGAATAATGTATAAGTAAATGTTGAAACTGATATTAACTAAGAATAATAAATGCTGTAGAAGTATTGTTAACTAATGAACCTTATTGTAAAGTGTTACCAAATCATTCATGACAAGAGCAAATCTAAATATCAGCTTCCACAAAATGGTACATAAAATGAGGAGCTCAATGTACTGTTTCGTAAGAAAACTGCAAAGGCAAAGTCTTCTGTTCTGACATTTGAAACTATTCACACTTTTCCCTGTAGGGAGTGCACAGGATCAAAGACATCTCCCACTGTTCTTAATAACCATAACCCCGATGATAGCCCTCATGGTAACCATCATGGTGACTGTAGTCGTCGTCTGGGCAACGCATGCCGAGAGACTGCTGGATGGCCATCTCCTGCCTGCGAAGCTGCATGGAGTCCACCAGCTCGTAAATGATTGACATGGACCACATAGGCGAGGGGTACCAGGATTTCACATTGCCGTCTTTCCCAACAAGCAGCATGGAGAAATACTCGTGGCTGATCTGGAAGTAGTTTCTGATGTCCTGCCCCAGCGAGGCAGACAGGTCCTCACGGTCCACTGATGCACTCCCTGCAATACAAACCACAGTTTGCTCGTTTTCTTTGAAGAATAAAACAGCACTACATCTGCATTCCAGCAATAAAAGTGAGTGAGTTTTGTTCACTGCGAAACGAGTCGCTAATCTCACCATTTATGGGGTAAAGCTCCAGGACTCCACTCATGTCATCCAGCGTTTTTCCAGTAATTTTCAGTACAGATATGTGACGCAGCCCTGTGAATTTGGGGAAAAAAGAAAGACTAAACATAGAAACAACAAAAGGTGACTCATACTATACACTGGATTCAACAGAATTTTCGCAGAGATGTTCTCTGAAACATGCATGTGATGTGCATTAAAAATGTGTTGTTTTTTGTTCTAAAACGGGCCTTCGTTTATGAAGGCATCAATCAAGCTGTCATGCCCCAGAGAGGAAGTGGTCTCTGTTGGATCGATACGCACGACTCAAACATCCACAGGTCCTCCTGGATTGTAAAGAATGCAGAGAAAGATTCCTAAAAATGTTTCTACTTCCAAAATAGCTAACAAAAGAGCTGTAAATGGACTGCGCCATCCTATTTTTATTAGTGCCATTCCTCAGAGCCATTTGTGATTGAGGGCTCTTGTGCAGATAAGAGCTGGTTCCAATTAAAAGACAAGTATCAATACCATATGTGCATTTCTATAAGCGGGCAGCTCTCTGGAGAATCCTCTGGCATCTGACTTGATGATTTCCTAGTGCAAATCGTTTTTTCTGTTAGTTGTCAAATTGGAATTATGGGGTTGTTTGAAGGTCAAGACATCCAGATAGTGTAGAATGCACTTAAGTCATGCATTTTTGATTGGAACGTCCAAATCACAGCTGTTGACATTTTCGCATAGGGTCTTGACCGGACCGGACCCCCAAAATTTGTTTACAAATGCTTAACATGGAATTTCAGAAAACAAAAAGTGTCTATTTTCTGAGTTACATAAACAAGTGGAGTGATGTTGATATAGCAAATAGAGCTTTCTGTATACAGTTCACAAAAAAGTACTAATATTGATAGTTTGAGTGCGGTGTCATATAGTCTCAACTTTCCTGTTTTTTCTTAATCTAGTAAATTCTCAGATTGGCTGGTTTTACATAAGTGTATGTTGTCTGAACTATATTATGACCATTAAGGTCTTTTATATTATAGGTTACATATAATAGTACAGGGTTTCCCAAATCGGGGGTTCGTGAGTTGATGAAAATTTAATAATTAATGAAATCAAATGTAAAATTTCAATAATTAAATGGGGATTCACAACTAATCAAAATAAAACCGAATTAGCGATATAGCTTATCAGAGGCGTTGTTTAAATAAATATAGTCTGTTGAGTTGCGTGTTTTAGAGTGAGCAGCAATGTTTTTTACACTCAAGTAGCTTTGATGAGGTGTATCAGTATCTTAAAGCGGTTTGGTTCTGTTTTATGTGCATTTTGAGGATGCTGTGTGCTCTTGGTTCACTTTATTTAGCCTAGATATAAAGTTTGAGGATTTGAATGTTTGAAAGTGAAGCATTTAAAACATTTCAATATTGGTAACCTGTGGTTACGGGTATCTGTGTCAGTTTCTATTTTGGGTGGGTTTGTCACATGTTTTAGTTTTCTGTGTTACCAATGATGTGTTCGAAATCGCCCCCTATACCCTCATTCACTATTCCCTACATTACTCCACTAATATAGTCCCACTTGAAAGAGTGAATGAAAACGAGTGAGTGAATTCGGACACTGAGTGGGCAGGAAGGGCTGCCGCTTTTGCAGTTTGTGCTTGCTGTTTAATAATTCATTGAAACGTAGCAAACTGCTCCAGTAGCTCCAGTAGTAATGAAAATATTTATCCTGCACTCTACTATGGAAACTAGCATGTATAAACCATAATTAAACAATTTAATAATCAATTAAAAAGGAATTTCTACCTGTATGATATTACAGGGTTTGGAAAATGTGTTTACACGACAATGATATGCTTAAAACTGAGAAGTTTTTCCTTTGAGTTTTCCGCGTACAGACGACGGATCCACGAAAACAACAAAAAATGCTGCATTCTGCTGCCAGGCTGTTAGAAACACCATAGACTGAACACGTAATATGCATGTGCATGACGTCATCGTCTTCAGAGATTCGCGTTTTTGTTGTTTACTTGGAGACTGTTTTCAAAAACTTGGACTTTGAAACCCGTTTTCAAAAGTTAGCATTTTCAGCCAACCAAGACGCCGTTGTCGTGTAAATAAACGGCCAAAATGGATTAAAAGTTTTACGTTTTTAGTTTAAAATGGTGTCACGTAAACAGACCCTTAGTTACGTTGATTGTTCTGTTTTTGAAGATTTTGCCTGAGCATTTTGTTTCTTTTCAGTTTTTTAAATAAAACTAACTGCCATGACTAAATCCTGCACTTTATTTTCATAATTTGTAATCACTCGCTGACACTTAAAATAGAAATCAAATGTTTCAAATAAAAAAAAATATCAAAATAAAACATTTTCTGGAAAATGTTCAAATATTTAATCTGTTATTTAATCTGCATGTAATTTGACCATTAACCAACATCAGAAAACCGTGAATATGCGAATTTGAACTAAAATCTGAGGGGTACTTCAAGTAAATATTTTACCTCCAAGAGGTTTGGCAGACCAAAACGTTTTTGGACACCAGTAATAGTGTATATTACCTACAACAGTGTTTCTCAGTGGGACACACATATGAACTAGAATGTTTTAGATATCTAATCTCACACATTAAAACACCTGATTCAGGTCATCAGCTTCTTAGGGTACGTTTACAAGACAATGATTTACTAAAAACAGAAACGATTTCCTTTGCGTTCTTCACGTACAGACGATAACGTTGATAAAACGATCCTTGTTCACACAGATCAGCGAAAACAACTACAAACGCTGTATTATGCTGCCAGGCCAGTAGTTGGCGATATCATTTTGTAAAGAAACACTACTACACACCTATAGACTGAACACGTAATACGTAAGACGTCACTATTTTCACAAATTTGCGTTTTTGTAGTTTACACAGAGACAATAACAGTATCGTTATGAATCCCACTTGCACTCTGAATCCCATTTTCAAAAGTTAACTTTTTTTTTCAGGACCCCAAAACACTGTTGTCATGTAAATGAACTGCCAAAACACATAAAAAGTATTCTGTTTTTAGTTGAAAATGGTGTCGTGTAAATAGCCCCTTAGTGTTTTAAAAGGGGAGACACATTTTTGGGAGGTAGGTCCTGAGGACTGGAGTTGAAAAACACTGACCATAAACTAGAGATAGTGAAATTGAAGATTTCTCATTTTGCATACTTCTGGATTTGTCTATAGCATTTTGTAGTCTATTGTAAGTAGCGCTAGTACGTTCACATTTAAAAGTTTATTTCACAGTGGAAGATAGTTCCTAAAAATGGCAATAAGTTTTACCCAAATGATCTCACCTAGATTACAAGCTTGGCTATTAATGACGTAGAGTTGTTGCTGATAGGCCCATTCTTCATCATTAGGGGTGGATATTACAAACAGTCTCCGCCTCCAACGGAATCTTAAAAGACAATGACATGAGAAAGCATGCAGGTGAGCACATTCCTTGCGTTAATGCACTACATAAATCCAGACACCGACAGTGGTTATTTCGAACCTAGATAGGAAGTCCTCTAGAGATCTTGATTTGTCTTCTTTCTTGCACATCATTGCAAGTTTCCTCTGCTGTTCTATCTCTTTAATGCGAGTTGACAATGTGTCAATGTAATCAAACACTGCTTGCATAACAATCGGGACTTCATATCGTTGCTGTGAAAACAAGGAATGCATAATTTTGTGTAATAAAATTAGATCAGAAATGATTACATCTACATCTCATATACACTAACAAAAGTTTTTTTACGACACACCTTGACTTTCATGTCAAAGTCAGTCAGCAACATGTTGAAATCATTATAAATCATCCCAAAATGTTTCCGAAATGCAGTGATGAGGTCCTGGTTGATGAGATCACTGTCCGGCAGGCCTCGTAAGGGCTTATCCTGTTCTGTTAAAAAAAGAATGAGGACATTTTGATAGGACATGTTACAAACACACAAAGACTGTAAGCAGCACTGACCTGTCTGGTAGTGTTCAATCTTCATGGTACTGTTAGTGAGGGGCCCAAAGATACTGATGATGGAAATTTTACGCAGGGCCATATCACACACTTGCTCCAGGTACTCATCCCTCTGTTCACTGTACATATGATTCTGCTCATCTGGAGCAGTTATAACCTGCAGACGATTAATAAAACACCCAACATTTTTAGACATTGATTCAGTGCTTGAATTAACCAAAATGCTTCTTCATTTTCAGGAACATAATGAGCAAATAAAGTTTTCAACAGGGAGGGTTTACATTTTGGTATGAAATTTTTCTTAGTATGAAGAACATTTTAATAACCTTTTTGCAATATTTAGAACCTGTTGTGCATAGAAAAGTTCAATAGATATTGGAATTATACTGTAGATGCCATACAGAACCTTTATTTCTAAGAGGGCTCAACAGTAAGGATTTTTCCAAAGGTTTCTTAAATAAATGGAAAATTATTCATTTAAATGTATACATTTATCTATTTTTTCATTTTAAATGTATCATATTTACATTTATTATCTAATATTCATTTGAAAATGATTCAAATGTTCACACATTTTCACTGACCTTTAAAAATTATTAAAAGTGTTCACACATTGCATAATAGATAAAAAATATACATTATATATTTATCTATCTATCTGATGAGTTTAAAAGTCGATAAACAGAATTCCATGTCACCAAATTTCAGAAAAAGTTTGGTGATGAGTAATGTGTAATAAAAATGTTAAGATATAGCGATGAGTCGATGACCCATTGGGCCTGTGACAGTTTTGACATCTGGCCCGAAACTCTCTCACAAAGGGTCACCCTTATTGTTGAGCCCTGAGCTATATCTCATGTAACTGTTTCCATGTGTCTCATAGATACAATACGTACTATGAGCCGTCGTCTTCTCTGAAAGTAACTCAAAAAAGTTTCTAAAGATTTCTTGGAATTGGCTGCCTGGTCCACAACAGCCCTTTCTTCAAAGACATTTGGCTTTTGCACAGCGTTTTTTATTTGAACATTGACATTTGTCACTTTGGGGCCTTTTTCCCCTCCAGGTATCTTCTTTAAAGGTTTTTCAGGTCTATCCACCTTCTTCCTCCGGTCGGCACTGTCAGCTTTAGTTTTGCCCTTTTGAGTGGTAATAAGTTCTGTCTCTGGTTTATTAGCAGTGGGCCTCCGTGTGTCTCGTTCTCTTGTGTGCTGACTAAGCTTTTCACTCCATCCATGTTTTACCACAGGCAGTTTGCCCTTCTGTGTGGATGCTTGTGTTGGTGAGACTGCAGTTGAAATCTTTTGCGTGTGGTCTTGGTGTTTTCCTTTATGTTGTTTGTAGAAGTTAGAGGTAACAGCGAGACGAGTATCTGTGTCCCTCAGACAGTTTGGTAGTGAGGGCCGGTAGACCCGCTCAGAAGTATTGGGCACACCTGTGTTCCAGGGTACGGTTGTGTGTAGATGCGTTTGCACCACTGTGGACGGTGCATTTGTGGTAATAGTAGTCATTGTTGAGGGAAAAAAGGTGGTAGTAGGTGCTGTAGTTGTTATAGTAGTTGTAGTTGGAGGTGTTGTGGTTGTAGTTTTCAAGGTAGTCGTTGTTGTAAGTTTTTTGGTTGTAGTCATTGTAGTGGTACTGATGGTAGTTGATATTTGTGCCTGAATTATCTGGGTGGGCTGAGGGACTGGTCTCACCCTGTGTCGCCCTGTATTTTTTGTCGTGTTCACCTGCGGCTGCAAACCAACTGTATTTGAGCCAACAGACTGCACTACCTGGCCCTCAACTCCAGCGGTCTTGCACTTTTGCACAAAGCCCTTTTGCCTGGCCTTCTCCAGTCTACGCATAGGAGTCTGGTCTATCGCTTCATAAATTGCCTCCAGCTGAACAGGGTATGGGTATCTTTCCTCTACCTGAAGGGTCTTTCTTAGAAGCACCATCCCAAACTTACCATCCTCCAGCTTCAGGAATCCCATCAGTCTGGGAACCAGGGCTGGATCCAACGGCTCCTCCACCAGAGATCCCTGATTGTTAACATGGCTCACCTTGCCTCCCATCTTCCCCTTTTCATGGAACATTATAATCTGCTGCACGTGTCTGTCCGCCATCTCACAGTACACGTCCGGCTTGAGCAAGTTCATCATTAACTTGTAATAGCCATCAGAGTCGTTGGGAGCTGAAATGACCAGAACACGTTTTTTACCTGCAAAACCAGCCAGGATGTTTATGGAGCTAGTTGTGCCCAATGGAGTAGATTGAAAAATAGGTTCTTGAGCAGGAATGCTGTAAGTCACACTGGGTTTCCTGTATGGAACTTGTCTTTGACCTTTCAGGACCCTCCTGGCTGGGGGTCGTGATGACTCCACATTCTGATCATTTTGACGTTTCCTGAGTATACGTGTGTTTCCAGAGGTGGATGACTGTGCAAATCTTCTACTAGATTGCACATAATTTGTGTACTTTTTGACAAAAGTGTTTGATTCTAATTGTGCATTTCCTCCCTCTGATCCTGTGTAATCCAGGACCAATTCTGATGCTTGAATCCACGTCAGAGTAAACAAAATGGCATGTACCTGATGATTTTTCATTGCAATAATACTGCTAATATGACTACAGCATAAATACAAATCAATCCAAAAATTATGACATTGAATAGGCGAAAAGGTTTGGGTAATTTGATCCAACAGCAGCGAGACACAAACTAACCCTGCATTCCTGCTCAATCGTGTTACAATAATAGTAAACA
This sequence comes from Leuciscus leuciscus, assembly GCF_965113295.1. Classification (NCBI taxonomy): domain Eukaryota; kingdom Metazoa; phylum Chordata; class Actinopteri; order Cypriniformes; family Leuciscidae; genus Leuciscus; species Leuciscus leuciscus. The sequence continues at coordinate 28,763,753 of NC_138738.1, forward strand.
AAAGACAGATTAATATAGAAAAACTGCGTAAATTAGATATTAAGAAAACAACTAAAAGTTATTCCGACTCGTCTTCGAGGGAAAAATATAATGTCATAATCCAAAGCGAATGAGTTTGTCAAATGATTGCGAGAAATGCATAATTCCGTATGCATTCCCTCATTATAATATTCAGTTACGTCAAGCAGTTTCCAAGAAAGACAGGCAGAAATCCACAACACTTTGTCAAATTTCTGTATCCTTTAAAGAATGGCGTGAAAAGAGCCTCGTGTCCAATACTTCTCAATGCTCTCTGAGCTCCATGCAGGCACTGACTGAGATCTGGAAGAAAGTTCTCAACAAGCGGGGCTCGCAGCCAGATTGACCACGCCCACTCTCTTTTGATATGTTAATAGCGTGCTTGCCTTGCTAATGTGTTCTACATCAAATTTGCATACCATCATATTGCACAACATTGCACAAAATAGAGTTGTGAAGGGATTTATATGTCATTTTTTAAAATATGAAATACTTTATTTGAAAAAACTTTATTGATCACATACGTAATAGTCTACTTTGTATTTTTGCCATGCAATCAGCTGCTTCTGGTTTTAACGTAGGCCTAAAAAGAAAAAAAAAACTTTATTTTATTTATTTTTACCATCTTTAGGATCTAAAAAATATTTCTGCGTCAAGAATATTTTATAAAGGCGAGAGAGAGAGAGAGAGAGAGAGAGAGAGAGAGAGAGAGAGAGAGGACTGCCATCTATTGGTGCCAGAGAGGATCCAAAGAAAAGGGGAAGAATCTACGCTCTTTAACATTTCATTTAATTTAATTTTTTTAACTCTTAAACCTAATGTCTATTTAAATGTGCTTGAAGTAATATAGCCTATATATATATATATATATATATATATATATATAAATTAAATAAAACGTCTTCGCACACGAACACCCTCGATTACTCTCTGCTTGAGTTAAGCCTCTTACACTAATGCACTCGTTGCTGAGCGAGCACAGGATGGCAACCTCCTCAAGAATATACAGAGATCTAATCAGCCATTACACATGACGATGGCTATTATGACCAGGCTCAGGCTAAAATATTACAGAGAAATAAACATAGTATAGAGTGCTTGGGTTGTGTGGATCTTAATAGGCCTACAGAATGTCCGGAGACATTGTGGGAACGTGGGATGTGTCGCTAAGTGATGGGTTTTACCGAATTGAGTTTGAACATGGAACAACAACAGGAAAACGGGTCATTTACATTAATGGGAAGGTGAGATCTAGTATATTTGTATTTATTTATTATTATACTATAGGCTATAGCATTGTGTTATCTTATTGTCATAATGATATGTGTGTGTGAGTGTGTGTGTATATATATTACACAAAAAGTATATAAATACATTCATGAAAAAAAGGCAGAATAAATATCTTTAAATATCTTTATTCATTTAGATAATAATATAAGATAATATCTAATATAAAGATGAATGAGATCATATCAAATAATTATAATAAGTCTTATCAAGTCTTGTTTTTAAGGAGGTGTTGAGGAGGGATTGGCTGTTCAAACTGGTGGGAAAAGAAACATTCCCTGTTGGGAATACAGACACAAAAGCAACCATACTTATTGAGGCGGTCACTGGGTTTTCCTATGAGTACACACTGGAGATCAACGGAAAAAGTCTCAAAACATTTTTGGACAACCGATCAAAGATTTCCAAAACATGGGCGCTGAAACTGGATGATGCTGATTACAGGATAGTTCTAGGTAAGACTCACAGTGAAAACATCCCTCTTGATTTATGATGCAAAATGATGTTCTTTAAGTTTTTCTGAAAACCCTTATTCTTCTCAATGTCATTTATATCTACAGTGTATGAAGATAATGACTATCAGGGTTTTCAAATTAGGGGGTCAGATAAAAAAAGGTCAACTTATTGGACAGTACAAAGAGGCCTTTTTTACATGAAAATATATAGCTACTTTATATTTTAGGAAGGGGGGTAGTTGCTTGTAGTTGCAGGTAGTTGCTTGTTTGATTTGGCAGGCATCAGACAGTTTAACTGTAATCTCTGAAGTTAAGACAATTAAGACAACATTAGCAAACCATTATGTGTTTTTTTCTGTTTCACTAGAGAAAGACACTATGGATGTATGGTGCAATGGACAGAAAATGGAGACCATGGTGAGAACTTTTAATACTGCAGTTCACACTGGCACAGGCCTTTAGATGTATGAAAGATACACTTTGGTCCATTAAGTCGGAGTCGCGTCAGCTAATGGAGCAGTTGTGTGACCAGTTACCACTGTGGAAATATGAAACACCATCTTAATCGTTGCGCAGCATTCCCATGGCTTGTGCTTATTTAGTTACATGCCTATGTTTATATTGATTTCTGTGTGCAGGGGGAGTTTACCGAGAATGGAACCGAGACACATTTTGCAGTGGGAAACCGTGAATGCTGCATAAAAGCAACAACCAGTGGAAGGAAACGTAATGGAATAGTTCATTCCCTACTGGTGGATGGAATCAGGATAGAAGAGGCCATTGAGTAAAATGGAGGCTAATAGAATTCAGATGTGCCAGACATTTACCAACAGTGTACTTTATCAGAATTAGATACAGATGGCACTGAAAAGGTTTTTTTTCTTTCTGTTCAATAAATCCAGTATGTTGGCATTAATTTTGTTCAGAGTATGGACAAGAACATTTAAAGTTGTTAAAGGTCTTAAGTATCGTTAGAAGCACAATCAATCCCATTTAATTTAAATAAATTATACATTTTGTGAAAAATAGATGTTTTTATTATTATTATCAAGACCTGGGTAAGATGGGGTAAGATGACCTTGAGGCAAGATGACACCCATCCCCACCTTAAAGGGATACTTCACCGATTAGCATTAAGCTTTGTATCAGTAGAAACCTGATAGTATTTTCGAATGACCGTGCTTCCCTCCCTCATGTCCCCCTGAGATGAGAGATTTCTGTATTGTGTGTCTAGAATTATATATATTTTTTCAATATTTACTGTAATTAATAGGTTATTATTCAGTAAATCCATGAGTTAGATATATTTTAGATGTCTTCACTATTCATTAAAACTAGGTTAAATGAGTGAAATCATCCAGTTTGATTACTATACTATGACATATCTTCAATTAAAATATGGGAAATTAAATATGTATATTCATATGCTCAAGCCTTGGAATAAATGTACCTTTCAGATGAATGTCTTATACTGGAATTCTGCTTTGTCTGTTATTGGTTATTCAATTATTGATCTAAATGATCAAAAACACAATTTAGTTGATTTAGCGCACACATTGAGTTTTAATGTTTTATAGGGGCATTCCAGATTTTAACTGTAACTGTATATTCTATCCTCTAAACCTAAACCTACTCCTAAACCTACCCATCACAGAAAACTTTCTGCATTTTTACATTTTCAAAAAACATCACTTAGTATAATTTATAAGCTGTTTACCAAAAATGTTCCCTATATGGACAAGGATTTTGTACATTGCCATCTTATGGGGACATTTTGACCCAACAACCTATATCTCACACACACACACACACACACACACACACACACACACACACACACACACACACACACACACACACACACACACACTTAAAGGGGTTGCATCTACCCTTTAAACCCATCTCAGTTCACCAGTAAAACCAAACCAGCATATGTTTAACCTTTATTGGATGGTCACACACCCATGTTAGCATAAGACTCTTAGGTCATATCCGAGTGTGTCACAGAACTGAGACCAACAAGTCATTCTTATGGTTTACATGGTCTAATCAAACGACACATGTGTTCAGGGTAAGATAAGTGCACCCTATAGCGCCCCCATCCAGTGTGTGGCGACCTGTATGCGTTTTTATAACAACGGACTGCGCAGAATTAGCGCAGCTACGACCTTGACGACGGCTCCGAAGCGCCGACGTTTTTTCCAGTAGGAAGCGTCCAAAGGAAGGAGCAGGCGCAATGATGTTTGAGAGGATACAGACGGGACGGACCTCAGTGCGGGAGAAAAGGGAATGCACCCATCTTTGCGGATAAAACAAGAGAGATACCCGAAAACCCCGGCGATAGTATCTCGTTGAGGTTGGCGCACCTCTATGGTTTTGTGGTTTCGCATCTAGACCGCAGAAAGTGTTTCATTGGTTGTAATGTCAGCATGAGCCGAAGTGAACAACAGGAGAGAGCGAGTTGACTGTGCTGGGAACACAGCAGACATACCGTGTCCAGCTCGTCTGTGCGAACTGTAGTTTCTCGGCGAGTTTGAGTTTTAATAATTTATCTTCGTCTCAGCCCTTTTTGCCGCTGAAACTGGTCAGTGTGTATGAAGCACACAGCCGGAGTCGACCATGTGGACTCTTCTCGCCTCGGACTGTAGACCTGAGATGGCCTTCACTTGCCTATTATAGTCCGTAATGACGATGCGTGGTGATTTGGTGGAGCTTCTTTGTTTTTATGCTGTATTTACGAGGATATGGGGCATATGACTGTATCCTGGGATTTCCAATCCGGACAGCTGCAGCTCTCCCTCCAGCGTCTGGACTTCTGTTGTAGTAGCCTACACACATACTCAAATATTACATGCACTGATATCAAAGCCGCTGATAGTCAGTCTCGCATGAAGTGTTAGGTGGTTTAACGCCTAATCATTAGTTCGTTTTGCTGCCATCTGTGATTGTATCCTATGGTATATATACTGTGTACATTTGGGATAATTTGCAGTTTTTGTTTTGGTTTTGACCAAAATCGTTAAGAGCTGACCTCAGACCTCATGTGGACATCTGATCTCACTGCTGTGTTTGCAGCACATCACTGTCCCTAAATCACCTGCAAACACTCTTTAGATAATTGCATATCGGGTTCCACTGTAAGAGATCACATTGCAAACATGAATTATCAGCAGCACCTGGCGAACTCAGCTGCGATCAGAGCTGAGATCCAGAGGTTCGAGTCCGTCCATCCGAACATCTACTCCATCTACGAGCTGCTGGAGCGGGTGGAGGATCCACTGCTGCAGAACCAGATCCGAGAGCACGTCATTGCCATCGAAGGTAAGGGCAACAAGGGCATTTGAATCTCCTTCAAGAGCCAGTTTTCAGAATCTTTAATTGTATATTTGGTGGCAACGAAAATGGGATGGTACGACACAAACCTACATTATAACATGCCACTTTTATGAAATCTGTGTCCACTCCCAGTGTCATTAAAAAATACACAATGAGTATTATATTACATAATGAATAATGACATTACAAATCAAGCCACTCCAAAGGGTGATGATTAGTTCTCTCTCTTCACATGACGAGTGCACTTTCTTTTCAATCTAAGAAAAAGTTTTGGACCTTTGGCTTCTAGAAATGAGAGGTAGTAAATCTTATTTCCAATGTTTTATTGGTTATTGTAGTTGTTTTTTAAACCATTTAGTTGTCTTCAAGACATCTGAGATTTCAGATTTAGTCATTGTAAGCGTGAGAGAGGTTTGAGTCAAACTTTAAACAGAGAAGTTCCGATTTTAGCCAGTCAGATCTTTCCCGTAATTTTTCACTATATAACCAGGTTATATAGATTACAGTCTGTTCGATAGGTTGTATAGTATTTGATTGATACTTAGGCAGTACAACCCTTTGATCTGCCAGTCACAGCCTCAGTTAATTCATGAACATTTAATGTCATTTACTCTGAATAAGATCCGTACTGTCACAAGGAATTGTTGATGGTTTGTGTCAGATGCAGATTTCATTCTTGCTACTTGTAGAGGATTGAAGGTAGTGTTTATGTATGGTTTGCATGAAGATTTCTTTGAAGGGTGGTGGGAGAGTGGCTGTCATGGCCTGTGAGGTTTAATGCCTTGTCATTGTTTTAATATAATACTGTAGTTAGAGATAATCATCATGGTTTTTACACACAAATGCAAATGCTGTCAGTTTTACCTGTAGGTTATGTAATGGCAAAATGAGAAACTGCATTGTGCTTGAAATGAAACTCAGTGTTCCACTAGATTGCAGTGAGTGCTTTGATAATGAATAAGTGGGCTCTTGGCTGTGTGTGGTCAGTGACATGTCTCTGTCAAAGCTGATGTTTGAATCTTTGACCCCTTTCAATGAAAGTAAAATGGTTCTTGACTTGCTGAGACATGCACATGGATCAGCCTGACATAGACAAACCTGTCACTCCCTTAGCACACCCCCTCGACAGACCCCGGCCTGTCTAATTCCTTAAGAACCAAGACAGACTTGAGATTGGACGTGTTTACTTGCTTAGTGGAATCAAAAGTGAATCTTTTAAAATCTTGCTATAGTTATTTATAATTCCTTAAATTTAAAGGCATCATAGCCCTACATGTTATGTTGCATGTGGTCATGAGTCAAAGTTGGCATTCTAAAAGCAGAACTTGACAGAAGTTATGTTTGTTTTGTTGTCAAAACTGGTTGACTTCTGGCGTTGCAGTGTTTTACTAATCATGTTAGTTAAGTGCTAACTAACTGCTGTCATTACTAACTATGTGTTCTTGGAAGTGAATTTAATGCAAACATTTTTAATATTCCAAAAACAATCTGCAGAATAATCAGGATTTAGGTATTGAATGTGTAATGGTGGATTAAATGTCTACTTTGATGCCACTTTCATTAACTGCTCACTGACCCTCTAGTTTAACAGATGGCAAATCTGAGCTGAAAAGCGATACTTAACACGCCCTGTGATCTGAAGCTTGTCTGTCTTCAGATATTAGACTGGTGTTGCATTTACATTGGTGTGCACTTTACTTTATTTTACACAAATGCCTGCTGACACATCAGGGACGGGTTGGTCTGAGCCTAAGCAGATCGCTCTCTATGCAAGGCATGTTTGTGACACTCTGGCCTCCCTGTTTCTTGCATAAAGGGCATGACATTTATAAGAATGAATAGTGTAGCTTGTGCATAGAAAAGAAGAGTTGTATGAATGTTGGATAAAACAGACCTTCTGAGAATCTAAAATTCAGAAAGCTATCATGCACAATCATATACAAGTATTAAAGTAAATGGTTTCCATTTAACCATTTAAATGGTAAATCAGTTTTAATTTCAAATTATTTTTTTATTTTTTTAAAGGCAAACATGAGCGTATGTGCTTTTGTGAGCATTTTATTTGCAAATGTTTTATCCAGCATTAGTGATGTAATGCCCCAAAAATGTGCATAAAAATAAAATGGAAAATGTCTTATGCAAATTTGGAGTAATGTTGTGAAATTTGGTACATTGCTTGGGGAAAGTATGACAAGTGTCCGGACCAAGTTTTGAATCTGTAATTTCTACTATTGCCACCAACAGTTGAAATTTGACCTTTCATTTGCTGCTAACTTGTGAACTGAATAGCCTAGAAATAATTAGTCCTGGGCGGTATACCGGTTCATACCGAATACCGGTGTTTATTTTTGTTATGATATACATTTTCATTATATACCGCTATACCGGTGTATGTCGCTTAAACAACGTTCAGAACGCCACTGTTTGAGAGGGTCCCTTTTCACTTGCACTGTGGTGAGGGCACTGCTGTATGTGTTACTAAGCGTGACGGTAAAGATGGATAGGTTAAACTATAATTGATAGCTGTCAAATTATATTTGTGTTTCCCATACATTGGTTCACAATATCAACACTGCCCGCCACAAATAGATTTTCCAAAAGGCTTTGACATCGTTGAATAAACATGAGCACTGCACGTTTCAAAGTCAAAACGCTCCGCGGGTGTTTTTATGTGAATGTATCTTTGAAGGGAACTTTTCATTGAATCTTTCTTTATCTTTCCTGATAAAGCAGCGCGTTTGAGCACTGCGCTGATTTGTGTACAGCCGTTACCAGGGAAACCGTTGTTTCTGCGCTCCTAAAGTGCCTCATGCTGGCACCTCTTTGTAAACAGCATCATTTTGTGGGGCCTTGCAAACCTGTATTAATACTAGTGTGGAATTTTTCTACAATATTCACTCATGACAGTAAAATAGGACGTTCTAAGTCACGCTGGGTTCACACCGGACGCGGAAGCGGCGCGGAACGGAAAATCCGGCGCGGTCCGGCGCCTGCCTGTTCACACCAGACGTGTATTCTTCGCGGAGGTCGACAAGCGCTTCTGCTCAGTTGTTGTTTATTCAGAGCTATTTTTTACATCATGGGTAAGTAAATAACCTCATAAAATGAATACACCATGTTTCTGTAACCAAGAAGTTTGTACACTTCTTTTATTAATCCGTTGTCAAGACACACACACAGCCAGAGAGAGAATATGGTAGACAGTTTTTTTCTTTGTTTGTTTTCATCTTTCTAGTCTGTTTAGATACACAAATATGATCGCATTTGTCACTCGCGGTATTTTAATTTGAAAATTGCTTTTATTTTGACAATTGACCGGATGTCTCGTGTTTCTTGGTGTGACTTCCTGCCGGAATGGACGCGGATCACTCGCGATCTCGCAAAAAATAGACCAGACGCCGAAACTGGCGCTTCACGGCGCGGGCCGGCCGTCCGGTGTGAACCCGGCCTCAATCTACTGCAGTATTTCCTCTCTCAATCACTAAAAAATGTGATTAACACCCAGTCATGCATGGGGGAAAAAAACTGTGGAACCGGAATACTTTTTTAAAATACTGTGGTATAAATTTTTGGTCATACTGCCCAGCACTACAAATAATTATTCCTCTTATTCTTTTTAGTGTGAATTGCATCAATTTCTGCCGAATATATTTTACGACATTTTGAACTTTAGAAAACTTCTACCTAATTTCATACTTTATTGGCCGCACAAAGTTGATAGATACCCAGTGTTCCTCAGTTATTAATTTTGTGATAAAATGCTGAGTTTGACCAATTTGGTCTGTTGTCAGGCCGGTTTGAATTTTACTCCTGTAACAGTTTATCGCAGCTGTTTTCATATAACACAGTGGTAAATATGATAGCAAAACGTCAAAAAGGAGGATGTCTCTCGGCACCGGTGCTTGGCCCCATAATTGCTGTTTGCAGAATTTTTTTCTCTCCTAATTTGGCAATAAAAGTAGCTAAAAAAGCCAGAAAATATTTGATTATAAGTGGACTCATAGTTCTGTTGCTCTCTGAGAACCTCATTGTGTGTCTGGTTAAATTTTGCCTGTCCATTTTTGCAATGCAGGACAGGTTCCCTGTTGGGATTGTTAGCTAGGAAATATCTGGCAGATCTGATGGCTGGGGTTATTGTGCTAGAGCAACAGTGCTTTTCAACACACCCCCTCCAAATGAGAGGTCGCAGCATCATGCAGATGTCAGAAACACAACCCCTCCCATCCAATCTGTGTTGAGGGCACCATTAGGGAGATGTAGTCACAGCCATCCATATAGTTCGTTAAATGCGTACAGAGGTGCTTGCATCACCCGGTGGAATGGCAACAAGGTTGGACTGTCAAATTGGTCCATCCTTAAAATTACATCTCACATCCTACTGCTGAGTCATACTCTGCTTTTATGGCCAGTCTGTCTGGCACATTAAAGATTTTGGCCATCTCTTTGGCATTTCTCAGAGCTGTCAGCATTTTACTCAAATTGAACTAAGCATTTGGTGCAGTAGAATGCTAACCAGAGCAATTGCTGCAAGGAGACCATATATCTGTTTATATTTAATTAGGAGGCCCTGAAGCACGGCCGTAGAAACTATAGCTAGGAGAGAGGAACGGGGCAGCATATGGGGGGGCCATATGTTGAAAAGCGTGCAAAGTCTAGACTAGTTTCAGGTATTAACAAGCTACCAGTACAGTTGAATTAAATGGCTCAGTGGGGTTCTGAACACAAACAATAAAGAGGCAGATTAGGGGCAGTGACTGTCTCTTCTAGTTATGAGAGTAAGTAGATTACTGGACCTTCACTGGTTCCCACATAGGCTACGTCTACATGAATTTTCATTTCAAAACTCTGTCCACACTGGTGTTTTCCAAAAGTCTCTTGTCTACACTGAAAATAAAAATCATCTTAGATAAGATGTGTACATGTGTAAAACTTAACAAAAGCTCACTGAGATGACCAGGCATAATAAAGTTCTTATGTTATTATTCTGGCACGATCATTTAATAGCAAAATATCCCACCACTTATGCATCCCACCACGGTGCATCCAGGTCAAGGTCAATCACCATTCCACGTATGGTCTAAAATGCAATTACTCTGTTTTGACACTGGACAGAAATTGCAAGCAAATTTTCTGTTATCTTTACAGGAATATAATATGAAGATTTTACAAATAACTCTTTTCCACTGCATGGTACGGCTCGGCTCGCTTCGCTTTTCCACTGCGTGGTACGCCTCGGCTCGGCTCGCTTTGACTCGGTTTGCTTTTCCACTGCAGTTTAGTACCGATTTATAGTGGATGGGATTATATATATTTTTTTTTTTAAAGACTAGATTTTAAGACTGATCTTTATAGTTGCTGAAAAACGTTTTCATTCCTGGTCGCCACATCCAGCTCTCGCTGGATCCGCTCCTCGGCTACCAACAAGAGGAACGTCTGCACCTCTTCTACTGACCACGATTCAGCCATTTCTTTTTTCAAGTTTCTTTTTTTCTTTTTTCAAACAAGTTGATGAAAAAAATTGTACTGCGGTGGCTGTTGCTCACTATTTAAATCTAGCGGGTTTTGTGTCTCGTGTTGCAAATCCAATGACGCTGGTAGTGACTATTCTCTGTTTTCACGTCACATCTTAGTATCGGTACCATTTAAAGCGAGCCAAAGCGAGCCCTACCGAGCCGTACCATGCAGGGGGAGGGGGCAAAGAAGTTCCTCGCCATAGAAAAGCACCTCTTCTGCAGACGGCATCACAAGCTTCTATTGTGAACACGGCGCTCAGCTGCCGTGTTCCAACGAGGAGACATACAAGAAGCTAACGGTGCGTGTCCACTACTATCAGTACATCACTAGTGATCCGTATAATCAATGAAAGCATCCAAACTATGATATTTAACATATGTAAATATATAACAACTGCAAAGCATCCAATCCAATATAATTTGCGCACTAAATCTAGCATAAACTCTGGCCCAACCTGCTTATTTTTAAACGCTCAAGACAGACGTCACTACCTGAACCTCACAGCGATTGGCTGCCGACTGCATTTTTCGATTGATATTTGCATAAAGTCGAAGAACGAAAGAACTGCCCAACCTTTTGACAACGCTCTCAACGCTTTCTCTGGTTCGCTGTCAATCCCACAATGCACCACGTGAGCATGAAGCTCAACTTCCATAGGAATGAATTGAAAAAGCTCACTCTGATCTGCTCACCTTACGCCAGTGGGCACAAACCGTAAGCTTGTGAGGCGCTGCGGACAATTATTTTTTGTTTATTCAAATTAAGTTATGTTCTGATCTGTTATTCTCTTACTGTTGGGGGGTGGGGTGCCAGATTTTTGTAAAAGTTTTTTTTTTTAAACCTTTTGTTACAGCTCTTTTGTTATAGCTTCTGTAGCAAGGGCGCTGCCGTCTTGCAGTACTATGACCTGTGACGTCACTGGGTTGGTTGTTTTGCCTGAGTTCAACAGACTCAACGGTAGAGAGAACGTTAAAGACCGACAGCAGAGGACAGTGAAAGATAAGGAAGGACAGAGACAGTGAAAGATGGAAACTGGAAAGCTACAGGGCATCAGAAGACAAAAGGGAGGCTACTATTGAATTGCTCCTGGATGTAAAAATAAGTTTTACAGTGTTAAAGCAAAGGACAATTAAGATTCCGTTTGCATAAATTGCAGCTGAAACGGAGAACATTACTACTTCGCCTCCCGATACACATTCCAGCACAAGACCCACTGCCTCAAGATTTCCATAGTTATACTTGGCTATACAATATGTAGCCAAAATGACTGTCATAAATTAAAATGAACCACAACCATTATAAACACCCGTTTGTCATTCCACAACATGCAGAGATCAAAGCTGATACAAACCGCAATAATATTTCTTATCGTGATTCCACGTTTACCAATCATCAGGACTCCACACGTTGGATAATCTCCAAACATTATTCATAATCCCGTCATCTTCCTTGCCATCTTTTTTGATCCTTTAGCATTTTGTGCAATAAAGTTTTGAACCAACATTTCCTTCACTGCTGGAGTCCTGAATTATTATAATTTCTTTTTTATATCAGCCTGGAATTGTCTTGCAAATAGCACTGAAACCCTCTTTTGGTCATCTACTTGGTGACGGATATTATGAGTTTTGTCTATTACTAGTAACGATTATAGCAACTAAGCAGAAAAATCAAAGAACAGAATCGAAACTAATAATACTCATTAATTGTTACAATTAATGGCGCCATTGTTACAAAAGCTATAACAATATCCTTTTAGTTTAGACAATTTTTGATTAGAGTGGAAATCCATTTACTAAATATAAATAATGTTAACTTGACTGACTGCTTGATTTCCACTTTAATGGGGGGCAAGCTGTTTTTTGCATTTTTTTTTCTGAGAGTGTTGGTAGAATATGCGTCACATGAAGAAACGTTTTAGAATACCTTTGTTTTCACGGTCCACACTATAATGTGAAAATGGCATTTTTAAATGTATCCATTTTGGAGCGCATCTTCCGAAAGCTCTGCTTTTGCAGGACAAACAGGAAATGCAGAGAGAAATACGCATTTTCAAATGTATCTGGATTAATATAGAGCTGATTTTTCAAGGTGTTTATTTGCTGTTCTAAAAACCAAGATGTTACATATTTTGGGGTTTTAGTTCTCTAGCAGTAAGTGGGACAAAACATCAGTAGCATGATGGGTCAGTCCCAAGGGCCTTTTTTTTTCTTTGGTGATAGTAGAAGGCAGTAGAGGAAGTTGAGCTCTTCTAAGTCACTTTCAAAGGAAAGAGATGAAACACTGCCACAGGCAAAGCTGTAAAGAGTCTCGAGTCGAGATCAGCTCTCTCTCCATCCCTTTCCCTCTCACTCCCTCGCTTTATCATTTTCTTTCTCAGTGTGGGTGGTGAGTGAGCAAAAGTTCTCAGCTGAATAGCGATTTGTTCTTTCCAGTCTAAAGCGAAAACAACACCCTCATCCCTCTCTTACTGCTTTTATCACTCCACATTGTCATCCTTTCAGCAGACCTGTGCACCCGTGCCCTCTGAAAAAATGTGCTGGGTGATTCACAATGGTTGTCTCATTCCTGTTTGAGCCTTGAATCTGTTTCTGCATTTTTCTCGGATAATAGACCAAATGCCAGATAATAAGAAAGTATGTAATAATCAAGATGTGGGAATTTAAATGACAAGATATTCAAGTATTGTTACATGTAATTAGTAACTATCCAGAAATGCATTACTCATAAATAGCCAACAATCTTTTCTGCAGTGGCGTTCTCTAGTCTAGGGCAACACAAGTTGTTCTGTCTATCCTTGTGAAACTGGAAGTGGAAAATATTCACCTCTTACTGTGCAGTAATGGGAAACTCTTTTGGCCCATCCTCCTCATATAGACTAACCTAGTTCTCAAAGGACATTTGACACTGGAGGAAGTGTCAGGTGTTAGAGCGTTTCTGATTAAAATAGTCAGTTGTTAGATTGTTTAAAACTGATGTATTCAGATGAGCTGGAGGAAGATCCACCTGTTTGTCCAGTTTTGTGGGGAAATCCCTCAGCAGGCACTCTAGATGGAAGTCACTTGCTTCCTCTTTTGCTTTTAATGTATGATGTGGTTATGCTGATCACCACATTTTTGTTCCACCTTGCTGTAGACAAATGCATGTTTATTGGATGTCTATGAATTTCATTACTCAATGCACCTCATAATCATAATTGAGTGAGTCAATTATGTATGACTATAATGATTTGTGCAAAAATACTGTACATAAAATGCTAGGGCTGCACAATTAATCTTATTTTAATAATAGTGATTTCTGCTTTAATTAAAAATAATCGTCACAATATTTTCCCTGCTGATTATTTGTCCTGAAAACATTTGTAGACATTTCCATTTTCTTGCATTGCTAACCAGTGTTTTACTTCATTTTCTTAATCTAGCAACCATGTGCACACTCCATTGTGAAATTCTGCTTGAATGACAGCGCCATACAGCCACTCTTTGTTCCTTCACGAGACCACGTTTGCCATTTGCTGCTACTAAATCTGAAACTTCTCTGTGAAAAACTTTAATGAATCCAAACATGATTCTTGACCATATTGTTTGTGATCATGGTTGGTGAATAAATGGGGTCCATGCAATACAATACAAAGTAAAAATACAATACAAAGTCTGTGCTACAATACAAAGTAAAAATGTAAAACAAGTTGGATTTAATATTAGGAATTTCACTTTTTCATGTTTTAGCTTTTGAGATGATCTAAAGCAGTTGGAAACTACATAGCCACCATCAGTTTGCAGTGTTTAGCCATTTCAAAGATGAACATGGCTGAAAGAAAGAGAGGAAAAAAAGCATCTTTGCGGTCTGTCTGCAGAATGTGCATTTATGGGGCAATTTGAATCTGAGGTTTGTCTCATTTGCAACTGAATTGCAAGTAATGCAATTGCAAGTTAAGTAATGTTCAACTTACTGTTACCCCTTTATATATATATTTTTATTTTATTTTTTTATTTATGAACTAAATAATCGTAATCATCAGTTTAACCATTATAGTGCTGCCCTATAAAATGCAATTCTTACAATAATTTCAATGGCCTGAATTTGAATTAAAAAACATGCACTTCACAGAGAAGTATTTATGTTCCTGTCCCGGCTGATACAACTGTTCTGAAATCATAATGAAGAAAAAAAATATTATTAAAAGAATGACATTCTTAAAAACACAATTTAGTTTAGCTTAATCGTCCATTATTACTATCAACAAAACCACTTGGCTATATATAGTTTTCATATCAAATGATATTTCATATCATAAATAATTGCCATATCAAAATAATGTTGTGCGACCAACAAAGTAATGTGATGCAACCAACATGCAGAAACAGGAACATGATATCATAGATATATACCCCACAGACCCTCATGATGCGTAAAGATCAGTAATTCTCTTAAAATATGACATTAAATATGACCGAGATCCTGAACGGTGACGAGCGCGTCGGAACTGTGGTCCTGCACGCGGGAGTGAACGACATCAGGCTGCGCCAGACGGAGATTCTGAAGAAAGACTTCAGGAATCTAATCGATACGGTACACAGCACTTCGCCTGAAACAACGATCATTGTGTCAGGACCGCTTCCCACGTACCGATTAGGGCATGAAAAGTTCAGCAGATTATTTGCGCTAAATGAATGGTTAATGTCATGGTGCAATGAGCAGAAACTGCTCTTTGTAAATAATTGGAATCTGTTTTGGGAGCGTCCTAGGCTTTTTCGTGCTGATGGCTTACACCCAAGCAGATTCGGAGCGGATCTTCTGTCAGATAACATCTCCAAAATGTTAAATACCCTTTGACTAGTAACCAAAAGTCCAAATCATAGTCTCTGCTGCACCAATTTAACTGATATAAATACTAGTGTAGAACATTGCATAGAAACCGTGTCTATTCCTCGTTTAGTGAGATCAAATAATAAATCTACTGCAGGATCTAGGAAAAATCGAATTGTTATTAAAACAGAAAATGTTGCTATTAGTAAACAAAAACTATTTCTAAAGCTAGGTCTTCTAAACATTAGATCACTCACACCTAAGGCAGTTATTGTAAATGAAATAGTCACAGATAATAGCTTCGATGTACTTTGCCTTACTGAAACCTGGCTTAAACCAAATGATTATTTCGGTATTAATGAGTCTACTCCTCCTGGATACTGTTATAAGCATGAGCCCCGTCTGATTGGTCGTGGCGGAGGTGTTGCAACCATTTATAGAGATATTCTAAATGTTACTCAGAAAACGGGTTATACGTTTATTTCATTTGAAGTACTTGTACTAAATGTTACGCTCTTAGATGTTAGAAAAACATCCCTATTATCTCTAGCCTTGGCTACTGTATATAGACCGCCAGGGCCTTACGCTGATTTCCTAAAAGAGTTTGCAGATTTTCTCTCAGACCTATTAGTCAATGTCGATAGAGCATTAATTGTTGGAGATTTTAACATACACGTAGATAATCCAAATGATGCGTTAGGAGCTGCGTTTACAGATTTATTAAATTCATTTGGGGTCAAGCAAAACGTCACCGGACCGACACATCGTCTTAATCATACACTCGATTTAATTATATCACATGGAACCGATCCAACCGATATAGATATCATTCCACAAAGTGATGAAGTCACTGATCACTACATGGTAACTTGCATATTACGTACTGCTGTAATATGTCATGCGGCGTCGCGTTATCAACCAGGCAGAACAATCCTCCCATCCAACATAGATAATTTCTCAAATTGCTTATCTAATCTGTCTCAGCTGCTGCCTGAACCCAAACAAACAGATGAACTAGAAGAACTAACTAGCACTATGAGCACCATTCTCTCTAGAACATTGGATGTGGTTGCACCTATTAAATTAAAAAAGGTCAGAGAGAAAAATAAAGCACCATGGTATAACAATACTACTCATGTTTTAAAGAGAGAAACCCGTATTTTAGAGCGTAAATGGAAACAAACTAATTTAGAGGTCTTTAGAATCGCGTGGAAAGACAGTATGTCACGTTATAAAAAGGCCCTAAAAGCGGCCAGGGCTGAGCACCTCCGCAAACTAATAGAAAACAACCAAAACAATCCAAGGTTTTTATTTAACACCGTGGCTAGACTAACAAATAAACAGACGTCACCCGAACAAAATATCCCGTTACAGTTCAGTAGTAATGATTTCATGAACTTCTTCACTGAGAAAATAGAAAGCATCAGAACCACAATTGTAAACGTTCAATCTTCAATCGCGCCTTATAATTCAGCTTCAATTATCACCCCGCAAGAACAATTACAGTGCTTTACAACTATAGAACAAAAAGAGTTAAATAAACTTATCACTTCATCTAAAACAACAACATGTTTATTAGATCCTATACCAACTAAACTACTGAAAGAAGTGTTACCTGTAGTGGAAGAGCCTCTCCTCAATATTATTAACTCGTCTTTATCTTTAGGTCATGTTCCAAGAACATTTAAACTGGCAGTTATAAAACCTCTCATTAAGAAACCACAATTAGATCATAATAATCTAGCAAATTATAGACCCATTTCAAATCTTCCATTTATGTCTAAAATATTAGAAAAAGTGGTGTCCGCTCAACTGGGCTCTTTCTTGCAACAAAATGATATCTATGAAAAGTTTCAGTCTGGATTCAGACCGCATCATAGCACTGAAACTGCGCTCGTTAAAATCACAAATGATTTACTTTTAGCTACTGACCAAGGCTGTATTTCAATACTAGTTTTACTTGATCTTAGTGCTGCGTTCGATACTATAGATCATACATTACTCTTAGATCGACTACAAAATTATACTGGTGTTCAAGGACAAGCACTAAGCTGGTTCAAATCTGACCGCTACCATTTTGTCTATTTAAATGGAGAAAAATCGATCATAACTCCAGTAAACTATGGAGTGCCGCAGGGATCTGTATTAGGCCCTCTGTTATTTTCCATATATATGATGCCACTTGGAAATATTATAAGGAAACATGGAATTAGTTTCCATTGTTATGCTGATGACACTCAAATATATATTTCATCACGGCCGGATGAAAACGCTAAATTTTCCAAATTGACAGAGTGTGTTAAAGATATAAAAGATTGGATGACGCGTAATTTTCTTTTATTAAATCCAGACAAGACAGAGGTAATACTTATCGGTTCAAAAAAACGCCCACAAAACCTCGCACAATACAACTTTAACATCATAGGATGTCCTGTTACTTTATCCTCTACAGTAAAAGACCTGGGTGTGATACTCGATTGCAACCTGTCTTTTGAAAATCATATTTCATATGTTACAAAAACAGCCTTTTTCCACCTTAGAAACATTGCTAAACTACGTAATATGCTATCAGTTTCTGATGCAGAAAAGTTAGTTCATGCATTCATGACCTCGAGACTGGATTACTGTAATGCTTTATTAGCTGGTTGTCCTGCATCCTCAATAAACAAGCTACAGTTAGTCCAAAATGCCGCCACTAGAGTTCTTACGAGATCAAGAAAATATGATCATATAACACCGATTTTATCATCACTGCATTGGTTACCTATAAAGCTCCGTATTAATTATAAGATATTGCTACTGACTTACAAAGCCCTAAACGGCTTAGCTCCAGTCTATTTAACGGATCTTCTATCACCCTATAATCCATCGTGCTCTTTAAGATCACTAAATTCAAGGCTTTTGGTCATACCTAGGATATCCAGAACCACCAAAGGAGGGAGAGCATTCTCACATTTGGCTCCAAAACTCTGGAATAGTCTTCCTGATACTGTTCGTTGCTCAGACTCGCTCTCCCAGTTTAAAACTAGATTAAAGTCGCATCTCTTCAGCCAGGCATTCATATAATCCTACAGTTCAAACTACAATCCGGCCTCTAGCTCATAAATGCCAGAGGAGAACTGGCCCCCGACTGAGCCTGGGTTCTCCCAAGGTTTTTTTTCTCCATTAGGTCACCTGATGGAGTTTTAGGACACCATTAGGTCACTTGATGGAGTTTTTCGGTTCCTTGCCACTGTTGCCTTTGGCTTGCTCAGTTGGGGATATTTTGGGGATATTTAATTTAATTTTATCAATCAATAAATTCCTCTTGAAACAAACTTTGTTGTATTATTTTAATTTAATACTGTGAAGCTGCTTTGATACAATCTGTATTGTGAAAAGCGCTATACAAATAAACTTGACTTGACTTGACTTGACATTATTTGATCTTTTTTATCATGACAGATTCGGATTGTAAAATGTATTGTGGTGCGACTCCCCAAAAACATATTTATGAATTATTAAATCATGACATTTGTAAAAAAAAACAAAGATGGCTTGATGGCTACACTGTATTACAAACTAAATTATTTAACAATAATAAAAAACGTAATTTATTTATTTTTAAGAGTAAACCTGATAATTTAAGGACGTTTTTTTTTCAATGGGTTCATAAGCCATCCTTTTCTCTGACATTATCTTAAGACCGATGAAGGACAATGAAGCAGTTTGTTGGCTGATTTAGTCCTTTGCAGAAATTCCTCAGATTCAGTTCATATTGTTGGCTGAACTGCAATGATGTTGTAGATCTAGTTTGCCAGTGATATTGGTTAGATTAGAGAATTGGAGCCAATGTGAAACCTTGTGTCACTACTGACTTTGAAGATCATCATAGAGGAAATACCAGACCGTCGCAGTGAGTGTAATATGGGGACGCTGGTGATGTAATGTCTCTAGAGACACAGGGCTTTGTTGTCATTTTGTCCTCTGCGTGCCTACGCACTCTGCTGATGGGTTGGGTTTGTATCTCTTGTCATAAAAGCAGCTCATCCAGACAGCTAAAGCTGAATTCTGTATGTAATACCACACCATGTGATTTACCTGTTTGATGACCTCACACGGCGATACAATTGCTTAATTCCCCTGTCCTCTTCTTTTCTTTATTGGACTGGAATGGTTGTAAATGGGTGTTTTTCCCCCCCCAGATGTCATTCACATGTTGTTTTGACATGACCTCATTTGTAAGTTAGTGATTTAGATCAGTGTTTTGTGGGTGAGTATGCTGTCAGTGATTATGGAACAGCTGCAAACAGAAACCAATGAAGCCAGGACTCTCTCCTGTGACTGTAGGGGAAGTGACCCTAATACAGCCACATACAATATATACTACCATTCATATGTTTGAAATCACACTGAACCTTGATGAAACGAAAGTTGCGATAGTCTTTTCTTTACTGTTGTGATGTATATCAAGAAAACATTGTGGGGCAGGACTTGATTTTGTCCATTTGTAATTGATTGGATCGTTGGATTCTTGTGGTTTGCTATTGCTGTGTTCTGCTAGATGGAGGGGAAGTTGTTTTGTTTAAAGATTATGAGGGCACATGAATAAAAAAATAATTGTGCACTGATAAATAATGGATGATGATAACTGTAATATTCCATAAAAATAAGACTAGTCAGTTTTTCATGGTGAATTTAAAGTAGCTGAGCCTTCAACTCAATAAGAATGCATTATGTTTGATATATTATCAAAAAGGCATTTATAATGTTACAAAGGACTTTCTATTTGATTCAAATAAATGCTGTATTCTTCACATTCTCTATTCATCAAATAATTATCCTCTTGCAGCACTGACAGCTTTTTCGACCTGGGCATTTAAGATTTAAATATTCAGGTAAAGTTTCATTCTATGCTTTTTATCAATAAAATGCTACATTGGCAAACAGAAGCATCATCGTCTATTGAAAACAAAAGATCTTTATAATTTCAAATGTCTGAACGGCATTGCATTTAATTTTTTTTTTAAATATTAAAAAAAAATGTTTTTTACAGGACAAAATATGTTTTTGTACCAAAATTCCTGTAGTCGGTACCAATACCAGTACAATTTCACATTATAAATATTAATTATATTATATTATATTATATTAATGGCTTCATTCATTAATTCCTATTGTTTCTAAAAACACCCAGAACTTCATATAAAAAGCATTAATGAATTGTCTGTGCTCAGAACAGAACACTGTAGCCAGCCAGGGAAAACACACTTATTTAAGCTGGTAATTCAAATATGAATCAAAATCGAATTCTTACTTAATCAATTTTTTTTGCAGAACATATCATGTGTGTTTGAGATCCAGGAGAAAAAGTCAAATGGGGTCACTTCTTAACATTTAGAGCAGCATAAAGTTTGAAAAGGCTCCTTCGCATGACTGGAGGGAGGCAGTACTTTGTGTTTCTGTATTTAAAGACAGTCAGAGCTTGAGCACAGCAGAAGTAGCAGCACCTTCTGGCCCTCGTTCTCCTGATATCGCTCATCTTACTTGTCAGGGGGCAGACACCAACCCAAACAATAGCAGTGCTCTGATTCAGATCTCAGGGAGGCAGAAATAGCCTCCTGAGCTGTGGCCTTCCTGCTGCTCACTGTGCTGCTTCCCCCCATTAATGTCTCCAGGGGAGTGATGTCACTTCCTCAGCATCGATCGCTCTCTGTTGTGGGTCGGGTGGATGTCCTCCAGCTGCAACCTGTCCCGGTGGCTTTGCTGTCAGTCACTTTGTCTTAGTCACATTAGACCAATACATTCTTTTTCAGAATTTATTGACTATAAAAATGTTATGCTGTGTAACCATCAAATAAAATGTAATACTGTTTACCTTACACCTTGAATACATGCGAGTGTACACATCTTAATCATATACAGTTTTAATTTTTTTTTTACTAAAATGTCATAATTTGCAAGTAAATATCATTCTTTGTGGAGTCACACCGAATGACATTTTACCACCTGACCTAACCTTACCTTGTCATAAGAAGGTCTAAGAAGTTTTTTTCTGCATGTTTCTGAATGTTGTAGTGAAGTATTGAAGCAGATTTGTATGTTTATATTTCTAAATAATAGTTTAAAATATTATTATTAATATTATTATTAAAATATAATTAAAATATATTATGCCAACCTACTTAATGTTTTCTTCATTATGACATCAGGACACCCTTACATTTATGAACATCAAAATGAATTTTAATGCAGAAATAATCTCATTATAGAATATATGTAAGCCATATATGTATAAATTGAATTTTACTGTTTCTTTTAAATATATGAATGCACTTCAGGTCATTGATCCTTTAACAACTTTCAAAATGTTAGCATTCACAGCTGTAGTTGCTCTTCATCTTTGAATGTCTTTGAATACAGTTGAGATTTTCCACTGCCTTTAATGTCCCACCTTTGAGGAAATTAAATTAGTTTGAGTCAGTCTTTTTTCCAGTTTGTTGTTGTTTTTTTATTACTGGAATTCCCATTAATCTTTTATCACTTGGACTTAAAATAATTACGCTTCTCCATATGTTGTACATTTAAAAATAACTTTCTAGCTTAAAGACTTTGTAGAAATTCACATAATGGGGTCAATCTATGTTGTGTCCTATATTCGCTGATACAATATTAAAATTGTTCTGTCATTCATTCATCATAACTGCCTAGGGCACATTTGTTTTGTCTGACTATCCGTGTTGTTGGGCATCATTTGTTGGTGATGCAGTGGTTTGTGGGGAAGCCTCAGTCAGAGTAGGGAATACTCCAGTTGCACACTTGCTACGCCTGCTCTTAATTTCAGTAAAACGGGGGAAGCACAACGTTACCTGGTCTTTTAAAGTTAAACATTTGTATCCGCAATCAGGCCATCTGCAACCACCCAACCCCCAACTTTGTATGGAAAACAAACGGATTAGCTGAGCCTCTGTCACTACATCTTAGGGTTGCCTCCTTACAATGGGTGAAGCTCACTGGCTGAATTGGCATTGAAAGTGGAAGTGTTGCGTCAATAAGAGGCACTGTTCCCATCTGGCCCCTGTTTAGAAGGGAAGAGGAAAATCAATGGCACTTTCCTTCAGGACCGTCCTCTTGTGTTAGGTCACCATCTGCCAGTTCTAGACCCTGCTTTCAGTGTTAGTGGAGTAATTAATGTCTTCTGCTACACCTCGAGAGTGTGAGTGTCGACCAAGATGTTTGCATAGTTTGTGTAGATAAACAGTTTAATATGTCTTGACTTCATTTCAACCTTCCTGCAACCTGTACTACTGGAACATTCAGTCAAAAGGAACTGTTCTTTACTTAAAGTTTCAATAGAGTTTCCAATGGGAATCTTTAGCAGCCTGGCACCAGCACAATACAATGCGTACATGTACTCACTTAACCCTTAAAGACCTATATAGCCGCTGGCGGCTAAAAATAACTGTTGTTCTTAAATGTTTAATAACTTTTGAACTGCTAATCCAATCTGTATGCTTTAAAGTCCCATAAAGAGGAGATTCGTGGCTTTTCTGTTCGGTTAATCGCGTTTGGATATTCAGATGCTCCGTAGTGAATGTGATTGCGTCATCAAGTTTTGATCAGCACTGATTAATACATAATGCATTAATACATGGCAATACATACTATATAGCAAATTTTACATAGCATACTATATAGCAAAAAAAAATAATATTGATGTTACCATGACACATTGCTACACGTTTGTGTCTTGCTTTGGACTTGACTGACAGACTGGCAATCTGACGCCCCAAGCTTGCTAATCACTATTCAACCTTTTTATTTTATTTTATTCTGCTCACTTTAAATATAAAATACAAGGAGTCTGTAAGTAGTTGCATATTCATAACTGTGACCACACACTCAGTTTACAAAAGCAATCAAGAACTGTGGACCATGGTTCTCTTAGTGATTGCTAGTGTAATTAAAAATCTACCAATGATATATTTAAAAATGTTACATAATTAATTGATGTATGTTTGTCATCTATAATACACATATCAATTGTTATGTGGTATGAAAAGCTCAAATTTCATTGAAAAATGTGAAGTGGTAATTTCCTGGTCTTTTTCATAAATCAGTTGAAAACTATACAGCCTCTGTCTTCTTTTTTTTTTAACAAAGTGAAATGTCTAAAAGAAAAAAAGACGATTATCATTCTTAAGTCAACTCCAATGGACAGAAGAATTTGTATTTGTGAAACGGTTTGTTTCAGTGTAAATTGACCACTACTACACGACTTCTGGTGCTGCATTGTTTTGTCTGTCTGTCTGTCTGTCCATCCATCCACCCATGTTTTTGCACACGTATACACCTACCGAGAACCTGCCAGTCTCCTATTGTGAATAAGTTAGCAGCCATATCACCCTCTAGCCCAAGACTGGTTGCCCACTGAAGCTAAGCAGGGTTGAGCCTGGTTAGTACATGGATGGGAGTCCTCCTGGGAAAACTGTTGCTGCTGGAAGAGGTGTTAGTGAGGCCAGCAGGGGGCGCTCACCCTGTGGTCTGTGTGGGTCCTAACGCCCCAGTATAGTGATGGGGACACTATACTGTCAAAGAGCACCGTCCTTCGGATGAGACGTTAAACTGAGGTCCTGATTCTCTGTGGTAATTAAAAATCCCAGGATGTTTTTTGAAAAAAGTAGAGTAGGGGTGTAAACCCTGTATCCTGACCAAATTTGGCTATTGACCTCTGTCCATCATGGCCTCCTAATCATCCCAATATATATACTGATTGGCTTCATCACTCTGTCTCCTCTCCACCAATAAGCTGGTGTGTGGTGAGCGTTCTGGCGCAATATGGCTGTCGTTGCATCATCCAGGTAGATGCTGCACATTGGTGGTGGTTGAAGAGTGTCCCCCTTCCATGTAAAGCATTTGAGTGCCAAGAAAAGCACTAAATTTAACAAATTATTATAATTAATACAATAAATTAAACTTTCCTCTACCCTAATTAAGCTTCACTACACCTTTATTTTCTACACCCTAACACAACACCTAACCCTTCCCTTTACAGACAGCGTTTAAAATTTGAGATCTGCCCTCACCAAAAAAATAAAAATAAAAATAAATACTAGTGAGCTAGAGGTCATGCTTTTGTCTTGGCATGTTGCTGGCATCTGGATTACAAAGGTGAGGGAACCGCTGGCAGAGGCTTGCGTTATCCATCAGTGCGATTAAGTCGTTGGGTTCAGTAGGTTATGCGTTCTCAGGTAAACAATGTAAATAATGTAATGTGAGGCAAAAGCCTGCACTAATCCATCTCATCTGTAGTTAGAGATTCCGTTTCTGGAAATTCACCACTGATGTTTAGTCAGCTGTAGACTTGCTCCCCTGGCATCAGAATATAGAATTTCTATTTAAGCCGTTTAGCGTGGACAAGCTGGCACTGAGAGGGATGAGTGTGCAAAACACAGACACAGACACACACACACACACACACACACACACAGTGCTCAGGTGTGCTGGGGTTGCTATGGTGCTCGAGCTGGGCTAATTAACCCCTGTGGATGCATCTGCCTGCGGGCGGCGGTGGTTCTAGGTCATCTTTGCTGACTGGGAATTGCACCAAAACACTCCAGTCCTCCTTTTACTTCACTTGTTCCAGCTCTTGTCAAGTGTACTTGAGGAGTTTTCATATAAAAGGGTCACATTATGATTTGGTGCAGCAATGGCGGTCTTGTTGAAAAGAGATCCAGCGGTGTGACATTATCACAGTATCACAACTTCCCGCAGACGTTTTAACAATAGATATGTTGCGTGCCAAAAAATCTGCCGCAATTGTTTATTATGCGTGGGAGGCCTGAGGGGGAAGCTAGATATTTCAATTGCATATCTGGGTTTTTGTTGAGGCTGTTTAATGTGTAGCTAGTAATGAAGTGAAAGACGTGCCATGTAATGATAGCCATTTTCTCACAGAGCGAGAGATGTAGTAACAGCACGTAATTATGATAAGAAAGGCCTGAAGGTGTACAATGCAGCTTTTGTACAGTATATAGGCCTATTTATTAGATTCCATGAAGTGGTTTGATATTGGGATGCACTGATAACCAAAGTTTTGATATGGAGAAAAGCATCTTGCATATGAAATGATCCAGGTTTAATTATGTAAACACTGATTGATGGTGATATATTGGCAGAAAGAGCTTGTTAAAGCTGAGACTCATGTGCCCGCTGTGGTCAAAATTCAAACGCACTTGCAAATTCAGTTTATAATTTGTCTAATTTTGCATGCACAGTGTGATGTAATTCCAATATTATAAATATAAAATGTTATGTATATTTAACTTTGCATTAACTTAGATACTCCCCTTGCAAATTACTAAAAGTTTTAGTCATCTTATAGGACTACATTAACAGACATGGACTAATCCTTCAATTTTGATTTCATCTTTTAAAAATGATCAAAAGTTATGGTGTGATATTATTTATACTAGTAGTAGGCTATGTATATTTAGTACATTATAGTACTGTTTTGAATATGTGGGTGGTGTAGCCTAGTGGTCAAAGACTACTCACCAAAAACTTGCCTGTTTGAACCATCGAGTTAATCAAAGGTTAATTCACTGTAACCTAAATTGTGATGTTGAGTGTAAAACAACAGTTCCCTTGTTGTATGGTGTAAATGATTGCATTAAGAATTTGATTCTATTTGTAGAGTTTCTCAGGATGACATTAGCACTTAAGGGTGTAACAATATATTGTCACTATTGTTGCATTTTTTCTAATGCAATATATTGAGTGGATAGCAACCCTCTACACACTGAAGCTCAAGTCGCCATTGGCTAGTACATTTTGTATTTTACTCGCCAGACTTTTTACATGGAATGCAAGAATAAAACAAATGGAAAAATATTTAACATTATTAAAGAGAAGTAAATAGATAATAAAATTGTAATAAAATAAGAACAAATAATTAAACTACAAGCAATACAACACAATAGAACAAAGATACAAATGAAATAAACTGCTTTTCAGTTTTTTTTCAGGTAGATCTAACAGTAGTTATATGCAGATTAGATAAGGTACAGAAATTGAGTAATCAAATGTAAAATAACACTCCATAGTCTTCACTGTATAAATTAAATATAGATGAATTATTATAATTAACGCTACAAAAGTTATTACAGCAGCGAGTAATTTGTTTTATTTTTTGCAGTAAGTCTTTTGTTGTTTAATTAACATAAACCGATTAATCAACCAATATTTTTTTTAAATGGATACTGGATAAAAAAACAAACATAACACCAAGTAAACCAGTGCTGAACTAGATGTGCTAAATGAAATAAATGTATAAATATGAATATATTAAAATGAGAATTCTACAGAAAATTATTTAAACATTAAAATATTACAGGTCAAATGTGTGTTTCTATAGCTATAACCTAGAAACATACGTAAATTTCATAGGTAACACTTTGCAAGTCCTATTTGTTAACAAGGATGTATTAGCTAGCTTTTATAAACTATATGCATTATGCAATATACATTTTTACAGCATGTATTAATATTTGAGCAATACAATTGTACCTTGATCATTCATGTTAGTTCATAGTACATTAAGGTTAAAAGATAAAATAAAAATAAAAACTCAATTTAAAATTAAACTAAAAGTAAACATTTATTAACCGTAATGCGTAAATAGAATCTTATTTTAAAGTTACCATTTCATATAAATCGAAAGTATTTCTTAAAGATGGCCATCTTTAAAGGTGCTCTAAGTGATGTTGGGTGACGTGACGTCACTTCTTGTTGACGTTCGAAGTATTGTCAAACAAAACGGAGGCTAGCTAGACCCTCCCTCCTCCTCATCCGTGCACTAACCCCCCAAATCATTCTTGTCGGTTATTGGCTGGAACAGTTTATGTTTTGGGGTGCGGGTGAGCCACGGGTTTGTTTTTCCCGCCACCTGGTGCGGGTTTGTTGTTCTTGCAGTTTGTGAAGCCTGTGGTGTCTACAGAGACCGTGTTTTTTTACAGTGTGTTCAGGGGACAGGCAGCTAGCGAATGGTGAGGAGATGTTTGCTGTATGTGACAACAATTTTTTTGGCCTAAAAAACGCGTGACATCAATTAGAGCACCTTTAAATATATGCAAAGGCCAGAACATTAAAATTACATAAATGTAAGCCTATATTACATTTATAGTCTCTCACTTTATTTTGCTTCTATTTTAGGACACTTGATGATTATCTAATCAAAATAACAATATGTATTGTAGTGGTAAAAAAGAATTTAAATCGAATGTGTTTCTGATTTGTTTATGTTTCTGTCGGCTACATGAACATATCAATGTTGAGAAAGCAATCACGTCACTAGCTTTAAATATGCAACTTCGCCGGCTAACGAATGCATAAAAGTGACCAGCTGGATGTAAACTAATGGAAATAGATGGTAACAATTGCGACATTAAACATTTGGGTGAGGTTGTTTGCGTTTGTTTTTGTCACATTGTTTTAACCGCTTGAGGTAGTCACTACTAATTGTATTCCTCTCAGACTCGACAGCATACATACTGCTATTCTTTCTCTGCTAATGCAGGATCTAGTCAACAAATTAATTACTTTATAATGATTATAACGTTTCACTGTCTGTTTTTTAAATGCGCATCTGAAGTGTCAGCGCTCTCTGTGCAGCTTGGGATCTCTCTGTGCTGCGTGCAGCCTCACGTGTTACAATCAAGCGGCAACCTCCCCGTCTCTCTCTTGAAACCAACACAGAAGTGAGTTAAACTGCAATTCATTGACTGGCCGCTTGAGGCTGGCTGCAGAAGTGAGTCAAATCTGTACCTCCCCCATGTTAAAATTACCAACTTTACAACAGAAAAAAACATGTTTACAGCCTGGTTCTCTATGTGGCTTTGGTCTATACAGCTAATTTTGCCCTTCATAACAACTGTGAGGGGGGTGCATTTTTTTATAACTCATCCGTTTAGTTGATTAATATTTAAAGTTCTGCATAATTAAGGGTGTGTCCACTTTTGAGTGACAGGTGGATTCCCGCTGATGTCAATGCTAGCCGTTTGTTTGCTGTTAGCCGCGTCACTACTCACTTCACCTCAGCAAATTTTAGCTGCTGATCTTGCCATCTCTGCAGTGTTTGTCCTTTTTTCGGGATTATTTAATACAATTTAATACACCCATTACTTCGCCCACGGCTTTGGATTCCGTCGTTGTCGTCGAGTATCGTTCAAGAGAACAA
The DNA here is from genome assembly GCF_965113295.1 of Leuciscus leuciscus. NCBI lineage: Eukaryota > Metazoa > Chordata > Actinopteri > Cypriniformes > Leuciscidae > Leuciscus > Leuciscus leuciscus. Next base: position 28,792,385 of record NC_138738.1, read on the forward strand.
CCAGCGCTGTATTTCAGTTGTTTTCCTCTGTGAACATGCACTAATGGATGTCTGACAATTTCGTTGGTTTTTGGAGTTTTCAGATTTAAAAACGTCTATAGATATAAAGGCTCGATTGTTCTGCTCTCACGGAACAGTTAGATTATAATATGCTTATGTACCGTCAGATGAAATCCTGCAGGTGTCGGCGCTTTCTCCGTCCGTGCTATAAATGCTCATCCTTGAATGAGCGCGGATTTTCTAGCGCATTTACTTGAACTTCATAGGTAATATATCTATGGTTTAACCCATTTGAGAGGCGGCCAAAATCTGAATTTAAAATGGACTGAATAAGCTCTCTACGAACTTGACGAGCGATGCCGCGCTGACGGACCATACACTATAAACAAAGAGTGACTGACATGTAACTGTTATGCACATAAATCATTGTCACACACACTCTCTCAGAATAGTTAAGTTACTGCATAATACATTTTCAACTAGCAGAATAGTACAGAATCACGATACACAGTCTCACTTGTAGCCATGTCTTTTAATAATATTTCGAAGGGCAAAAACAGGAACTTTTCATTGGCTTAAGTTTACATCATCAACTGTCACTTTAGCGCGAGGCACTGTGCAGTCGCAGACTTGGTACTTTCCATAGGGTACTTTCAGTAGCATATAGCATTACCTCCCAAGCCTGAGCTAACTCGATCACGTCGAGCGGTGAGCCGCGAGCGTGGTTTCAGATAGCCAGGCTCCTCCAGCTTCACCCACGCCCCGCCTCTTTGCCCATTTTCTGTTATCCGAGAGTGACGCAAGGTGACGCGAGCCAAGATGGCGACGGCCGACTCCGCCCACTTTAGGCTTCAAAAATGCTCTTCAGAAACCTACTGGTGAGGTCACGGACACTACGACCATATTTTTTTACAGTCTATGGTTACAATAAACAACATGCGGTGCCAGTGATACTTTATTTGTCCTCTAGAGGCAGCTCTCACTCTGTATAATGCCAGCAGTCTCTTCTCAGTGCTCTCGTACTGTGTAATGACCAGGGGGGCAATGTTTTATAAAAAATTTAAGCTTCCCCGGGCGCCGCCATTGATTAGCAGACCATCACCTGCTGTTAGCATTCCATTGACTCCCATTCATTTTGGCGTCACTTTGACAGCGAATAACTTTACATCTGAGGCGTTTAAAGACTCCATTTGTCCATTATTTCTAAAGAAACACGAAAATATATAAAAGGCTTCATTACCTTGTATCTTAGGTTATGGCCCCGTAGAAGCCGTTTTTGTAAAAATAGGCTAACGATTGCGTTATAACCACGCGACTCTCTGTCGCACAGTAGAGAAATGACCGTATGGACAGGAGGAGAAGCTCGCGGGCAATCGGGGGGACGTGGAGGCAAAAGGACAAAATAATTAATCAGAATATTTAGCAAAAGTTTCTCCTGCTCCTAGCTCATGGACACCTCCTACTCACACTCTCCGTCTCTGCAAGTTTCGGAAGGGAATGATTCAGATTTCTCTTGGCACAGCTTGGCACAGCTTCTCTTGGCACAGATTTCTCTTGGCACAGTTAGTCCAAAATGCCGCCGCTAGAGTTCTTACTAGATCAAGAAAATATGATCATATAACACCGATTTTATCATCACTGCATTGGTTACCTATAAAGTTCCGTATTAATTACAAGGTATTGCTACTGACCTATAAAGCCCTAAACGGCTTAGCTCCAGTCTATTTAACGGATCTTTTATCACCCTATAATCCATCGCGCTCTTTAAGATCACTAAATTCAAGGCTTTTGGTCATACCTAGGATATCCAGAACCACCAAAGGAGGGAGAGCATTCTCACATTTGGCTCCAAAACTCTGGAATAGTCTTCCTGATACTGTTCGTTGCTCAGACTCGCTCTCCCAGTTTAAAACTAGATTAAAGTCGCATCTCTTCAGCCAGGCATTCATATAATCCTACAGTTCAAACTACAATCCGGCCTCTAGCTCATAAATGCCAGAGGAGAACTGGCCCCCGACTGAGCCTGGGTTCTCCCAAGGTTTTTTTTTTTCTCCATTAGGTCACCTGATGGAGTTTTAGGACACCATTAGGTCACTTGATGAAGTTTTTCGGTTCCTTGCCACTGTTGCCTTTGGCTTGCTCAGTTGGGGATATTTTGGGGATATTTAATTTAATTTTATCAATCAATAAATTCCTCTTGAAACAAACTTTGTTGTATTATTTTAATTTAATACTGTGAAGCTGCTTTGATACAATCTGTGTTGTGAAAAGCGCTATACAAATAAACTTGACTTGACTTGACTTGACAGCTACTAGGAAACAGACGGGTTGCTCATCTACGTCGTCAAGCTCAGTTTGAGTCTGCGCAGTACGCTCGACCATCAGGAAGTGGGTGCTTCTAATTGACTTCACTTTTCTCCGTTGAATCCAATGGGGTCGCTGTGTCCATTTCTTTTACTGTCTATGGTAATGACAGCGCACCCTTCTCAGCCGCTCCAGCAACGGACGCAACCCGGAAAAACTATCGGTATGGATTTTTGACGATAACGAGAGTTCCACCAATCAACTATCGGCACCGATATATCGGCAAAGACGACCTCTAAGTGAAATTGTACGGTTTACTAGCCATTGGCTAATTAAAGATATATATTTTTTAGCTGCCTAGCATGAAATTTGGTCTCATATGAGAGTAATTTACTCGCATTGTTCTATATTTTAAGCTAAGCCGAATTAGAGTTCTCAACGGGTCGGGTCGGCCCGACAAACCCGACGGGACCCACAGGTTCGGGCCGGGTTCGGGTCGAAAATATAAGCAAATGACTCGGGTCGGGTCGGACCTCGGGCTTAATCTTTTCCGCTCAGTAAAAAAAACAAAACATTTATTAATCATCGCTGCTGTTCACCGTAAAGAAAGTCTGGCTGCTGCGAGCAACGTGCATCATGGAGAGGGGCGGGGGTGCCGCTGCGTGCACACATTTAGCCTGGAGAAGAAGATGGAGTTGGTGAAAAGTAAACTTGCCGCAGGTGAATTCACCGTCGCTACTACAGCCTATTTATATATTTAAAGTTTATTATTTCAGTTGTTTGTATTGTTAAAAGGCGTGAACATTAAAGGTTGATTTGAATTCGCGTCTGCTGGTCATGATAATACGTGTATGAAAAAAAAAAATTCCGACGCGGCGTCGGGCCGCGGGCCGGGTTCGGGCAGATAATTCATGTTGATGTGTCGGGTTACATCGGGTCCGGGCTTTAAAAGCCACGGGCCGGGTCGGGTCGGGTTGTAATTTTCAGGCCCGTTGAGAACTCTAAGCCGAATCATGAATAGGGCTATTTCTATTCTGGTGTCACTATTACCCTGTGCATGCGGAGCCTATTCGAATACATTCCTGATGTATCCATTTTAAGAACTGTACTTTATTGTTAACTGTTTATAGTTATTATATATCCTTGAAGTTGTAATTAAAAAACACTTACCATTTGAACTCTTTTGGCATATCATGAGAGTATTGCATCCTAAGATCAGTATCATGTATCGAACCAAATCGTGCCATAAATTTATTGTTACACCCCTATTTAGCGCTGCCTGCTAGCAGTTATATCTCATTGTGAGTTGAAGCTGTTCTCAAAGCTCTCAGTGGTAGATAAACTGTACGTTCAAAAGTGGTGCTCTGGGAGTAGAGCCTCTCCCTCCAGGGTCTGCATGTCTGCACAGTATTGTGGGTATTTGCCCATCAACAGCTCATTGGATGCTTGATGAGTTCAGTGTGAATGTGCAGTATCCTGTTATATGCTATTATTATTCCCATACTACAGGAAGTGCCTTAACTAAACACACTAATATACTCATGGAAATCAATAATAAGCTGCTCAGTTTCAGAAATGTTCTTTAGTGTATATGTAACAACTAATGGAACGAGATATAAATATTAATTAGACACGCAAATGGTGTGTCTTACATGAAGATACAGGCAAGGTGTGGCAAAACTAGGGCACGCTCTTATTACAATGTCAGAACTGTCTAGTTTTATTGTTACATCACACTGCTTACTTGCAGTGTGCTATGGTGTGCTATGGTATGGTGTTAAACTACGGTGGCTCAGTAGTGCACAACACAACAAAATTTAAAAAGCAAACATAAGTTCACAACACAATGAAAACAAGCCACAACACACATGTTTGTATGATAGTTGGTAATATCTAGAAAACACATTTTTAATCGAAACTTGCATATTTTTATTTTTTATTTTTCATTACACCACATTACCATAAAATGGCATTAATTGTATACATAGATATAGACCTTGTGACAACTCAGCCAGTCTTCCCTAAGTGACAATAAGGTTTAAAATGAGTTAAAGAAAATCAGGAAAAGGATTATTCTGAACTATATTTTGAGCAGAAAAATAACAGAAGTCATTAAATCTTACTGTGCAAGTCATGTGGCTAGTCCAAAAGCTTATTATTTTTGTTACATTTAAGCCATTTTATTTTGTATAAATATGAAGGCAAGCAGCTGTAATTAGAATAAATACATGATTACTATAAAATTAGGAATTAAAAAAATCAACAACAAAAATGGTTGTGTATAATGAGCAAAGACTGTTAGTGGTTAACAATGAATGAACCAGATACAATAGCCTACTGTCGAGACAAAACATGTACTGTATTTTCTCTGCTTTTCAAAAAAATACCCTAATGTGTGTTTACTTAATTAATTTTACCATATTCATGTTGCATGGTATTTACAAGGTGGTTTAAAAAAACAAAACAAAAAAAACATGGTACTTCTGATTATTAGATTCAAGTACCAAATGGTATGTACACTGTGTGTGTGCGCTACATGTCCAAATAAAAGTAGTAATTTGCGTAGTAATTTGTGGTATTAAGCGCTATTTTGTTTAGTATTTTAATTATTTTGTTTGGAAAATGCCTTTACCAAAGTCGATCAGAAGCCATGCATGCAGGCGTTGATCTTAATGTAAATGGTCTCATCAATGGCAAACGTTCAGATGCATTTCAGGTTAGATTTTAGGTAAATATTTCACTTCATCCAGCATTTTTTGTACTTGCTTTTTATTGTGTTATAGTTTTGTCATGCCAAATGGTTCAGTGCGTGCACAGACTAAATGATGTTTAAATCATGAACTGAATTAGACCGTTTCGCTTATAGTTTATTGGATGGAACCGACTTGAGAGAATCATTTACCTGGTGCTCATTGCTAGTTTAGATTCCAAACCACCGACAGAATATCTGGAACACACAACAGGATCACTGACAGATAAAAAAAAAAAAAAAACTGATGCTGAGTAAAAAAAAAAAACCCCGTCCGTGCTTAATCTTAAGGCCAGACACATAATAAAATTATGCAAATGCAGACGTGAGCACTTGCAGACACAAACCTGTATGTTTTTTTTCTTTTGCAGAACTCAAAAGGAGAAGAAAGTTTCAGCTCTTTCACTTGAGTAAAATTACAGGCAAGAACTGAATAAAGCAGGTCTGCATGAGATACACAATCATTTAGGTTAATTATAACATTTAGGATGCCATTAAAACTACTAGTCCCCTAGTAATGCATATGAGGCATTTAAGGAGGAGATCTGCCCCCACTTTCAGAACTGCATTTCAGGGTTTCAGGCCCCTGTTCTCTATTCTGACAGCCAAAACTGGCTCTGTAAATTCCTCAGTGCTCTGCAATTTGAAGGTCCAAAACTCCCCTTTCTCTCCTCTCCCCCTCCACTTTGCTGGCTGCTATCACTTTGCTGACTTAGCGAGAGTTTTCTCAGGAACAACAGTGACTCACTTTTGAGGGAGGGGGTGTGTGAGTGGTCTGGTGACGCAGGATTGACGCCATCTCCCCTCTCGAGTCAGTCATCCAGTTGTGCTTGTTTGAGAGCGAGTGTGTCTGTCATCTTTGTGTGTTGAGGTTACATCTCTTGCTCGCTGCACTTTCATCTGTGATATGACTGTCAGTACATTGATGGCGTCTCCCAATCGCCCGTCAGTCTTTCTGTCCGCCATCTGTCTGTCATACTGCAGCACTGCGCTCGACTCAGAGACTGGAACGGTGATTAAGGGGGACAAACTGTGACTATAAATTATAAACATGCAGTGGCAGCCATAACTTTGAGACTGATGCCTGTCACATGGTATCCGACCGTTTCCCAGCACTTCTATGTTGAGAGAGTTTTTTCTTCCCTATTGTGACATACAGTTGTGGTCAGAATTATTGGCACCCATGGTAAATATGATCAAATATGGCTGTAAAAATAAATCTGCATTGTTTATCCTTTTGATCTTTCATTCAAAAAATGCGCAAAAATCTAGCCTTTCGTTGAAGTAAAAGAATTGAAAGTGGGGGGTAAATCACATTATGAAATAAATGCTTTTCTCCAAAACACATTGGCCATAATTATTGGCACCCTTTTATTAAATACTTTTTGCAACCTCCTTTTGCCAAGATAACAGCTCTGAGTCTTCTTCTTTAATGCCTGATGAGTTTGGAGAACACCTGACAAGAGATCAGAGAGCATTCCTCCATACAGAATCTCTCCAGATCCTTCAGATTCCCAGATCCATGTTGGCGCTTCTTCTCCTCAGTTCACCTCACTCATTTTCTTTTGGGTTCAGGTCAGAGAACTGAGATGGCCATGGCAGAAGCTTCATTTTGTGCTCAGCTACACATTTTTGTTGATTTTGACACTTGTTTTGGATCATTGTCCTGATGGAAGATTCAACCACGGACCATTATAAAATTTCTAGCAGAAGTTGTCAGGTTTTGATTTTTTTATCTGTTAGTATTTGCTAGAATCCATGATGTCATGTATCTGAACAAGATGTCCAGGACCTCCAGGAAAAAAAAATAGGCCCACAACATTAAAGATCCAGCAATATATTTAACCATAGGCATGGGTTACTTTTTATCCCTGTTTGCACCAAACACATCTGGTGGGTTTGCTGCCAAAAAGCAATTTTTTTGTTTGTTTCATCTTACCATAGAAGCCGGTCCCATTTGAAGTTCCAGTCGTGTCTGACAATTGAATATGCTGGAGTAAATTTTTTGGGGCTTTCTGACCCCCAAGTCTCAAGTAATTTCTGCAATTCTCCATCTGTGAGTCTTTGGCCACTCAAACTTTCCTCCTCACTGTGCATTAAGACAATATAGACACATGTCCTCTTCCAGGCAGATTCGTAACTGTAATGCAGTTAGATGTTGTGGGAAGGAGGCGGCGGGAACCGGCGAACATTCAACACACAATTTAATAATAAAATAAACAAATACAAAACAAAATACTAAAAGACAGCAGTCCCTCACGGATGACTGCTGTCACATATAATAAAACAAACACAACACAAGTCCAGGCCTGTCCTCTCTCGATCTTCACTGTCGTTGCTCCTCCTTTATGCTTCTGCTTCATATATATGGTATCGTAGACCATATCTGAAGGGAGGAATGGTCTTTATGGACCACTGGTATCGACATCGGCTGATTAAATTGTGGCATCAGTGCACTTCTATCTAGTACACAGCTACCAGAAGACAGCTTCACTGAATTCACTGAAAGACACGGACACTTTATGGATTTAATGTCGCTTTATTTCACAATGTTTTTGCTGCTGACCTTGATGATTAAAATTCACTATACTAATGGCTTTAGTACAGCAAGGTCATGTCTGTTTTCTATTTAAAATTTTTATTATAATTGTTTTTATTTATTAAATTAGAGCGTTAAACTTGCTTCTGATAGCTGTATGGTAGAGCAGAGTGCATTGCTCCATCTGTTTTACCGTGTGAATTTTTTCTTTATTTACTCCAATAGATATTTCTTTTGCTTTAGGTGTAAATAGATCATACATCTGATTCTTTTAACTTTTTTCACATTGCATTTGCTATGAAAGGGCCTTAATAGCTAGCAGGGAGACCAGAGGCCATTTGAAAGAAAGCATTTCAGTGATGCCATTATATGATTTTATCCAATTTGAGCCTTGTTGACTGTTCTTTTCCAGCGATACAGACGGAGGAGGTTGACATCTCCTCCTCCTCGGAATAAAATCTCTGGTGCAGTCCAGTTCCTTGCCTCTCTCACAGAGACACATTAAAGTAGTGCTTGCGTCACATACATCATGTTTCTTAACTCAATGTGCTGACCAGTGAATAATTTAATTCTGCTTGCATCATTCTTGTCTGAACATGAGTGGAGGGAAAAGACTGAGGATGTGATTTTATCCTGGGATTTTCTTAGAGGATCCTAGGTTTTTGTAGAGCCCGTTTTTTCCCCGTTTTTTTTCTGATCTTTGTTAGGAAACTGAATGGACTCGCAGGTGGCGAGGTTTCTGTGTGTTCAGACATACAAGTATTACCTGGTGACCTCTAGTCATTTGTAATAATTGCGGAGGTTGTTTGTGATCTTAATCCCGTGCGACTCGGCCATGTAATTTGTCAAGTAAAAATTCCCCCGCAAATGATTTACCAGTTTTTATTAGTCCCGTGCGAATTGGCATCTCTGTGATTTGGTGGGGTCGTATATAATTTTTTCAAGGTTTTGTTTCCTGTGTGCTTTTTTAATCCATCTTTCGCGAAGAATGGAGGCTGCGTTGGATTGTTTTGATATTTTGTGTGCTATCTATCGCTATACACCATACAACTATACAATTTGCAGAAAGAGAAGGCTGAAAACCTTCAGAAGAGCAAAAACAAAGAATGATTAGATGGAAATGAATGACATGTAGCATGCGGTAAGGAACATTCTTCTGTTTGTTATATCATACAGTTAGACATTTCCAAACAATAGCCTATTGACATCATATCTGGGAGATAAGTCAGTAAACTCGAGTAAAATCACAGTTACATCCCGTGCGAATGCGCCACATGAAATTCAGATGTGGGTGGGTAATTTCTAAATCACAAGTTGTCCCCAGATAATACTAATCCAGTGCGTATGGGGCTATTGTTGCTGTGACACTTCTCTTTACCCCCATTTCTCCCACTCTCTCTGTCTGAGGAAAACGGTAAAATGGCACATTGTTTTATAGATACTAGGGCTGGGTAAAAAAAATTTGATTTCTCGATTTTAATCAATTCTCATTTTTACGAACCGATATCGATTCTTAAATCCCAAGAATCGATTAGTCATCCTGTTTTCAGTTGATGAATGAATGTAACATTGTAGCGCACATCCCATCCAATAAATTGCAATAATCTTTGTGCTTTGTTACTATTGATATGAAACAAAGTCTCAGATTTCAAATTATGTCCATTTTCTTACGAAATTCAAAAACATAAATAACGTTTTGGCGCTGTGGCGTGAGATCGCTCTGGCTCAGCTCAAGAGCAGCAGCAGCGCGGAGCGCACGTGATCTTCTCTTCCGCCTTAAAGCTACACTGTGTAACTTTTTAAGTTGATTCTTAGCAAAAAACACTTTGTTCTATCAAAAGTACCGGTATATGTGCTCATTCATGTGTAATTACTTCCACCAACTAATAAAGTATTCTCGTAAGCGTAAAATCTGCCATTTATAATGCATACGAGCGAGTCGCTCGAATGGCGGCAGCCATGTTGCGCCTCCATCGTGAAAATGCATTCGCCAAAGAGGGACATACCTGGAAATTCAAGCTTCGCCTTTCGCGTTTTACACTCAGTGACACCGTGACGAATGCGAGGGGGAGATTACTCGCGACTGCCGGCAGATTTGAAAGATTGCTGAGGCTTCCACTCTCTCCTCGTCATTTTTGGAGAGTGTTTTTCTTTGTCTAGGAGGAGGTCTCACCAATCCACTTGCACTGGCTTTGTTTTTAGTTTTTCTTTGCCTTTCCCTCTACCTTTAGCTTTCCCTCGCACATCCGTCGCATCAACTGATCTCTGACTCTGCTCACGGAGAAAATGATGTAGACATTGCCTTATACTATTAATCTCGTTCAATATACAGAAAAACGATAGCACTGATACTTTACTAACATTAGCTTGCATTCGTTTGGGATAGCTGATATTAGCAATGAAATGGTACCAAAATAACGAAAATATAAAACTATTATTCATTTTACATAGAGGTCATAACCTACATGTTAACTGACTAAATAACTAAGTAAACTGACTAAAAGAGTACAACTTATCGACATCCATATCATGTGACATGGAATCGCTCAATCAGTGTTTCAACCGCGGAAAGACATCAGTAAATCAGCTTGTAAACAATGTAATGTATTGTAACGTCACATTTACCTCAGGAAAACCATATCCAGTGACCATAAACTCGTTAGTCAGCTAGAAAAATGAACTGTAGAGAGGAGCATTTTGCTAAATATATGCATCATATTACATATTCATTATAATTTTTTTATATTCTTCAATTTTTATGACAGCCACCATTTAAATGTTTATATTTTATATAACTTTTTTATTATAAAAATAAATAAGTGTAATTTAAGTGTTTGTATACAAATCAGTTAATTTTTACCTTCAATATTATAGTAGGCAAATGAAGCCTAGTTTACTCCCATAGTTTACAGCATTAGTTAAGAGATTTGTTTTCCTTGAGAAAATTTGCCATGTATTGTACCTGATATCCAAAATAATCAATATTGAATCGAATCGAAATCGAATCGAATTGCAAGCTTGTGAATCGAAATTGAATCGAATTGTGAAATTTGTGTCAATACCCAGCCCTCCTAGATACACATCACAGTTTCACTTTTAGAAAGGGATAGAGCCAAAGCGGTGGAGAAAAATTGAGAAGGACGTGCACAGGAGGGGGCGAGACATTAGAGGGCTGTCTTGAGTGCTTTGGAGATCTGTGTAGAGGAATGAGTTTAGTCGCCCTTTGTGACCTAAAATACAGTATGCAATTGAATTATGCTTTAAATCGCATCTGGCCGTTCTTCCTCCCAGGAGACGTAGGTTAGCTGTGCGCACAGACCCGTGATTATTCTCCTTTCAGGCTCGCAGAACCCTGTGCTGTTTCTCTGCACTAAATGGGACTCTTTTCTTGCCCAAAAACATGTTCCTATTGAATTCACAAATATCTACTTTCAGTGTAGAGCAGTGGTTCTCACTCTTTTTATTATATAATTATTAAATCCTTTTTATAAATATAATTATTGTGTTATTACTGAAACAGAAATTTATTGAACTGTTCTATTGAAGGGGAAAAAAATATTATTTTAGTTTACGTCTTTTTGTTTGTTTTTAGCATTTTCATTTAGTTATTTTTAATTTATGATTACAACTTTATTAATTTAATCAATTTATTAATTTGGAAGTTCATATTAATAAGGGTGTGGTTTGTTGAAAGGTTTACAGGTTAAATATTGAAACAATGATCAAATATTAATTGAACATGTTACTTACTATATTGTAATCTTGTAATCTTGCAAATACATGTATAGACTCTACATAAAAAGCTGTTCGCGACCAAGAAAATCTATACTGGCTACATCTTTGCTTATTTTAAGTTTTTTTTTTTTGGTCAATCACCATATGACGAATCACTGTGGAACTGCAGGGAAATGATGTTATGACAACGCTGACTCGCTCATGACACCACAAAAACTCATATTCGCAAACCTTTCACTAGTAGTGACTATCCTGAGCTATGATTTCAAAGGCAGCAGACAGGAAAATAGTCCAAAAAGCTGGTGTCACACAATACATATATCACTAGTGTATATATAACTATAAACTATACTATGATCACAATTTAGCAATATACATGTTGCTTAAACTTTTGATAGTCAGAATACATGGTTGATTTTGAATAATCAAATGGAGAATGATGTTGTTACAACATCTGGCAGAGGGTTAACAGGGTCATGTTAAGGTCATGCTATTGGTCCAGGGACCATTTTTCATTCCATATTGTGACGTTTATGAGCCTATTCAGTGAGAGAGAATGTAGGGCGGGACTTGAATTCATCCATTGGAAATGTATTGGATTTTGAAAAGTGGGTGTTCCATACCATAATAGTATGTTAGACTATTATGTGATATTTTTATCAGACTGGAAATTATTGTATATATTTTTCTCTTTGCTCTGAAATGGCTTAAAAACTGATCTTAAATTCATTTATAATGTTTAATGCCAGAAATAAAATGTAGTAAAAATGAAATAGACATGGATTTCACTAGCAAGCATGATTTTTTTTCTTTTTTTAATATATTCAACAGTACTGTGCAAAAGTCTTAGGCATGTTAATTTGATTGCAGCAAATGTACCCAGTGTGAAAGCCCACTTATACTCATTCACACACATTCACATGCTCTCTCATACTCATTGACTTGACCACAGTGGCATCAGCCTTCCTTTGTTGTGTTTCTGCAGTCTGTGTGAAGCATTTATGCCAGTGTCTATCACCTTCAGGCAGCCTGGAGCTCTCTGCCTTGCCTGCCTGACTCTTTGACTGCCTGACCTGTGTCATTTTGAATTTTTCTGGCCTGTGCGCGCTTGTTTTCATGCATGCCTGTGTCTGTCCATCATGCAGTCCATCACTTAGAATAGAAACGAGAGTAAAGACGGCCTTTTGCAACCTCATGCTATTTGTGCTCTGTGAAGCCATTATTTGTGTTGTCATGATGTTTTTGTTTGTCTAAAAATTTAGTTTTATTATTTATATATATATATATATATATATATATATATATATATATATATGCATATATATGCTTAAAAGTAAAAGCTGGGAAAAACCATAGACTGTAAAAAAATATGGACGTAGTGTCCGTGACGTCACCTGTTTCTGAAGACCGTTTTTGAAGCCTAAAGTGGGCGTGGCCGACCGTCGCCATCTTGGCAGCGCGTCACTCCTGAATTTATTTTTACAGTCAGACAATGAGCTGAGGTAACATGACGGTTAACAGACAACAGACAAACGGCTAATGATGACTAATGACCACTGCAGCGGGAATCCACCTGTCACTCAAAAGTGGACACGCCCTTAATTATGCAGAACTTTAAGGCTTAATATAATGTAAACGGATGAGTTATAAAAAAAAATCACCCCCCTCACAGTTGTCATGAAGGGAAAAATAAGCTATATAGACCAAAGCCACTTTTTGCACCAGGCTGTAAACGTGTTTTTTTTTCTGCTGTAAAGTTGTGTATTTTAACATGGGGGAGATACAGATTTGACTCACCCAGTCTCAAGCGGCCAGTCGATGAATTGCCGTTGAATTCACTTCCGTGTTGGTTTCAAGAGAGAGACAGGGAGGTTGCAGCTTGGTAAAAACATTGATTTCTCAATATTAATTGATTCTTATTTTTATGAACCAATATCGATTCTTAAATCCCAAAAATTGATCTTTTAGTCAATGCTATTTTCAGTTGATGAATGAACGGAACATTGTAGTGTTTCTCCTATCCAATAAATTGCAATAGGTTTGTGTTACTTTTTTTTATATGAAACAAAGTCTCAGATTTCAAAAATGAATTGGAGTGGAAACATAATTATGTAATTATATAGTTAGTATTAACTTTATTATTATAAAAACTTCAATATTATAGTAATGTAGTACCAACTGACTTCCTGTATAGTTTACAGCATTAGTAGAAAATTTGCCATGTACTGCTCCTGGTATATATACAAAATAATCGAAATCGAATGGAATCTGAATTAAATATAATCACAAGATTATGAATCGGAATCGAATTGTGAAATTTGTGTCAATGCCCAGCCCTACTTGAGTGTAATTAACCAAAAAAAGAAACTATGCTGTTTATCAGCAAACAAGATTTCAGGATTCTCTATTTTAAAGATAATTGTGTAAAATCTGAATATTGGAAAGGGTTTAAATAGTGTTTTTCATGGTTGTTCAGTGAACCATAAACAATTACTGCACATGCACCTGTGGAGCACTTAGGACACCTAAAGAGTCTTTTCTACTAATTTTGAAAAACACCAGGAGAAATGTCCACTTGTGTGAACATGCCATAGACCTGCTGTAGAGGCATGAGGACTGATAGGGAGGCAGAGACTGACTGCTACTTTTATAGTGAACCCCCCTTTGTTCAGGGAGTCATTATTCCATTTCTGTTTGTCAATGTCTGTGAAATTTCAGTTTGTCAGTTTTTTTCTCTCTCTCCAAAATTCAGAGTAAGGGCTTAATTGCAGTAAGATGTTTACATGACACGAGCAAACCTCTTCACTCCCGTTCACATGCAATTTTCATTATTCTGATAATTACTAAGAATACCCCATACCCCAATGCACACGCTACAGTAGGTTTGGGCCACTGTTGTACGTCAAATGCAAAATACATTTCTATGGGTGTATTGGATTTTTTTTGGTGACGCGAAAAGCTAAAAAGTCTCACAATAATATTTCAGCAGTTTCATTCTGTATGTTAGGTACAGACATGTTCAAAGAGTAAGATCCCTCACTGCAATAAGTCTATTACTGCCTGCTTCCCATTTTTCCTCCAAATGCCTCATAATATGAAATCAGAACCGTCTCATTCCTGTGTGTGTCTTCATGGGTTTATTTATAGACTTGTAAGGACACACTGTTAGTATGAATACAAATTAGATATGTGGCCTTCAAAATATGCAGCACAAAAGCAGCCTCTGTTCTGATGTGTAGTAGCAAATTCACACCACTGTGCGGCGGCAGTGAGCTTTGTTTGCACTCAGCAGTATAGATTCATGCACAAGTATGAAAACCTATAGATATACACTTCACTGTCTTGCCATCCTATCAGCTTCTGCTCTTCGTCCTTTGAGTTTGCATACATTAGGGCTTCTTGTGTTCACAATACTTTTTTATAAAACACAAAGTGCATGTGGTTGTTTTGATGTGGAATCTGACCCTTTCTTTTTCTGTGATACGTGGTTGTTTTGCCTGTTTACACATGCTGAGTGAATCAGTGGGTCTCAGTTTGGCTGCAGGCTCCCGTCTCCCATTATTTGTGCATGCTAAAAGACGGCGCCACATCTCCCATGTTGATACACCGCTGCACCAGGGGTTCTACTGTGGAGCGTGGGGCCCGGCCAATTTACAGTTTTTAGTCTAAATTTGTTGGTGCACTGAAAAAATCTGTGTGTGTATGTTAGGTTGTTTGGTCCCTATAGCATTAATGTTTAATAACAGTGTAAATTGTTTATGAATCACTTAGTGTTCTTATAAATAATCATGTTGAAGATACTGATCTTCAAAAGAGATTTTTTTTATTTATTTCTGTAATGCACACATTAATATGGTACAATGAAATAAATCTCATGTTTTTTGTTGTGAGATCTGTTAGATAAACAATTATCTAACATACAATTAACATGAAAAGCTGTGTGGTTCACAACTTGGGTGCCTAGGAGAATTGTTATTTGATTATATTAATAATATTATATTACTAACTTGCATAAAACATAGAAGCAAATTATATTTTCTCCTCAATAAGTATTATTTAAAGTCCCCCTGTAGCCAATAAATCCCTTAAAACTAATCTCTCCAAAATGACATATTTAAACTATTAAACTATATTATTCATGTCTTAAAATAGCTTGAATGTTACTCTACTGCACCCTTGCTTCATTTAGTATACATGGATTCATGAATATGCAAATGAGCCCTGCCTCCACTCACTCATTCAGGATCGTCTACAAGTCGATGTATCAGAATGGTAATGCGTTTTATGTATCGCTCTCTACAACGTCGGACACAACGCTAATTAATATGATTAGCCTTTTGCTGGACTATCTTTATCAAACCGCTAATAATGTGTTGCTAATGTTACACAAACCATGTTCCCGTTCGCCATCTCGGAGTCAGACAGCTGACTTCTAAAAATCAACATCCTAGAAATGCTTTAAACAACTTAGAACGTCATTTGAGAAAGTAATTTAGTTCATAATAATATCGTAATATACATCATATACATAATTCACCTGCTATATTGCTAAATCTACCCGACTTTTCATATTAAAAGAAAAAATTATACCGGAATAACCTGGCTTCTCTTGAGACTCCCTAGCTTTGCAGTTAATGATATGCTAAAGCCCGCCGGCACGTTGACATGATTGGTTACAAGGTAGTTTGTGACGTCAGAAACACCAGTGATTTCAAACCGTGTTTTTGAGACTGTCTTTTTTCACTGCAGTTTTAAAGAGAAAATACTCAGCAATAGTGTTGACTTGTGCATTTGTACATGGTTTTTCTTAAAGCACGTTAAAAACACCGCAAGGATATACAGTTTTTGAAACTTCTGGAATCACAAAATGAAATGTGTTTTTTTTTTATAAGAGAAAAAAACACAATATTTTTCACATTTTCTACAATTATTTCAGCACCTCTATTCTTAGTCTGTCTGAAACGCTCTGATTGAGTTTCCGGGTTCTAGACAGACCCTCCTTCCAGAAAGCCCAGAGTGCTCTGATTGGCCAGCTAACCCAGTGTGTTGTGATTGGCCAGACACCTCAAGCATGTGTCTGAAATTTAACGTTGCTTACCATAATCTTGAGTTTAAAGGGTTAGTTAACCCTCATGTCATTCCAAACCCATGAGACTTTTCGTTTATCTTTGGAAAACAGATGAAGTTATTTTCAATGAAATTTAAGACCTTAAAGGAACCGTATGTAAGAAATGTATTTCAATTAATCATAAAATGGTCCTGATATGTCACTAGACATTAAGAAATCATGTTCATTTCAAATACTTATATCACTGACAACAGTAGTCCGGCCAGGATATTGTCATTTAAAAGTGAAGTTGCAGCCCTCAACTGATGTTGATGTTGTCATGTTGTGTTTTGGCCTGATGCTCCACCCTCCACCTATCTACCAATCACGAAGTCAGTAGTGTTTCGGCATCCGGGTTGCCAGCCTCTGCTCTAGTTACCACAGCTGGAGCTACAAAATGTCTAACGTTACGAAACCTAAAAGACCTCGTTATGAATCCAAAATACGTTGTGACAAAGTCTGAAAAAAAACTTGCTGTGTAGGACTCGTCACTTGCCATTGGAAGCTCCTTGTAGCAGCCTATGTTCCTGCTGGATCCTGCAGCCTAACTGGCAACCTCGAGTCAGGGGGGAGGGGGAGGGGATACACTGCTCTACAGTAATTTGAAAGTGATTGCAGTACCAGTTTTGGCCACAATCTTACATACGGTTCCTTTAATGTCCCTCCATTGACCGCCTACGCAACTGCCACTTTCAAGCCCCAGAAAGGTAGTAAAGAGTAGTTGCGTAGGCTGTCAACGGAGAGACATAAAATCTCTAAAATTTCATTAAAAATATCTTCATTTGTGTGTATTTGTATTTTCTTTTTTGGGTCAACTAACCCTGTAAAGACAGACAGACACAGACAGACACAGACAGACACAGACAGACACAGACAGACACTTTTTTGGGTCAACTAACCCTGTAAAGACAGACAGACACAGACAGACACAGACAGACACAGACAGACACAGACAGACAGACACAGACAGACACAGACAGACACAGACAGACACAGACAGACACAGACAGACACAGACAGACACAGACAGACACAGACAGACACAGACAGACAGACACACACAGACACAGACAGACAGACACACACAGACACAGACAGACACAGACAGACACAGACAGACACACACACAATGATATTATTGCCTCCTAGCTCCCTAATGATGTCTCGAGGGCAGGAGAATGTGTGTTTACATAGGATGCTGTTCTTCCTCTCACTGACAGCTCCTTCTTTATTACATTCATTCTCTCTCTTTGACATATAGAATATCTAACACTTTTTTTTTATCCTTCCTTGCCCTCTCATTCTCTCCAACCGTGCTTTCCATTACTCACCCTTGTTCTTCCTGCAGCGGTCTCCTTTAGCAAGCCGGTGTCAGGTACTGTCGGCGTCCTGTTCTGCATTCATTGGGTGTGTTTATGTAGGTGACACTGGTGGAATTCTGTTAACATTCAGAACGTCTGGGTCTTGAGTGTGTGTGAGGAGCTTTGTTTAATGGGAGGGCCAGACACAAGACTGACAGCTGCTTAATGAGAGTGAAAGTCACTTCAATAAAGCCTTTACTCTTTGTGGGTGTTGGGCTTCCGTGACGGCTGATGTTGAGGGGTCTTAACACAGTGGATGTCATTGTTTTGTTTGCTGTTTTTTCCCAAAAGAATGTGGAAAGGACTTTGAGATAAGCAGCTCTTTGAGATGAGTCCAGGACATTTTCTTTTAAACTCTTCATGACATAAATCTCTGCTTTCATAAAATGGAACACGCATGGACACAAGGGAAAGGTCGCACCAGACGTCTATAAGGTCTTTCTTAAGTTGGGAAATAAAGTGGAGATTAGCGACTTAGTGACTGTTTGTTAGTTAGTTAGTTAGTTAGTAAGTAACTATCTCCATAAAGTAAAATATAGTCGCATATGACTTACCTTATACTGATCCAAAAAGAGCCTTGCAAATGATCCTGCAAATGTGTAAACAAAAGTTATATAAGCAATCATGAAATAAAATAAGTAAATATTAAGAAACCTAAAATTGTGACAGTAAAGACTTTTACATCATTACTAAAAGTGTCTTTCAAAAAAAGTGCTGTTCTTTTGAACTTTCTATTCAGAAAATAATTCAGAAAAATTAAGTATGGTTTCCACAAAAATATTAAGCAGCACAACTCTTTTCGACATTGAGAATAATAAGAATGGTTTATTGAGCACCAAATCAGCATATTACAATGATTTCTGAAGAATTATGTGACACTGAATAGTGAATACTGGAGTATTGGCTTCTGAAAATTCACCACAGGAATAAATTACACTTTACAAAATATTTGTAATTATATTTCACAATATTTTTACTGTATTTTTTTATATTCAGCCTTGGTGAGTATCAGAGACTTCTTTCAAAAACATTTTTGAATGGTATTGTATAAACTAATGATGAACAAACTATGAGAATTAAAATGTACATGTATTTTTAATTCAATTGTTTTGTTTTGACATGCATAAGGAGTTACACAGGGTGATGCACACACTATTTAGTCACATCTTTTATCAGTTTTGTACTGAGGAGTCCAGTATTCACAATGGTCTCACTCTTATGTGTAAATGAGTGTAGGAAAGTCAATAATTAGATGTGCGTAAGTTTGCAGAGTGCTCATTTATGCAACAACTAGGTTAAGTTCGTGCAACTGGCCCCAGATTCTTAGTAATCTTTTTAGTCAACATTACACAACTGTTGGTCTATACACACATTGTGTTTTATGCTATGAGTGTAGTTATTTTTAATATGCAGTGACAAGTTCAAAACAATTATGAAAACAAGCTACAAGACCACTAATTTCTGATACGCTTAAATATGAACAGCACCTTGTCCAGGTGTGCATGAGATGGGGTGAGCGGTCTGTTTAAAAATATCTTTTCTGTTCTATGATGTTTCATTTCATGTGATTTATAGATATATTTTGAGGAAAAACCCTCTGCCAGCTTGCATCGCTGACATCTTGAAAGGCTTCCTGTGTTCTAAAGGAATCTGATGGAGTTCAGCCAACTTAATGTCCTGTTTTTCTGAACACCAAGCACTTCCTCTCGCCGCCTCTCGCCCGCCTCCATGTTTTTTGTGCTCTCTCTTATCTAGAACATGTGAATAATTCAACTGCGATTGCATAGCCAACACTGTTGACTTTTGTACAAGAAGAATTGGATTTTCTACTCCCTGCGTAAATAATTTAGACCAGTGTTTACCAAATTTTAGATGTCTCTGTAATATAATACACCTGATTCAAACCATTAGCCACCTGACCCTTCGCTAAACCCTGCATTTAAAACGTTACTCACCAGTCCTACCTTAGCAACGCGGTCCCTCCATTTTCTCAGACATTCTTTTTCAAAATAAGGTGGATGGATAATACTGACACAAGGTACACAGAGTGGATATAAGCAATATTTTGTTCTTCCAACTCTTTAAATAATTATTACGGATTAAAGTATCCCAAATAAAAACATAAAAACAATCCCAAATAAACATCTATCAGTAAAAATAGCTACTTTGTAACAAGATAAATTAATGGTACATTTTTGTATTGATACAGATCATTCTAGTAGTTGTGGGTAGATAATCTAGAGATAGTGGGTCAGTTATGTGGCGCTCATTTTAAAATATCAGATGTCATTAGGTGCAACCTCCCAAAATGTTATATTTATGAATTATAACACTTTTTAACTTAATTTTAACAGATATTTCAAATGCTTCAAATTTCAGATATTTCAAAAAATGAGTAAGACGTGTACATACATTTAATATGTAAGAACAATTTATTACTTATTACTATTTACAGTTTTTATTTAATCCTGCATTTCCCATTTTGCAATGTCACTTCGTTCCTGTCCAATTAATTTGACCACTTTATGAACAGCGTTTACTGAAAATCATGCAATTTAAAGAAATCTACTGTTAATTGCTATGAAATGTTCTGATTTAGCAACAAATACCCAAGAGATTTAGTCAAAACTGTTTTGTCTTCAAAAAATGGAATGGAGCTAGTTGTTTTCTCAGTAACGTTGGCGTTTTTAGATGGAATAAGCAGCAATGCCGCAGGACGCAGTGTAATTATAGGCTCCAAACTCACTCAAACAGCCATTTTTTCCCCCCCATGTTTATATGCAATCCTGAATTTGAAACATTATTGTTAGATTGGTAATGCTTGCCATCTATCTGTTGACAGAAGGAAGTCTGGCAACTGGTGTGCAGATGGATTTAAAGGAGATGAATTGAAGCTTGGCTTTTGTCCCTAACATCTGTGACGGAGCTGTGTTGTGTAGCGACAGCTAGATGGCATCAGCATATTGAGTGACCTGCACCAGGCTGGATTGTGGGGCTTTGTTTGTTCAGAGTGGCCGGTTTCACAGATTCACCCTGCCATTACTGACATGGATGTTCTAATTCAGTTCATATTGAGCGTACTATTGTTCAATATAATTGAAGTGATTTCAATTTAGAAATGTCTGCTAAATGCATATTACTTTTCAGTTCCATTCCTAGAAGGAAGCACTTCCACTTCAGATCCTGATGAAGGTTTCTTGTCCGGGATTTGAGCTGTAGCTTAGGTTATCTGGTCTAAATCTAATGCTCAATGTCAGATCAGCTGTACGCTGTACAGCTGGCCAAATCCTCTTTAAATTGTGATCACGTCAAGAGGCTTAATCCTACTTCCTGCATCACCTCATCAGCCCCGCGTCCTCTCCGTCGCCAGGCCAGGGTGGCATCTGTAGCACTTTACCCACTGTTAGAGTGTTTTGAAAGATTTTTTTTTTTCAAGCAAAACCATTTGAATTAGACTAGAATCTGGTATAACAAACCATTTTAACATTGTTTTTTATGGCAAACAAACAGATTTATAATATTTGGCAAAAAACTAAAAAACCAACAACCTTAATTTCGACATATGGAATTTGAACTGCAATAGGATAACGTTTTTTTTTTTTTTTTTTTCTCTTATATTGCTACTTTGCAGACATCAGCTATGTTGAATCAGATGTAAAAACTACAAACTTGCCATGGATGCTTTTTGACTCCGAAAAGTTGTTTTGCTTATACATTTGCTAATTTTCTCATACATTTGCTAATTTTCTCATACAATGATAACAACAACAATAATAACAATCTTATTTTAAACAATACACTTTTATGTTTCGCATTAACATACTAAGTACTTATTGTAGTAATGACACTAACTGGGTAATAACTAGGTACTAACCCTGAACCTGCCGCTAAACCTTAACTTAACCCATGTACTTACACTACTTTTGTGGGTAAGTACATTGTAAGTACATTGAAAGTTTTTTTAAGGTGTTATTCTAAAAACCTCTAGGCTTTTTTGACAAAATCATTGAAAGGCATTTAATTTCAGTGTGTGACATGTTTGTAAATCATTATAACCATTATTCCAAATCTGGCTACACGCTGTTATATCCTTTTCTGTCTCAAATCAATAACTATCAATACGTTTTTCTTTTTTAAATTTTTTTCTTTTGTATTTATTAAAGGTTTTAGTAATTATGCAATTTGTCAATTAAGTGGACCTGATGGCTTTCCATTTACAATGTCATACTATTTGTGACACTGTGGCACATTGCTCTGAGACGTGTTAAAAAACAACAAACAGGATATTATAAGCATCACAATACATGGAGTAGTAATTCTGTAAGGACTATATATTTATTCAGTTTAAAGGCCAGTTCACACGGACACGAATGTTTGACATGAAAATTTTGTCCGATTTTTGCATGTGATTTGTCTATTCAGACCAATGCGTAAATGTGCAATGTGTAAGTCAGGTGGGCTAAATGAACATGCAAATTCAATTTCTGACAAATGAAAAAGTTATATTGGTTTGTCTCCTGGAGGAACCGAGTATTTCTGCTTTTCTAAAAGCACATTGGTTTTTAGAAAAGCAGAAATATCCTGGTTACTCCTGGAGACAAGGCACTATGTAACTTCTTTTTTTTTCTGACACCAGCTTGTCACGGAGAAGAAAGGAAGTCAAACAGTATTTAAATGTTTTCAAACAGTCGTTACGAATTTTTATATCTGTGGTGTTTATCAAATGCAAGATTACAGAGATGAGAGCCAGTTCCGGTTTCTTTCTCTGCTATTCATTGTCGCTTAGCAAAACAGTCTGTTTGTTTGTGTTGTTGTACTCAAGACTGGTCTTTTTTCGAAGGTCTTGGTCACAGACTAAGGGTACATAACATGACAATGATGTACTAAAAATGGAAAAGTTTTTGTCCTTGCGATCTCCGTTCACTCGGATCTGCGAAAATGACTAAAAACTTTGTATTATGCTGCCAGGCCAGTAGTTGGCGATGTCACTTTGTAAAGAAACACTACGCACCTATAGACCTTATGTAGCCCCGCCCCTTTTTTAGCACTGCGCTCTTTTGTCTTCCGGTCTGTATTTTCACAGCGATCTTGCTTATTTATGAATGAACGGCTCATTGTAAAATCTTCCCGGTCTACTGACATTTGTTAAGACATCTGCTTTAAACATTACAATCCTCATGATAACTTTCATTAACTTTACATTAAGTAAATCCACTTCAAAAGCTAATTACTCCTGGACAGCAGCGCCATAGAAATATACAGAGCAACCGCAAAAACGGAAGTTCAAAGACAATATTCTAAAGATGGCGGCGCCCTCGTTTCTTTAGCGCATAAGGTCTATAGACTGAACACGTAATACGCATACGCATACGCATGACGTCACTGTATATAAGGTTATTATAAGCGAGACGATAATGGTATCGTTTAAAAAAAACGTGCACTTTGAAACCTGTTTTCAGGCCCCCAAAACGCTGTTGTCATGTAAATGAACGGCCAAAACAATTGTTTTTTTTTTTGTTTTTTTTTTGAAAATGTTAAATGGCCCCTAAGAGGACTCAGGATTTGGGGATTTTATTCATCTAAATGTGTTTATCAAATTAAACACATGCAAATGTTTGTCTGCCTAAATTGACACATTAACGGCAAATAAAAAAACTGCCCAAAATATTTGTCTTGGTGTCAGCTGGACTTGCACAATGTCATACAGCAATTTCGATTATATTTTGATTAATTATGCAGTCCTTTAATTATTAGGCCGATTGCATTCCTTATACCATATCTTCTTATGTGTAAACTTGCACAAGATTCAATTTCTAGAGTGTGAGAGCTGAGTCAGTATTTTTGCAGTGTATAGCTGAGGGTGAACGTGAACCATGAGTGAGTTCAGGATGTTTTTTTAGGCAGGTTGTTCTTGGAAGGTGGCTTTGAAAGGCAGAATGAGCATATGGTGTGATCTGTGAAGGGTGATTAAGGCTGGATGAAGGCAGGAGCACTGCAGGGATGCCCAGGGGGGTCTTTGCTCAGCTGCTGCCTGTACTGCCACTCTGACAGGAAATGGCATTCTGTTCCTGCCCCACTTTTTGGTTGGCATTGCGTCTGTGCAGTTCTGATAAGATTACCAATATTAGAGAGAAACTCACACATTTCCAGTCTGATTCAACTTTGTTGGATAAGCAGAGCAGGACCAGATCATGCACTGTGATATGCTCTTTTACTCACGGGCAGAAGTGTGTTTGTGAACTTGGCCCCTGTACTCAAGCCCTTCCTCCACCTGCTCATGAATATGTAATGTGTGTGCTAAATGCCACATTGAAACTACATGGCTCATGAATAATTAATACATCAATGTAACAACATGACTCAAATGCTAGTCTGAAGCCCTTGAGCTGACCTCAAAGCTCCTATAAACAGACACAACTTGTAAATTTAACTTGTGTGCAGAATTGGAATATCGCAATAACATTTGCGAATAAAGCACCGTTTCCATCAAGTCATTCAAAGCGAACAAAATCGTTTCTTCCTGATAAACTAAGAAAAATGGAAAGTGATGCAGTTGGAGAAGCTACTATATAATAATGTTATATATTACCCCCCAGAGCTCGCAAATGAAATGCAATAAAGTTAACTTGCTTTCTGAGGCGGATGCAACGCAGTTGTGTAAGACAGTTCTGGGAGGGAATTATACCAAACTTTGACTTTGTTTAGTTCAGAATGACCAACACAGCATTTCAGTGGCAACGAGATCGGTGCTCTGGTTGGTCCTGTTATGCCGTCACATGTCTTTTTTGATCCACATCGAGGAATTTATTTGATAAACGTGTTTCCATCGTAGTTTATGTGCATGTTTTCTTAGTTATACTCATTTGAGCACATACATTTTTAGAATTTGTGTATCTTGGTGTTTCCATCCAGTGTTTTTTATGCAGTATCCCAAAATGTGCATAAAATAGGTGGATGGAAACATAGCTACTTTAAATCACTATATTAAGACCTAGTTTTACTTATAGCCTTGCCTAGCAAGAAAATTGTGTCTTAAAAGTTTTTATAAATGTTTTGTGTACAGTATAAATATTGTACTCTAATGAATGTTTTTCTTTCTCTTTTATGTAATCTTGGCTTCCTTGTCGTGATCCTCACAGGTAAGAGATGTTTTATTTATTTAAATCAATCAAATATATTCTCTTTTTGAGCTATGATTCTCAGAAAGAGCCCCAGAAAACTTCCAGGGAGGCTGCAGGGTGACTTTAAGGGCGCTTTCACACTGGCAGTTTAGTGCGGACCGGGGCACGGTTCGCATGAAAAATCGCTAATGTGAACGCTGTCATCGGACCCGGGTGCGCACTAGAGTACTGAACCCGGGACTACCTGGAGGAGGTGGTCTGAGCTCGGTTGCTCCCGAACCGTGGCGCGGTTCGCGTTAATGTGCAAGCAACACGGACTCGGGTGCGCGCTTGTTCAGGAAGTATAGTATCCCGCGCATGCGTATCACTGTCGATATCATTGTTTCCTCACACACGACAACCATGAGTGGCAGGGGAACGTTGTGGGACACTGAAGAGGTGAGGTGCCTCATTCAAATTTGGGAAGAACAAACCATACAATAACCATACATACAAACCATACATAAAAAAAAATCTTCTGCGAGCAGCAGAAACACGGCGTCCCCTGGATATGTGCTGAATTACACCATGTAATGAACATAAACGTAGTTGTCTCTCACTATGTTGTGCATAATAGCACCAAAAAAACAGACAAATTACAGCTATGCTCAGTCGAGTTGTATTCTCCATGCGTTTTCCGTGTGCGTTTGCGATGACGTAAGATCACTGCAAACGCACAGGTCTGGGTTCGATACAACTAATTGAGTGTGAAACCAGACCAACGCTGCGGGGGGCGCCGGGAACTAGCACACTCGGGTTCGGACCGCAGCAAACGAACCCAGTGGAAAAACGCCCTTAGGGTTAGTTCACCCAAAAATGAAAATTATCCCATAATTTACTCGCCCTCAATCCATCCTAGATGTATATGAGTTTTTTCTTTCAGCTGAACACAATCGGAGTTATACTAAATAATAGGCTATCTTTGCTCTTCCAAGCTTTATGGGTGTGAATAGTAACTGAGATTCTGAAGCCCAAAAAAAGTGCATCCATCCATCATTAAAGTAATCCATACGACTCCAGGAGGTTAATAAAGGCCTTCTGAAGCGAAGCGATGCGTTTTTACAACTTTATAAACTAGAATCACTGGCTTCCCTACGCGAGTCTAGTTCCGGCGGAAGTGACCTCAGACCCCACACAGGACATATTGACGAACGCAGATGCACAGAGGATGGAGCAAAATAAAACACCAGTCACGAATAATAAATCTAAAATGAGAATTTTTAAAGAGAAATGTCGGAGAAGCTTAAGTTTGTTGGCCAACCCTATTAGTTTGACCCGCGAGAGGCGTCTACTCTCACCTAAGCTTACGCTATGCCTACGTCATACGCCAGAACTCAACTCTCTCAGACGGACGGACATTACCGGAAGCTTGTGATTTAAAGTTTATAAAGTTATTATTATTATTTTCTCATTTGTTGTGATTTATGATTGATTATCACACTATTTATTATGCAGTGTGGACAAACAAATTTCTAATGCTGAAATCTTGTTTTGTGATGACTGCTTACGACACAATGTAAAAAATTGTCTTATTAAATGTTATTTCCTTAAAGATTTTAGCCAGTCAGTCTTAATCAGATTTTTGTGCATATCCGATTGGAATCCGATTATATTTAGCAAGTGTGAATGTAAAAAAAAATCATAAATAATATAATTTTCACAAATTAGTTTCAAGCTACGTTCATATGTGGTTTGCAGTCCTATTAAAATCACATTTCTGGAAATCCGTTTCAGTCTGATCAGCTCTGCTTTGAATTCGTGTAGCTTTTCTTTCGAAGTCACTTTTTTTTAAGATGCGTACAACATAAAAGGCTGTAACACAGCAGACTGTTGTCGCCTCACGTCAGCTGCGTCTGGGCCAAAAATCTGCGCTTGAACACACCGCAAAGACTACAGCAGACTGCCAACTAGCATCTGTGTTCTATGCCTGCATGTAAGTAAATTACTGTTTATATCAGCATTTATCAATAGTCTAACTCTAAATTGATCTTTCAAAAAGGAAACTGAAAATAGTGCAGATATACAAACCATAAACAAATCAGCGCTTGCTTACCATTTTCACTATAACTCATGTTCATCACTTTCTTCATTCCATGTGGCTCATGTTGTTATGACAATATTAGCATATTAGAATGCTAAGGTAAGATGACATAAAATTAGAACAGCCGTCTTGACTTCTTTGCTCATATTCGTCACTTTTATTCTCATGAACTGACTCGTTCGCTAAACTGAACAGCCAATCGAAAGTGATCTCTCTCACTGACGGCCCCGACGCTGATTCAACATGCTTTATTGGGTGAACTCGCCGCCGACGCGTGGAACACACCGCAGAAACTAGCACGACAGAGGCTCACCGCCGGCTTGGTGTGTCATGGCCCAAACATGTCAGACAATGACAATGTTTGGCAGAAACAAGGTTGTGTTGTTGCAAAGTGCAGGTCGAGCAAAAATACTACTAGTCGGCCTGGTCTACACACCTCTTTGAATTCTGAGATCGGCAGAGCCAGCACCAGGGAATAACATTGTCATGTTGTAAGAAAACATGTAAAACCGTCCATGTTGTTGCTGTTGTTTTTTACCATAGGTATACCAACACAACGTCATTGTGACGCCATTAAAAAAACTATTAAGATTTTCCAGAGCACCACAGGATACACAAATCAGATCTGGGCATTTGCGAGACACATTGTGAGACTCAGTCATTCAGATCAGATTCCAATCGGCTACACAAATAATCAGATTTGGACTGAACGTAACCTACAAATTGTTGAGCAATAATTACGAAACTAAGTTTCTGTAACATTGTGGGAATGTTAGTAATTTCTGCTGTTCTTCTAGTATAATCTGATGTTCATATGTTTAGCATTATGCTGCCTCTTCCTGTTATGAGCTTCTATTCCTATGCTTAGTGTTATCTGATTTTCCTGTGTTTTTAATATTATCTGTAATTCTTAGCATTATCTGATGTTCATACAGTATATGTAATGTATAGTATTATCTGCATTTCCTTTAGTTTAGTATCATGTTCTGATCTGTTCTTTGACTATTTATAGCTTGCGAGGCATTGCACGAATCTTAATCCCTTTTGTATTTTTTTTTAAATTGTGCTTTTGTGTGAATTGTGTACCTACATTCATGCCCATATGCCAGTGTGTGTATGTGTGCGTGTGTGTATTCCAGCAGGGGTCTGTACTCTCTGCTAACTGACCCATTTTCCACAGCCTCATGGGGGGGATGAAAGGCAGCGCGGTGCTTCGCTCTTTCAATCTCTCTCTGCATCAAAGAGAGAGTGAGAGCTGCTCAAACGCACCTTATTCACTGTTCAAACCCCTCTATCCCAGCATCCCCACATCAGCTCCAGCACAGCTCTGTTGGTGGCTTCATAACTGTCTTTTAATGTCTAAACAACCTCCGTTTAAAGTTTTTTAACGGGTTTGCGTGAGCTGACACTGAAAAGCCAAGCGTTTCTGCTGTGTTGCAGGGCTGCGTTTCATATTTAATGCAATGCGGAGAGTGTGTGAGTGTGTGTGTCGATGCGTAGGAGGGAAGCTGCAACTGAGGGTACGCTTTCTTTTTTTTGCGCTTTTTTTTTTTTTAAATGTCTTTTATATTCCACTGCAGTGTCAATTCCCTTTTGGCTTTGCTAGTTTTCTGATCTCCATTTTAGCAGTGACCTGCAAAAATGCTAACATAGAACGAGTCTCTCACCACCATTTTGTTTCAGTTCCTGAACTGTAGCGTCAAGGCCTGAAAGTAAAATCTGCCCTCAGGCTGCTTATTTTTTTTCTTGTTGCTGCTGTGGACATGGTTTCAATTGACTTGTGTATGCTGTAAGTCTTCTGAACTCAGTCTGGAACTACTATTGATTTTATTGTAATAAACATCTTCTAGTGGTTTCATGTTCATGACAAGCCTATTATAGTTCAGAACTACAGCATGAAAGCAGACCATGGGGCAGTGGATTTCTTCTGTTTTGTATGGAATTAGCTTTTTCTGCAAAAAACACAGATACACTGTCAAGTTTTGATTGTTTTTCCATGCCAAATAAACACTGTTTCTCACCCGCAGCCACTGGACACTGTGGGTGGTTTCATTCTCCTTTTTATAAAATGTAAACAGTAGATTATGCGTTAATCAGGTCATGACACATATTACATTACAAAAGCGGTTTCTCAAAGGCTTTCCTCACTGAGCCAGCAGGTGGTGTGCACCTACAAGGATTTCTCTTGACAACTGACTTAGCAATAAATAAAATAAAATAGTTGGTATAATTTTTTTTCTTTCTTGGATTAACATTCACAGTCTGTAACCAGGTAATTTAATTGACATTATTTTAATTGTAATTTTTATATTTATATTTAATATTATATAGCCAATTGTATTTATTATATTTTATTAATAAATTAAATGTGTATAATTATTTGTTTTCTATTGAGACATGTAACACATTCTAACTTTATTTATTAACAAATAAATGTTTTATTTTAAATAATATAATTGGACTTTTATAATATTTGTATTTAATGTTTATTTTATTATTTATTATATCATACTTTAATATATCTTTAATGTAATATTATGTATAATTATAATATATGTTATTTTTAAATACATTTTTATTAATATGTGTTAATAGGAAGCACGTGCGCACGCGCACGCACGCACGCACGCACGCACGCACGCACGCACACACACACACACACACACACACACACACACTTATAATTTTATAATATATATTTATATATATTGTGTGTGTGTATATATACATGCATGTATGTTTCCTTTTAACAAATATTAATACATCTTATTTATTAAAAAACAACAACAACATAAACCTTTACTGCAGAGGTAAAATTTGAGTTTATTAGAGAACTTTTGGGAACAATTTTTAATAACTAAAATAATTGAGTAATATCATATTTGTTGGCTGACATAATCATATCATGTAAAAACAATCAAATTGAGGTTCACACTGGGTTAACCCACACCAAACCCAACTCTAAACCTATCCGATATAATAGTGTTCACAAAAGCAAATGTGAGATGAAAAAGCATTTCTTCAGGATTCTTTGAAGAAAAGAACAGCATTCAAAAGAACAGCACTTATTTGAATCTAGTCTTTACTGTCATTACTGATCAATTTAAGGATGCATTAACCCTCTATGGCATGAATTAAAAAATTTTTGGGGGAAAAATATTTCACCCCATTTTTTTAAGAATTAAATTTGTTCCAACAAATCTTTTTTGTAGTATTTTTTAAATATAAAAATAGGTGAAATTAGCATACATATTTAAATATACAATATTAAACATTATCAATGAATTAAATTAAAATAAAATAAAAATCTAAAATCATCTACAAACCCTACAAAACACCTAATTTAAACGGCAGAGTTATGTATAGTATAGAAACAAAGGCAAATAGCATTTAAACGCTTTGCATATTTTGACACCGCAAAAGCAGTTTCACAAGGAGCCCATAAAACAACCAACAAACCACAACAGAAGAACTGAAAAGAATGTACTATTCTTATTTGTGTTATGACAGACCTATGACGTAGATGCCCAGTGCTAACTTAACATTCTCAATGAAGGCTCAGGCCTGAGAGAAAACAGGATCCCAGAAACAGGAGTAAGTTGGGTGGACAGACAGAAAGAAAATAAAAAGAAATCGAGATGGAAGGAACAGTGAGGGATGTAAAAAACATGCTGACTTTAGCAGGTGTTCTTTGGCCCATTTGCTGCACTTGGAAGGGTTGGCAAGACTCACAGGGGAGAGACTTTCATCTGAGATAAAAGGCTTAGGTGGAAAAGAGCCATGTTTATTGCTGCGCTCCAGTGGCAGGGTGTCGACAGGCCCCATGATTGGCGGGTTTCATCACTCCTGCATCATGTAAGATCCCGAATACAGACCACAGAGCTTCACAGGTGCAGCCCGCACAGAATCTCTGGTCCATGTTATTAGCTAAAGCAGGGGTTTTCAAAGTGTGGGGCGCGCCTCCCCAGGGGGGCGCCAGAGCATGCCAGGGGAGGCGTGGAGAGTGGTAAAAACTATAGCCTAATAATTAGTTTAAATTAATAAATTAAAAAAGTTAAATTGTTATTATTCTGAAAATAAGGCCTCGTTTACACTGCAGGTCTTAATGCCCATTTCTGATTCGCGTTCTTTCAACTGTGACCCATATCCGATTCAGGTGTTTACGCTTTCCATACTCCATCGCGCATGCTTAAAGGGTTCAATTATCTTGCACAGATGGACGAACGCGAAATATGCTTGATGGTAGCTCTGCGATAAATGCAAAGTTCGGCAAACATCACCATGATTTTGAGGCGGAGGACGACGAAAAGTGCCATCATTGCAGTCTGCACATATGCTTCAGTGTGCGAGAGAGATCTCAGGACTGGTGGGAGCATATTGTGTTTAAATATTGGCTTTAACGAGGAGCAGTGGGTCCGAAATTTTAGGATGAGCAAGCCAACCTTTGATATGTTGTCAACGTTTGTCCACATTCCTCTCCCACGACGACACGACGTTTCGAGGCCTGAAACCGATCTCGAAATATCCGAATGCATGCGTTTTTTTTCTGTTTACACGTTCATAGAACACATCCGATCTGTGTCACATATGAGCAAAAAAATCTGAATTGGGTCACATTTCACTGACAGTGTAAACGAGGCCTGCACTTTTCATGTTAACAAACAATGATATAAGTGAGGAATTACGAGTTTGACATTGCTATTGGGTAAGTTGTGTCAAAAGGGACGCCCACTGTCTTAGACTTTGAAAACCCCTGAGCTAAAGCTTAAAAGGAAAAGAACCACAGCTCTCAATGGGAATGAGCGAGAGAACAAGGATCTGGTCCATGTCTTGATCACTGTTTTACCATCAAGAAACACTTAGAGAATGACAGTGAGAGAAAAGAGAAATCATCATTGTTTCCACTAATAGAAAGTAAAGTGCAGTCCACAAGTTAAACACTGATTATATCTGCTTTCATCCGTGAATACTGGTTAAGAACAGAACCCGAGTGACAGATTTCCCTTTGGAACAGAGTGGTACACGATTTTCAAACGTTATAGAGCATTAGCCTATGAGCTCCTCTTACCAGACATTTAATTCCAGAACTGCCACGATACGTAGAGAAGCAAACATAATAAAACGGTGCCAGACGTATCACGCTCCTCTGTTTCAGATAAAACTGAAAACACTTTTAGCTTTGAAAATGTTGCAGAACGTGCAAGACATAACGTTTTTATAATTTTTGCACAAACTGAACCAGGTATGTTTTTCCAATGAGTTGTGTTAAACACTGAAGACTGGAGTATTGGCTGCTGAAAATTCAACTTTGCCATCACAGAGAAAAAATGCATTTTAAAGTTATTCTAAATTGTAATAATATTTTACTGGATTTTTGATCAAATCAACCCTAAACTTTTGAATACCTTTGCCATCATCTAAAGCTCACTTAAAGTTAATCTTTAAAAACTCTAATCATTTAAAGTTTAACTTCCCTGATTTTCAACCCGCTTTGTATTGTTACAATGTTGGTATATGTAAATGAAGAATGTTTACTCATTCTCCGTGTTATCTGGACCGAGATATTCACATTTATTTGTCAAAGTCAGAAAAAGGCTTTCGTGAAAACTACAGATTTACATCCTCATTTTTGTATTCCCGCCCACGGACAGTCAGATTGACAGAGGGTTGTTAACATACCAGTTATTGTAGGAGTAGGTTTAACAAAAAAAAAAAGTATTGTACATTGTCTAAACAACTTTTTAAACAACATTATGGAAAAAATGTAATACTATGGCAACAGCTTTCTTACCTGTATGTGACGCCATTTTGCTTCGGGGGGTTGAGCGGAACTGTAAGAATGGCAGTTTCTTTCAGTTTTTTTCCCTCCATTTGGCCACTGTTTGTGGTCATCCAGTTTGAAATATTATCTTCGTCACTGTTTTCTCCATGTTTCTGATTCTTTGCAGCCTTTAGCGTCTGCCTACAGCACACTGGAAGTAAATCAGTCCCGCTAAACGTTTACTCTTTTAATTCTTGCACCCGGGAACAATACAAGATGACAATATTATGACTAAAAGTTTGCTAAGAAGTATTTTACTACTAAAGCAAAGCAGTATTTGACTCTGGTAAGCCTATCCATAGCAGACTAGTCGGACAGCAACATGCCCTATGCATTATGGGTGTTGAATTTTTCCTGCCTTTTTAGTTAAACAGAAGACAACAGCCTTTTTTCTCTGTTTTCTCTAAGTTGTTATCACCATTTTTTTTTCTGCCTTTTTACTGTATAGGCAGCCAAGTTTTATTGAAAGTCAATTTTGCTAGCAGTGAAGTACTCATTTATTATAACACCTTCAAAGTATTCTTTAGCAAATAATCATCATAACTAAATTTTTCAATCTGTACAGTTGTAATGGCTAAAATTACTTAAAATCAACATAGATTTTAGTTTTGACTTTTAAAGCTTGATTTTGAGTTCTAGTGTTTTTATTGTTAATATTTATCAAAATGGTGTGAAATTGTAATATTAACAATTTATTGGTTATCAAACAGAATATAAAAGTAATTATTGGTTTATTTGCCATGGCCAACATTTTTACATTGTGCATCCCAAATTGAAATTTCACACATTTAATACTCTCTATGGTTTTTGCTATACAAAGCATTCTGGTTTGCGGTTTTAAGTTTAATGTGGGAGATTTACTTGTGTAGTACATTTGAAGCCCAAGGCACTCGCAGAGCTCACTAAAACAGTGTGGGCTCTTTTGGCCTCCTGAGAAGACAGGTGGTTCTTCACGGAACATCCTCTTCAGACCAGGGATCTCCAAACATAATTTCATTAAAGCAGCTTTCATGGTCTGCACTGCAATTATCTGAAGCCTGTGTTTTTCTTGGCCATGAATAAAAAAAGAATGAGGAGGACAAAAACAGATCCAGAATACTCTAGACAATGTTGGCTTTGAAGTAGATATCCAACTCTTTTTGCCAATGCTCTACATTTGCAAGCATGATCTCTAATTGTGTTATTTTAGGATATTACAGTTTGCGCATTCAGATAAGAAACTGATTTTGAAATCATTGATTTGGTGCAGTTGAATTATGCATGTTTTGAAGACGCGTTAGGCAAATTCTCAGTGTTTGTAACTAGTGTAAGGCAAGCAGTGCTCCTTTTATTTCATGGCATACAGTGGGAAATCCTACACTGGAGAATTTTTCTGCAATCAGTCAAGCTCCTGGGTCGCCAGCGGTGCCACATGCCTTTCCAAATAACTGCACCCCATCGTCATTTTTATTCAACTGCATATGATGGTGAAGATAGAAAGATGCTTGATGTTCACCTCTGTTATATATTTCATATGTGCCTGTTTTATATTCCATTCTCTGTGTTAAAGTATTCAGGAGGTATGAAGTCATGCAGTCACATTGACGATTGAACACGTGAAGGGCGATGTTGCATCAAGAGCGTATAAGTGCATACCTAGGCTTTTAAGCTTGCGTCTCTTTATGACAGTCCTGTGGATGTGATGAAAGGACGAGGCTTGTTTGAAGTTGGACTTCTTGTAGTGTGTATAATTTGCCTAAACTGATTTTCTATAGCCTCGCTAGTGCAGAGTTTTGAAGTCCTATGAGCAGAGCAATATTGAAGGAACTGGATCACGTTTGGTGTGTGGGTCTATGTCGATGAAGCTGACATGTCCTGTCGTTTAATTTATTCCAAAATATATTCAAAATGCTATTCATACATGCACTGACTTGAATAAGCCTCTTCTAAGATGATCATGTTTTTAATTTCTGAAGTTAAATTATTTTATTTTTTAGGGGGCATAAAAAAGACGTTGCGTTACAAGAAGTTCTACAAAAGAAACGTTTTTTGACACGTCTTTTATTATTATTTCTTAATTAAAGACTTTCACTACTTAACTATTAATATTTGAGTGTGTCACAACTTCAAAATCATATGGTGCAACCAAGATTTTTGGTAAAACCAACCTGCAGAAAAAAAGAAATTTCATAGTCTTATGATTTATGTGCGTCAAAGTCAAAAGTAAAAAAAAAAAGAAGAAAAATGTGACCTTTTATGACAAGATAAATTCACAGTAGTTGTAAAGTGTCATGTGGTGCGACTCCCAAAAGCTTATTACAATTATGCATTTTTAATGTGTGTGTATGTATGTGTGTATGTGTATGTATATATGTATACATACATACATACTGTACACACACACACACACACACACACACACACACACACACACACACACACACACACACAGACACGTACACTACCGTTCAAAAGTTTGGGGTCCATAAGATTTTTAATGTTTTTAAAAGAAGTATCTTCTGCTCACCAAGGCTGCATTTATTTGATTAAAAATACAAACAAAAACAGTAATATTGTGAAATATTATTCCAATTTAAAACAGCTGTTTTCAATGTGAATATACAGTAAAGTGTAATTTATTCCTGTGATCAAAGCTGTATTTTCAGCATCATTACTCCAGTCTTCAGTGTCACATGATCCCTCAGGATGCTCAAGAAACATTCATTATTATTATCAATGTTGAAAACAGTTGTGTACAAATTTTTTTCAAAATTCTTTGATGAATAGAAAGTTCAAAAGAACAGCATTTATCTGAAATCTAAAGCTTTTGTAACATTAAACACTACCGTTCAAAAGTTTGGGGTCAGTAAGAATTTTATTTTTTGGGGAAAGAAATAAAATAAATCAATACTTTTATTCATCAAGGATGAGTTAAACTGATCAAAAGTTACAGTAAAGACATTTATAATGTTAGAAAATATTCTATTTTAAATAAATGCTGTTCTTTTGAACATTCACACATGATTAAGATGTCTATACTTACATTAATTTGAAATTGAAACTATTCCAGTCATTGGATTGTTAAAGGTAGGCTACAATATGTAAGATTTTGAATAAAATATTCAAAAACCACTTTCACAGTGTGATATATTTCATGCGGTTTTGTACTTACATTATCCCGAAAGTTCCCAAGGATTTGTAAATCTAGAGAAATTCTAGTTTTTTATAATGGCTCGTCCCTGGTCATTGTCGCCTATCAATGACGTAATATCCGTGTTATCCTCGGTTTCCGCTTGTTATCCGCAGCATTAACCCACCAAATAATTTGACAAATAGTCACATATTAGTAACAGGCTAATATAGCATTACATTTCACGTTCCTGGCAGCTAATTCATTACGATGACATAACATAGTGTGATCAAACGTACAGGTAATACAAAAACTAATTTATTAGCTGATATATAATTTATGATCTCTGGATGGTAAAAACGACATCTCCCATAGTTCCACTCTCCTTCATAGCGTCATCAAGCTTCATCTTTGTTGTTGTTTTGAAAATGTGACCTCTGGCGGCGAAGAAATTACATATTGTAGCTTTAATAACTTTAACAAAATTTGGTCTTTGGACAGGGGAGTAGATGAAGACTGCTGGAGTAGATGGAAGCTTCACAGAGGCTAGTGGGGCTCCATTGCTGAGTTTTGGGGAGGACAGGGGAGAGGTGATGGTGAGAAAAGCTGTACAGAATGGATCCTAATGAGCTGCTTCTAATCCGCCTAAATCTCTGTGAAGATTCCACAAATGTCAGGCCTGGATTGAAGGAGAAAGGAAGACACAGGGATTTGAGCGGCGAGATAAGAGGGGTAATCTTCCACATCCACACCTCCCTCCTCAGAGAGAGACAAGGGGGGTGATGGAGAGGTGGCCTGAGGGCAGATGAAAGCGCTCCTCGACCTCAAGTGTGCTCTGACTGCTTATGAAACGTGATTAGTCCATATATACTACTCTGTTTTATACCGTCACATCATACTATATGCATTGAGAGAATATATGGATTTTTAAGTATGTGGAAGTGCAGTGAAACCGTTTGAATAAATATTAATAATTGTAAGTAAACCAAATAAATAATTTATTTTAATGAAAATGTTCCCACTTCCTTTCACATGCAGTGATGAATTTTTTTTTTTTTTTTTTTTTTTTTACCCTAATTTAGTGGCAAAGCATCAATAAAAAAAAAGTTTGCTAACGATATTCGTGAATATACACAAATATTCGTGAATTAAAGCGATAACATCTGCACAGAAAACTACTTTGTGCATTCTATCACGCTTCTTCTTTCTTCTGTGAGCCCGGGTGGGTTTAAAGGTTTTGATGGACAGAGAAGTAGAAACCCCACCCCCGCGCGTGCGCTAGATAACGCGGTGTCCCGGAGTGGATCATCCAGCGCAGAAGATTCACTTCAAACTCATTTTTACGGGTTTTCTTGACACAGCAAAGCAAATACACACGCTTGCATAGCAGTTAGATTTATTTGAATCACAACTTTTTGTCTCTGGATAGGTTTACTATTTTGTAACACATTTATGCGTGCAGGATTTTAAGCAGACCTACATCCTGTGTTTGATATTGCTCTTGGGCACCGATAATAAACATTACAGGTAGCTACAAAATATTGGGTAAGATGAGTTTTTAGCATGGTGATTTAATGTATAATACTTGTATTTTATAATGATTTATTGCCTTTTCTCCGTATGACAATTAAATGATGCAAGTCGCATGTAACAGCACTTGTGTGGAATGCGTTTTGGAGTAATCCGTTCCGGGTTTTCCTTCGGCTCTAACTGGATGATTTGTGTGGATACGGAGCACACGGGGCTGATAGAGGAGAGAGACTGGTATGGATCCGTTGCTGTTGCGGCTGTCTGTCTCGTTTCCCGGGACTCTCGTTCTGCGAGCTTCGGGTCGTGCTCGTGCATGTTGCATTTGAATGAGAGTAGGAACGCACCGCGGCGGGAAACAAAGGCGCGACCGGTCCTGTGTAAAGGGTGCAAGCTGGCTGCGCGGCGGGGGATGCACGGGCACAATAGGGAAGACCACACTCTTCTGCTTTAGGAGGACGGTGTTGCAATAACATTTCCCCCCAGACAGACAAGCCTCGCAGCGGGAAGCAGGAATTTGAAGCCGGACTTTACTTTTCTGTGAACATGATGACGGGCTTTGCGTTGGACGTTTAGGTGACTTGACGGGGATCCTTTTTTGAAAGGGCAAGTAGTCAGAACGCACCGGCACAGCGAAGGGACATTTATTTGGATTTTGTGCACACCACAGCGATTTTTGTAAAACGCAACTTTTTCAACAGAGAGCTAAGATTATTGTTTTGTTGTTGTTGTTGTCATTATTATGTGCTCTGGTAATCACCAACTGTGGGTGGAATCACACTAGAAACGCATTTGACGTTAATTCATTTATTTGGATTTGGTTTCTGAAGAATGTACTTACTTGATTCTAATTACCCGGAAAGGATGGAGCGGGGTACGCCACAAAGAAAAACCGTGTACCGGATATCTTTGACATTAGTGAAGAAAGAAAACCTGCAGGATGGCGGAGGCTCGGCACACCGGCGGCTGGAGAACCCTAAAGTGAGCGCGTACCGGCGGGAGGGGGTCTCTGAGCCTCAGCGGAGCTCTGCTCTGGAAGAACTCAAAGAAGTGGAGGACGAGACGGACGATTTTTCTACGCACTCATACATGAGGAACTTCAGGACCTTTAGTACTGGACATCTTGAGTTGGGCAGGTTGAAAATCTCAAGGAGGGCACAGCATTCACTTAAAGACAGAGAATTAAATGAAACGTGCATCCTGCCAGAGAATGGACAGAAGAAGGAAAATGGGACACCAGTGCAGAAAAGGGCAGAAGATATAGCAGAAAGTGACAGATTGAAATGTGATGCAGAGCGTGGAGAAATCTGCAGCACTACTCCTGCTAATGGAGAAAACACAGGCATTAAAAAGAAAGTCCTCAAGACCTCCCGGAGCACAGAGGAGACGGTCAGTACGTGGTCAGATGAGACCTCTGAGGAGGCGAAGGGTGGCAGGACGGCCAAGGAGAGCTGCATCTCGTTGCTGGCTAAAGGGAATGGGAAGTCACCCAAGCCTGTGCCTCAAACCCCTCCGGCGAAGAAGCACCCAAGCCTTCTGCGGAGAAGTTTCAGCTTTCGCCACTGGACGGGTGGAGAGTTGATCCGCATACGGGCGCTCTCCAAAGAGAAGCACCACAGCAGCTCGGGCTGCATCGGCCGTAACGGAGAGGAGAGTCAGGCCCAGTCCGGCGTGGTTCTGCAAAACATGGCATTCGCCGAGTCAGAGTCCTCTGAGAAGCGAAACACTTTGGATGTGGGTGAGGTTCTGAGCAAAACTGACTCTATGATGGAGCCGGGCCGCAGGGAGAGGATGAAGGGCAAGAATCGCACATTGGACAACAGTGATCTTCTCAAGATGTCGGATAAATCTTTGGTGGACAAGGAGGGATTTATTAGAGGGACGGGCTCCCGTTCCAGCGGGCAGGAACGGAAACTTATTAGATTTTTCAGCGGTATCTTCTCAAAGCGAGATGGGACGTCCACGCCGCTTAGCAGCCCCGGTAATCGAGGTCTCCGGAAGAACGGCCTGCTGGGAACTCAGCGCAGATCTGAAATGGGCTACTCGCAGTCCAGCAGTGAGAGTGTTAATGGATGCCAACCGGACGGTAATAGCCGTTTTTCTTCTCTCTGCTAATTTTTTTTTACTTCACATGTTGTTAGGCAGGAGGATGCTCTGTTTGCTTTTGTGGTCCTAGGACAGGCTAGAGGGATGCATGTTTGTTTTGGCCAGGAAGGTGATGTTTAGCTGGCACTTTGCCGGCCGCCTGTGTTTGTGTTTCATTATGCTGCATGCTTGCAGCTTACTCCGAGATCTGGCAGCCTTGTTTGCAACGGTGTGTGTTTACATTCTTGAATTCTTTTAATTTAGTGCTGTATCGGTTCTGTTAGCCTGCTCTGTTCATTTTGCTGGCAATGCACAATGTCAGAGTGACCTGTTTCTCTCATTTGTCTTTTCTTTTTAATGGCTGGAGTTAATATAAGGGGATTGCACTATTCACATTTATACCTTCTTCTCTATTGTTCTGAAGGCATTATCTCACTCTGTTACTGGAGACAGAAGGCCACCACCCTCTCCTGTCACTAATATGGTAATGTAGAGCTGCTGGTAGATACTGTTTCATAGAGATTTTAATGAATTACCTCACCATCTAATGTATGTGAGGTGAACAGATCCTACTGAAAGACAGATTGCCACTCTCTGTAAAACAGGCCTTTTGGTTAAGAGGTTTCAATCTTTTCATCCTTTAACATTGATCCCCTTGCAATGGACCCCCTTCCTAAAATATAATTGCAGCTATGCAATTAAACTATAAAGACTGAATTATACAGTTGTTAATTGTCATACTATAAAGACACCCTTCCCCCCCCCCCCCCCCCCCCCCCCCCCCCAAAATTAAATAATTGGCTATAGCAAATAATTATTTGGTGTTGTCGAGTTGACGCTTTTTTTTTTTTTTTTAACCACTATTAGAATAATGTTGGATAATCCTTAAAAATAATAATAAAATCACATATTTCTTACCTGTTAAAAACTAGAGTTGTCAGTAGAATACAATTCTCATGATTTTGAAGTAATTAAAAAAAAGATTGTTACTTTGACAACCCCAAAAATACTGCAATTTTGAAAACCTTGTCATCTTTGTCATACTGTCAGTTCCTGTGGAGATTATTGAATGATCGTTAGACAAGATATTAAACCCAAAAGGAAAAGGGTTTTGGACAGTTCCTCTCTGCTTGTAAAGCATTACATTTTGAAAAATTTAAGATGATGCTGATGCAGGTTTGAATTAAATTGGAAATATATATTTTTTTACATTTGTGTCAGAGAGGGAGTTATTTCAGGACAGTGTTAATGATCAGGTCAGCGCTAATGCCCGTAACACGGCATGTAGTAAAACCTTTAGTGTCTGTGGGGTGAGAGAAGCACCTTAGCTGATTAGCCGTTTCCACATTCCTCACATTCCAGAGGCATTGCGGACTCTTTAGAAGAAATACATTCTTGCCATTTAGATAATAATCTGACATTAGAACAGTGTCATGTTTCTTTTTAAATGAGCAGCTTTACCTACAACTGTTCAATGATGCACCGATCCAACAATATTTGTCTTAAGCAGGTAATTCAGGGTTGATATTTTAAATGGCTTCATACAAAATGTATACATATGGAGGGAATGGTTATAATAATAACCATTTCAGTATGTTCTCAGAACCCTGTGAATTACGTACCAATACTTATTCTCTTTAATTATAATGAAGTGAGTGGCCAGAATATTCTTTAAAGTTCTGTTTTCGAGAATCCAGAACTAATCTTTTGTTTTCCATTTTGAATTACAGATTTGGAATGAAACAAGGGAACTAAGTAATGACAGTTATACACTTTTTTGGTGTTTCTGAGGGCTTACCAGCAATGTATATTAATTTAAATAAGTTTATTTTACAGTATCACCTTTTTTGTGAAATTAGTTGATTGTTTGTGATTTTTGTTCAAACTAATGACAGGAATCAAATCAAAGTCAAGATTTCTGATTGATTGCATTTTTAGAATGGTTTTCATTTTTGCTTTTATAGCAAAACTATGTGACGCATTAGAACACACCTGCCTCCTTTGAGGTTTATTTTTAGTCAGTTGCTTGTTTCATGACTCAGCGTGTGTGGACGTAGCTCTGACGTTTCCTCGCCATGCAACCTTGGGGTCATTAGTTAATTTCAGTTCAGTTAGCGTTGCTGTGTTAGCTTGCAGCCGGATGGAGTATGACTTTCATTCATTTGGCTCTGGTGAGCAGGATGTGAGATGGCACTGCAATGTCAGCGTTATAGTCCTGCAGGGGATATTCCCAGATGGGTCCTGCATATGGATAAATTTATAGGCGACTGTTGCCCTCATACAACACTTATTGTCCTATAGCTTGAATGGTACAGCGTTCAATCATTCATAATAAGAGCGTGAATGTGTATTAATGAAGTAAAAGGGGCAGTTTTGTTTTTTTATTGCAACTT
The DNA here is from genome assembly GCF_965113295.1 of Leuciscus leuciscus. NCBI lineage: Eukaryota > Metazoa > Chordata > Actinopteri > Cypriniformes > Leuciscidae > Leuciscus > Leuciscus leuciscus. The sequence continues at coordinate 28,834,316 of NC_138738.1, forward strand.
TAAAGTCCCCCTGTAGTCAATAGTTTTATTCCGTAAAGGGTAACTCTCGCCAAAATGTGTTAATCTACCCGAGGTAAACTTTCATTTAAAAGCATAATTAGAATAGAAACGCCCCTTTTAAGTTTGACTGTATTTTCGTTTTTGGTTAAAATGCCTTGTGAATGGGAGTGAATGGGGCACTTTTATGACAGCATCAAAAATCCCTATATTTTTAAAACACTAAGGAGGCTCGATACAACATGAAACTTTGCTCAAAGTATCACCAGGGGCTCTACACATGAACTCGAGCATTGAGAACATTGTGTACAAAGAGTTTACTAAAAAGAAAGATTTTGAACAACTCACTGTGTTTGTCAGTCGAAAATAGTCGATCTCAGTAACAGGAGAGTAAAGATGGAAAGCTCCTAAAGCTTAGTTCAATATAAACACAAATGGTGATACTTTGAGCAAAGTTTCATGTTGTATCGAGCCTCCTTAGTGTTTTAAAAATATAGGGATTTTTGATGCTGTCATAAAAGTGCCCCATTCACTCCCACGGCATTTAACCTAAAACGAAAATACGGTCAAACTTAAAAGTGGCGTTTCCATTCTAATTATGCTTTTAAACGAAAGTTTGCTTCGAGTAAATTAACAAAAAGACCCTAGGTTGCATTTTGGCGAGAGTTTAAAACAAATTTTTGATCACCAAAATGACATATTTAAAGTTTTTTGCTTGAAAAAAATTCTTCATGCTTTAAAATAGTATGAATGTAACTAAGTTTGTGCATCATTTATTATACGCGTTCTATGAATATGCATATTATCCCCGCCTCCACTCACGCACACCAGCTTAGAGATCCACTCGTTGATGATCACACGTTGACGTGATTGGTTACAAATTAGTTTGTGACGTTCAGAAACACCGTGTTTTTGAGACTTTAGTTCACTGCAGTTTTAAGGAGAAAATACTCAGCAATGGTGTTGACTTATGAATTTGCACATGCTTTGTCTTAAATAGCACATAGACATATAAACAACATTAAAAACTTGATTTTCACAACAGGGGGACTTTAAGATTTCAGACCTCTGTTCACAGAACTCTTAATCTAATGCTTATGAAAAGCAGAAGTTGTATTACCCCATATCATTGATGCTCCCATGTTGAAGTGGCTAGAGGAAGTAATGGACGACAGTTTTTTTTTCATTGGGTGTTTAAATAGAAGTCACTCTCAGTTTCCTCTGGAACAGTGTGATCACTAGGGTGTCCGTTTCAGTGTTCTGCTCAGGTATTCACTGTTGGCAGAGTGAATAATATTGTATGTTATTAGATTTGTATAATATGGGATGGCTGGAGGGTCTGAACTGCCCCACTGCTCCACCCTCAACATGAGCCATCTATTGGTGTCAGGTATGAGTGGGTGGGGTTGTGCGTGTGTGTGTGTGTGTGTGACCTACATCTACAGCCATGCAGAAGTAATGCTGGTTGCATGTGGAACTGTGACATGCTGGATGTGATAAGAGCATAGCTGGAGCTTCTCATGGGACTAGTGTCTGACAGTGGAATGGAAGCAGACTGTCTTATACACTCACTCATAGACAGAAGTTGGAACGTCTTTTTTCAGACAGTCATTGTCTGACTGAGTCAGACACTGCTCTGATTTTTTTTTCAAAGAAGTGTTTAAATATTGTATGAATATTCACTTATATTCTTACGGGCCATTTACACAAGAGTTTTTGCATTTAAAAATGGGGCAGTGGAATAAAAAGAAAATGCACAGTCTTGAGACAAGTTGAACTACTTTTGACTTGGCACCGCATTCTAACAACGCAGTGCTCATTCGCAAGATGATGCAAAAGATGAGAGACATGAGCGCAAAAGTCAAAGAGGTCAGTTTAGTGCATTTTTACTTATAAGAACAGAAAAGAGCTTTCTGTGTGAACACATCCCTTTATTCTGTTGATATCATAATGCCACCTTTTTCTTTTTTCTACATCATGCTGTGCCTCATACACTTTCACACACAAAAAATACTTTTGTGTAAGGATGGGAATCATAAGGAATGTAATGATTCTGATTAATGGATTCATTAATGAATCTTTTTTTTATAGAGATGAATATATAAAAGAAATGCAATTCGTACAGCATTTAATGCCCTCAGCAGTCATTCATGATTTTAACAGAGCAGATATAACAAAAAATAAATCAATTTATAATACAGTTCTTGTAAAATGGGTTTGCATTTAAAAGAAAGGATTCGAAAGAGAACTTCATTTGGGAATCAGACTTTAATGTTTGCAATGTATGTTTTTGATTCCTGTTCAGCCCAAAACATGTTGTTTGGCGTGAAAATCTTGTATGGAAGAAAGTCAGTCAAACAATATTTACACGTTTTGAACAGCCATTCAGATTGCATTGCATTGACGGCATGTGAATGTTTGTGTTGGTCTGAACAGATGCTCAAATGAAAATGTTTATCGCACTGAACAATCCTCTTGGTGTGAACAGGCCTTAAGAGTCATTCGTTCAAGAATTGGCCTACACTGGTTGCATTGTATGTTTTGTGGTGCTGCTGAATTGTAGTGCAAGAAACAGTTAAAATATTTCTGTACCGTGATCTGTCCTCATCAGTGGAAGAATCCACATTCAGGAATCATTAGAAGAAACAAAAGTCATGAAAATCCTTTGGCTCCGGTTTCTTTTTAATGGTGCATAGTTCTAATAAAGAGAAATACATAATGTGAAAGAAATGTAGCTAGCTGTGGATTGCAGCCAGCGATGGATTGTTGAGTTGTACTGTATCCATGCAGCTGTCATCAATGCTGTGTGCTGTAGAACATCCACTCCAGAACAAAGATACAGCAGGGACAGACTAAATGTGGCTTTTGTTTCCCATGCGGCACGGGAGTAGGAAGTAAAGGAGAAGGATTGGGCTAAAGTAGTGAATTATTGTGTGTGAGAGGGTCTGTGTTCTTAGAAGGTGGAGTGTTGACACATGATTTGGACAGGCATATAGACATAGCAGAGAGCAACTTGGAAAAGCAGGGAGGGACTCACTGCAGGCCAGGCTCAAACCTGCATCATCTGGAGCAACATTAGAAAGTTGCACTAACACCGTGTCCTAACTGGACATGATGCTGTGAAACATGTTAAAGGTGTCTTTTCCATGTTAATCAAAGTTTTTGTCCTAACCAACCACAACGGCTGTTTTGGAAAAGTAAAGTCCCCCTGGGGTGAAAATCAAGCTATTTTAAGCCATGATGAATTTCTTTTTTTTTCAAGGAAAACCGTTTAAATATGTCATTTTGGTGATCAAAGATGACTTTTATGGGACACAATTATTGACTACGACTACAGGGGACTTTGTTAAAATAATTTTATGTGAGTTTGAATATCTTGCGTTTATAGCCGTACTGAAAGTATAACGGATAATTCACCTTAGTTCTTGAAAATAATTTAAAGGAAACAAGAACAAGATTGTTTCAGTCATTCACTATGTATTTTGAATAATGTTAAAATGGTGTAGTTTCTATGAATTATGGTACTTACTTATCCATGTTGTTGTGATTGCAGTGCGCTTGCAAAGAGATTCCACCCACACTCTCTTCTGATTGGCTTTGATTTTCGATTGATCTCGTAGTCGTGTTGCATCTGGTGTGGCCAGACAAATTGCTTGTCACTGGAATCTTATCGCATCACATCTGGCTAGCCTAGGACACCGTGCAAGTGTGCGTATACATTTTTGCAGTAGTCCTTTGTGGCTACTCCTGACTTCGTACCACTACGGAAGCAGTGCTGTGTAAAAATAACAAGCCCTAACCGAGTGAGCAGGGATGGGGGGTGGAGTGGACCGCGTCTGAAACTCAGATGCACTCATCCTGCAGTCTGTGTTTTGTAGGTCAGTCTCTGCCTGCATCCGCAATGTGGTAGTTAGAGCTGCCGTTGTTATGCACAGAATCCTTAAAGTTTAATGAAGTAGTTTAATGCCTCTTACCTTTGAGGTTCAAATCCCCCATATTTGACGGGGGTCACGGAAAGGAGCAAGGTTTACAAAATGAGTGTCGCGTTTTGAGTTTTAGTGATGCACATTCAAATGGTAGTAGTGTGTGTATTGTGTTTGTGACAGAGGGAGAAAGACTGTTATAGCTGTAGGCAGTAATACTGACCTGACCAGTGGAGCATGGACACTACACAAATACTCACACGCACATGTGCCTTCACTAACTATATGCTGTTTTCTCTGATGAGGGATGAAGAGAACACAAAAATAGATACCTGAAGCAATGCATACACCTTCCCCCCCCTTTTCCCCCCATCTTGCATTTTCTTTCTTTTTTTCATGTCAAATTCAGTTTGTTGTGCTTTATTTGTATGACAGACAACTTTACATTTTGTATTGCCGAAAGGTTGCTGCATGAAATGCAAATAAGTGCAGAATAATATTAACTAAAATAACACTTTCAATAGGTAGTATTAACAAATAATGAGTATGTACAATAATCAGTTTTCTTATGTTCACTGATAACTTCATGGATGTTCATTGATTAATATGGAATTTAAAAAATTTGATTTACAGGCCTGAAACGTCATGGGAATTAATTAGTGGTTGACTGATAAGTATTTTTTTGATGGCTGAAGCCTATATCTTGGAGAGCAGGATGGCCGATAAAACTGATATAGTCCTATATAATATCACATTATTTCTATTACTAATTTAAAATTAGTTAACAACACATGCAACGATCTAAACTGATATACATTTGTATTTATTTTACATAATAGTTACAAAAAATACATTTGAAAATGTGTAAATTAATTTGAACATGGTAGATCAATCTGTGAAATCTTCTTGATTCTGTAAGCCTATTGTATTTTTTCTCAAATAAAGAAGTTGCTTAAGTAAACTGTTGCTGAAATTTATTTTAATGCTGATTAAATATTTCATAGAAATTCAAAGACTTGCTTACAAATGTGTTTCTACTAAATGTCGACAATATATGAAAAAAGAATATTTGCATTTCAATTATTAGACAAAACTGTTTAACAAAGATAGTAAACAAATGAAGACTCAGAATGGGAGCTCCTGTGAGTCCTTCCTAATAAAAGGCTGATGCTGATAATTCCAAAATGTCAAATATTGGTAATATATTGGCCTTGAATAGAATGATTAAAATCAAAGTCACAGACGAATCATGGAATTTGTAGTGCTAATATTATGGATGGGCAATAAAGAAAAGATATGTCGGATTAAATCAAGCCTCTTACTCCTGAGTTCATGAGTCATTTGCTTGTGTATCAGACTACTCTGGTTGTGCTGTGTTTTTGCATGCAGCAATGTACAGCAGTGTTCTCTCTCTCTCTCTCTCTCTCTCTCTCTCTCTCTCTCTCTCTCTCTCTCTCTCTCTCTCTCTCTCTCTCTCTCTCTCTCTCTCTCTCTCTCTCTCTCTCTCTCTCTCTCTCTCTCTCTCTCTCTCTCTCTCTCTCTCTCTCTCTCTCTCTCTCTCTCTCTCTCTCTTTCTTTTTGTCGTTAATGCATCCCATTCTAAGGTTCATTACCCTTAGACACCACAGCACGATCCCATTAAACACATGCTGTGTCTGAATACACACCTGCTTGTGTGTGAGCCACAACACAGAGAGATCTGTGTGAAGGAAGAGCAAGCATCCTTACAGCTTTATGATGACTAGTGAGTGTCCGGAAGCAGATTACATGTCATCTTCTCTCTGAGTGTTGATACTCTTATAGACTCTGATGTGATCCAAGCTGGTATTAAGGTCAGTGTGTGTGTTTGTGTCTGAGAGAGAGAGGATAAATTAGAGCTGTGCCACATGCTCGGAGGAAACCAGATGCTAAACAGCGGGAGGGAGTTTTCGCCTCCGTTTGCAACACTGTTTGTGACCATTGTCGTGATCATTAGCTAGAATTTTATATTGGGGGTTATGTTGTGCGTGTGTGAGACCTTCAGTAGCTGCTATTAGATGTGGTTAGACAGCTGTGTGTGTACAGATGAATGTGATCATGTTGATCATAGAGCTCAGTTCCCATACTGGATGAATCAGGCAGACATTAGTTCCTTGTCCCCCACCTGACCTCACAACACTTTAGTTCACGGTTAGCACTTATACATCCCTTCTTAAGATCGGAAAGGCATTCTCCTTTTCCACTGATACGGTTTCTGTGCAGGTTCCCGGTCTTTGTTCTCGAACTATTTGGTGCAATTTTGTATATAATTTATAATAATGAATATTATGTTTTTATCGCATTATAATGATCATTTAGTCAATATTGCGGCAAATAGAAGAAATTTAACAATACAATTTTTTCTGTTTATTGGTTATTGAATACTCTATAATACGAGCCCGATCTCATCCCAAGTCGTCATATACTGACGCTTTTGACATTTTGTCTACATCGAACGCACATGGCACCCTTTAGCGTCAATATGAGACGCAGATAGATATGGGCCAGAAGGCGCCTCCTAGCGGTCTAACCCTAATCCTACCCCAGACCTAAACCTACCCATAACCGAACAAAGCTCTGTGCGTCTCATATTTACGCTAAAGGGTGCCATGTGCGTTCAATGTAGACGAAATGTCAAAAGCGTCAGTATATGACGCCCTAGGATGAGAATGTGTTGATAATACTCTATACTCAGACAAAATCTGTTATTGTCTGACAAAACAATATTGGATAAAAAGAAAATGGGCTAACGTTAAATTGCTATAGAAATGTAGGATAAGGTCCATTTAATTTGTGTTAAACTGCAAGACTTGACCTGTAGTAAGAAAATGTCTCTCACACACTGAGCCCTTTTCAGTTGCTGTTTTGCATAGGAACCTATAGGAGTTTTTGCCTATCTGTCTGTCGCGTGTGTGGGTGTTGTGAGGGGTCATAGCAAAAAACTAAATACAAGAGTTTTCCACTAAGTTTTTTCCATGGTTGTTTGGTTGTTCTCTGTCCTGTTATCTGGGCCTGAAATGGAAAATAAAGGAAGAGAGGGACGGAGCGGTGAGATTTTGCCTGGGAATGTGAAACTGGAGGTGGGGGAAGCCCGCCTGGGTGTGCCAGCTGAGATTTGGCTGCCCAAGAGTTTGGAAAATAGATGTAGAGGTGAGGAGAGATAGAGAAAAAGACAGCTGTTCACATCTTGTTCCCAGCAGAAAAATCTTTGTTTATTGTAGCAGTCGTGAGCATTTCACTATCAAAACCAAGATCACTGGTTTCCTCAGAAACAAGAGATGAATACCTTATGTACCTAAAGTCGCTTTTTGTTGAGTGTCTGCCAAATGCATAAATATTGAAGACCATATATAAGAATAAATAAATTAATGAGCGAATGTGAATGATAAATATGTAATATTCTGAAATAAAAAATAAACAATAAACGCATCGGTAAATAATCCAATATGGTCAAATTAATTTATGTAATTTTGACCTAAATTAATTGTTCAAATTATGTAGTTTTTTTATTTAATAATTTATGTGCATTCTTTTGCATTTATTTATTTATTTGTTTGTTTGTTTGTTTGTTTTTATATAAAGATGTTTATTTATTTATTTTATCTATTTATTTATTTATCAAAAATGTTTTTTATTTTTTTATTGCTTTTAACTGATTAAAATATAGGTTATCTAGGTTACTAGAACCCAGTTAATTTTTGTTTGTGATAATTCCATTGAAAGTGGAATGTTCTGACATTTATGACCAGATAAGTTGATATGTTTGGCCTTTATTATATTATAGGAAAGTAAAGAGTGTATCATCATTTTATTTAGTCACAAGCTCTAGCTACATACTTTTAAGCTCTGTCTCTTTTCTGATCTCACCACGGCTACTCAGTGCTGTGTCTGTCACCTCTGCAGAGAAGGACAGCTGTGGTCTGCCACCTCTCATGCTCATGTTCTGCATCCCTGTAAGTGCCTGCCAGGACACTTGTGCCAAGGAATTAGGCCACATCTGCATGTTTCCCCAGTGTGTGTTGCAGCTGCACAGTACAGATAGCAACACCAAAGCATTTCTGTGGCTTACATTCAGATGTGGGTTCACAGCATCTTGTGTGGCTTTAAGAATTCATGGTTCTGTGTGTGGGAGAGCAGTTGGCATATCTTTGCTTTGCTGCAGGTGTCACCTGTTCAGGTTGTCGACGAGCAAGATAATCGAAGGAGAGGACAAGAGACGTGAGCTTAGTGTAGAGTTTTCTGTTTATCTCCATGCCTTTTGCATAATCAGTGTCCTGTCTTGCCTTTCGATTTTGTGCACAGGTGTACTTAGTGGTCAGACTGCTTTTGACCTCTACTTATCTCAATGAAGTGGACTTCCGGTCAGTTTTGTTGATTTTTTTTTGTTGTAGAAACAGCGTCTTTATAAGGGGATGAGATGCTCCCAGGTGGTCAAAAAGTCTAGACTTGACCCTACAAGAAGTGATTAATGAATTGCAACCTAAGGGTGCCCTAAAGCAAAACCCTGTGAAAATGATAGCAAAAGTTTTAACCCAGATTGCCCAATAGCTCAAAACATTCATTGAAGCAGGACAAAGAGAAAGGTTGAAGCCAAAGTATACCTTGGTTTTCTGTTTGGTTCTAATTTTGTCACCAATAGGTGTGCTTGTGTGTGTATGTGTGTGTGTGGACTGTGCACGTGCAGCCCAGTTTTTGTAACCGTGCGCCCATGTGTGCGTTTTCCAAAAAGGCAGAAGACAAAGTTGGAAGCAACAATATGAGGAGGTCATAGGGCTGGGTATCGATTCAGGCTTTCTAATTAAGTTTTACTTGATTCGGATTCATATTTCAATTATAATGCCCATTTTGCTTACCGATGAAAGACATTCTATGGTACTGCAATAAATGACTCGTATTTTTAACTTTTTATTAAAAGAATGTTCATAAGAGTCAATTGTTTTGGAAATCAGGAATAGTTTTTATTACCAAGCAACCAGACTACGCTGGTTGCGTTGTATGATTTTGTGTGCAGCCTGCAGCCTTTTTTGTGTGCATCTAGGTAGATATTGCTTTCTTCATGTTTTTGTTCACCTTCTGAAGAGGTCACATCCTCTTTTAAGCTGCAGTCAGGTTATTACTGCTTGTACAGGTGAGTGTTATGCGTGTTAATTCTCCCTTCTCTGTCAGCGTGTCCATTCTAATCCTGCCAATGAGCTCATTTTCTACACATTCTTTCCCAAAGAGCCACTGGCTTTCCACTGAGCCAAGCATTTTTGCCATTATCCATCATGCAACTATGTTTTCTCATTCTCTTGGTCCCGTTCTTCCTGTCTTTGGCTGCTGTATCTATCTGCAAGCTTTCCATGCTTGGATCTGGATCTGTGCCTGGTAGATTATGGTCGCATTGACCCTGATTGGCCACTAGCAGATGTCTTGATGTCTGCCTGTTCACTATCAGCGGTCACAATGGCTCTACTGTACAAGGAGCATTTCCAGTGGACGACTTTTAGAGTGCCTGCTTTTATGACTCTCATGAATGATTCACTTGCTTTTTCCGAAGCATCTTTGCAGTGTTCCTTTTGCCAGCCCAAGAGAACATGGCCTGCATGAAGACATTTTTTGTAATGTGCTGGTACAGAACAAATGTCCTCATTGACCCTTTAGAGTGGAATTGAACAACTAACACGTATGAGGTCATTTCAAACAAAATCTGGCCAAAACGAAGGTTGTTTTGCCATTGCAAACTTTTTAGAAAACTTAAGCTGACTGTTAAACACCTTCAGACTGTCCATGGCAATTGTGTAAATTGTACTCTGGGGCTCCACCTTCTTTGACATGGAAATCTTGATTACACTTTATTTTAAGGTGTCATTGTTACAATGTGTTTATATATTTAAGTACTGAGTAATTAGGCTGTAATTAAATACATGTGTTAGGTTTTGGTTGAGGGTCAATTGCATGTAATTATGCACAATTTACTGTTATTACTACGGTAAGTACATGTAACAAGGACACTGTAAAATAGTGTTACCGAAATCTTTTTAGGTTAATTTCTTCACTCCGGTTGGAAATCACTTGTAATTGATTTTTTTAACAAAAAAATACTTCAGTCAATAATCACAGTATATTTAAATAATTATGGCTGTTATCTATAACCTCAATTAAATAATTGTAACAACTGTAAATAATTCATAAGGTATCCCAACAAATAAAATTATTTTGATCTCAAATCTCAGCACTCTTCTGGTTACCATCACAGTTGTTTGATATAATCAATGCGTTGGGAGTGTTTTATGTGTATTTTAATTACAAATTACTTCTGTACAAGTTAGTTTAGCCTGCTCTATTTTTCTGCCGGAAATCATGTGAAAAATGTGTTGAATTTCATATGATCCTGACTCGCAGTGTTATTGCTAGCAGAGCCAAGTCACTTACAAGCTTCTGATCATTTTTAAACATTCTCTAATGTTTCAGGTACCGATGGCATGCAATTCAGAGTGTTTGAACTCTGAATTGTTTGCGATCTGCCTTGAACTCCATGTTTTCAAATGCTAACAATTGCACAAAAGTTATTGTGATTGCCATTGGAACTCACCAGGTCGTACAGTCAATCTGTGTACCACTGCTTCTGTATGTTTAGTGCAAGGACTCTCGACTGTAGGAATTCACACAGTGTACACACTCTTATGTGTACAATACTTGCCTCTGAGACAGCAAATAGACGATATCTGAAAGCCACTTTAGGTCTCTATGGTCTCTGCAGACGTACTAAACCCATACTAAATTATAAGTAGATAGGCCTAGAATAAGTTATCAGGTTTAACCCCTTAAACACTGAGGCCATTTTTGGAGTTTTTTGTCTGAGTGACACACAAAAAAGTAAAGACTCATAACTTCAAAACTATAGAGAGGAGAGTCAAAAGGTAGATATCATTTGTTAGGAAACTTTTTATATTTTTAGAAAATATAAATTTTTATTACTTTTGGACAATCTAATGCTGAGAAAATGCTGATAAAAGACAAAAATATTAATATTATTTTTTAATAATTTAGATATCTTTCTTATTTGAAATGCAATAATTCCGGAAGGAAATACGGTAGCAAAATAATTCTTTTTTTGTGATGTTCCCCTATGTGTGGTCTGCGTCTGGATCATTATTTTATGATGATAGCATAAAGTAATCCAAAGTTACAGCACTTGGAACAAAGGGAGCCTTTTTGTTAAGTCCTCACACATTTGGAAGGCAATAAAAAAAATGAGTTTTCTTAGTGACATACACAAAACTAAAGACTCATAACTTCAAAACTATAGCAAGGAGATTCTAAAGGTAGGTATCGTTTGAAAGAACACTTTTCAAATTTTTTGAAAATATACATTACATTACATTTGGACATTCTCCTGCCGAGAAACTGCTGATAAAAGACAAAAAATATATATAATTTTTATTATGATAATGCATATCTTTCTTATTTGACATGGAATAACTCAGGAAGGAAATAAGGTAGAAGGAAAATTCTTTTTTGGGGAAGTCCCTCTACATATGAGCTGCATCTCGATAAAATTTTGTGGTGATTGGATAAAGCAATCAAAAGTTATAGCATTTGGAACCAAGATAGCCTTTTTGTTGAGACCTTGACGCCCCCTCATGGGCATTTTTAAAATTGTTTCACCATGAAGAAAATCTTGTCATATAAGCAATAGATTAAGTAAATTTTGGGCTCATTTGAATTGTATTAATATGCTGTAAAAAATTAAGTGCAATTTTCAATGATTTTTGAATGTTTCATGAGATGTATGATGTTTTTGACACATTGCAGTACATAGTACAAAAAACTATTTTATAGATTATGAAAAAAAATATTCTATTTATCAACAAATAACTCAGCAGTACTTAGGAGTTTTTCGAATTGGCTACATTCACTGTAAAGTTCAGACTCTAAGCTTTCAAATGACACCAATTTTGTTTGAATCAAGGCAATATTTTGGAAAAATATGATAATTAATATTTTCGCAGCTAGGTGGCGCCTGTGGGGCGTCCGCGGGCGGTACACTCCGGTTGAGAGAGACTAGTCAGCACTCGTTCAGAGTTGATCGAAGTGGTTGGATGCATTAAAAAGCTGAGATTCTAAGCTTTAATATGATACATATTTTGTGTTATTCCACGTTTGAAATCGAGCACGGATGGTTCCGGGAAAACTGGAAAACACTTTGCACCCCGGGAGGATGAGAGACTTGTTTTTTAGCCAAGTATGCATCACTTCGTGAGGAATATCTCGTGATCAAAGCAATGGATTATGTTGTGTTTGGGCTCTTTGTAATCGTGAGAATCTGCTGTCAATAAAGATGTGTGATTTTTCACAATCCATGCATGTTTCATTGAGTTATGAGCTGAAACGTCACATCAAAACAACATCGCATCACTGCTATTGCTACTTCATAGATCCGCCTGTGGAATTTTTTGTGTTAGAACGCCATAAGGAATATATTTAGATCTGAGTGATGGATTATGGCGAGTTTGGGCTCTTTTTAATCTTAACAATCTGCTGTAAATAATGATGTGCCATTTTCCACAATTGATGCATGCTTCATTGAGTTATGAGTTAAAACGCGACAAGTGCTACATCTATAATAAACGGTCTATGCGCGCCGGTGGTGGTTCGTGTGTTACAACTCCCACGAGGAATATCTTTAGATCTGAGTGATGGATTTTGCTGAGTTTGGGCTCTTTTTAATCGTGAGAGTCTGCTGAAAATAATGATGTGCATTTTTCTACGATCTGTGCATGCTTTGTGAAGTTATAAGTGAAAACCAAACGCGAGTGCTTCATGAGTATATACTAGGATAGGCGCGTCTGAGGTATTTTTTGTTTTAGAACGCCATGAGGAAATATCTTTAGATCTGATTGATGGAATATATTAAGTTTGGGCTCTTTGTAATCGTGAGCTCCTGCTGTAAATAACGATGTATAATTTTTCATGATCGGCGAATGTTTCATGAAGATACGAGTAAAAAGGCCAAGTCTAAGCTACCTTGCTAGGCTACGTGAATCAGTGGATTTTTTGTGGTTTAGAACTCCATGAGGAATATCTTTAGTTCTGAGTGATGGATTATGTTGAGTTTGGACTCTTTTTAATTGTAAGCATCTGCTGTAAATAATGATGTGTCATTTTCCACAATTGGAGCATGTTTCATGAAGTTACAAGCGGAAATGTGTCTAAAATGCAGCATCCATATATGGTTTACACATGGGTCTCTTAAGGGGTTATTTTACAAAAACCTTGCTCAAGTTTATTAAAAACCCTGGAACAATTATGCTTGTTGTATTCTACTCATTGAGACCTTTCAAATGACATATGACACAGGACTATCTGAGCTGTATGATGTTTTTGACATATTGCAGTATGTGGTACAAAAAAGTAGTTTATAAATTATGAAAACATTTTTTTTCTATTTATCAGCAAATAACTCAGCACTACATTGGAGTTTATCAAATTGGCTACATTCATTGTAAATTTCAGACTCTAAGCTTTCAAATGACAGCTATTTTAAGTTGATCCAGGTAATATTTTTGAAAAAAAATTATGATTATTAATTTTGCAGCTAGGTGGCGCCTGCGGCGGGTACACTCGTATTTAGTGGAATAACTCTGCAATCATTAGAAGTTGATCGAAGTAATTAGATGCATTAAAAAGCTGAGATTCTAAGCTTTAAAATGATACCTATTTTGTGTTGTTCCATTCAGTGGTTGCTTAGTAATTTGATTATGAATATTTTTCATGGGGTGGCGTCCCGCCGGCGGGACGCTTAGGGTTTAAGGGGTTAAAAACATAGGAATTAACAACAGGGTAATCTTTGCCCCCAAATTTGAAATATAATTGAATTGTCATATTAGATAGCTAGTTTGTCATTTTTGTGTGGCATTTTTGCCCCAACCACTGGTTCAGTTTTGACCTTGGTGGTAAACAAGACTTGCAGGAGCAACCAATGAAAGGGTTCCGCGGTATTGCCGAGATTTTAGATACAGCTGGCTGATTGCTACCCTTGTTGCCCTCCATGAGCTGTCAATCAACAGCTTGTGCAAAACCGCACTCGCCACAATTGATAGCAAACAGCTGGCGAATGCAAACACTCAGTGTGACTGATTGATGAGGATGAATTTACAAACATTTAGAAACATGATTTTGCCCAACATTAGAAGAAAAAACGTCTCACACTCAACTCAGATGGAAAGAGGCTGGATAATGATGGGACCCGATAACAGAAATGTGGGGGATGGGGTAATTCTGGGTAGTGTTCCAGTGCAGTTTCAATGACCCATACCATTTTCTCTCTGGTTGGGGCTTACAATTAACTGAAGGATTGCCCTGGCTCCCTTCTCTCCTCCGGGTGCTGCAGAGTGACCCTTGAGGCTGGTGATATCCACTGTTTGTTTGGCTATTGTTTAGCTGACAATAGGCCGGATCAACAGCTGCAGGCGGCTAACTGATGAAAGCTATTCATGGCGATAAGTCTCGCTTTCGGGAGACACTGTGGAACAAGAAGTCAGCCGGAACTATGGCGTGTGGCGCATGTGTGTAGGGCGGGGCTTTTTAAGCAAACATGAATATTCATAGTGTTTTCTTTCACCATTTGTTGTTGTACATGGAAGTTGTCATTTGTCGACAGATTTTCAAACATAATTTTCTCATATTGATTGTATAAAATGCATTTCTTTGAGCTTTCATGGACCATAGAAAAAACTAATGGCCTGTTCACAGGATATTGCAAGTTTCTGAGGGGTTTCCCCCAAATGTTCTGATGTTTATCTTGGAGACTATGTAAAATAACCAGTCAGACGAGTTACTTGGGCACTATTTGTAGTCTTACATAAAATTAAAAAAAAACATCCTCCCTCTGAACAGGATTATGAGTATTGACTGTGAAGACACTGGTAACAGTTTCATTGAGATGATGAAGTTGACCTTAATTGCTCTGATTGAAACAAATTTTTGGGCTCTTTGTTCGAAGAGTATCGGTGGCGACACCATTTAATGTGGGGGAAGCTTAATTGTGTATGCGTGAAAAAGGGAGTTGCTTATTTGCATATGGTCGAGGATGATTATTATTCACATATTCAAGTAAAATTGCGTTTTGACTTATGTATAAACAACTGTGATCTTTTGTAACCCTTCTGCTGAGAGCACAATGAGAAATGAATTGCAGCCAGCAAGGTTTGAGGGGGAGAGGGGGATGAATGAATGAGTGGTTATGGGTTTGATGCCATTTATGAGAAGAGAGGGGAGAAGCCAGTGACTATTTGTCATCGTCAGTCTCTCGTTAACCCACCATCAGACACGCACACCTCCCCCACTGCCGTACACTTCTTAAACACAAGCTGCCCTCAGGATATGGGCCCGACCCTCACCCACACAATGTAAGTGTGTCTGTGTGTACACTTCTCATTATGTATGCAGCGTGCAGTAAAATTGATAATGTTTCCCGGAACACAGAGCAATTAAAGTTTTGTATAATTATTTCATTAATCTGTGAGTCAAGGTTTGGCCTGAGACCTCAGCAGGGGTCTGCCGTCACTTAACCTGCTGTTGGGGTGCTTTCTGTCTAGCTTTTCATTTTTTCTCTCTTTCTCTTTCAGAGCATCCCGCTCTGTTTCTTCATGCTGCAATTGTTAAACATTCTTGTTTTTATCCCTGCATCTAGTATGTATGAGTATACATATGACTGTGCACTTCCTTACTATGGTATGTAAAAAGCAGTTTGTCAAACTAATAGTATGTGACTCGTTTTTTGTCATATCTATCTTTTTTATTATTTTATTAATACATTAAAATGTAGGGTGCATAAAATATGGCAGAGTGATGCAGCTGTTCTGATATCATAATGAAGAAAAAAACGAAAAATAGTTGGTTTTTTTTATAATCCTTAAGTTTTTTTTAACATAATTAAAAAAAAATATTATGAAATCAACAGAACTGTGTATTAATATTTGCAAAATCATGTGGTCCGTCCTCAAAGTCATGTGTTGCAACCAACGTGCAAAACCCCCTGCAGTCTTTTAATATAAATAATTTGTCCTTTTAATATTTGTTAGCTCAAAGTTAATTTTTTTATTTATAACAAAATACATGAAAAATGTTTGAATACTTGAAAATAATTGTTAATATTATATGTACTCACTTTATATTCAATGTGTAAGAGAAATATGTTATTACATTTTACTTGGTTACACCACATGTTTTTTTTATCATTAAATCGTTAAAAAACGATTTGGCTTTTTTTCCCTTTTTTTTTTAAAGCCAAATGGGTAATACAAAGAGTACATTTCTAAGATCTTGGCACACGTTTTAAACTAGATTTATTTACTGCCTGACAGAGGGTGCAGTCTCAGGTGAAGCCGTCTCTGAGTCGAGGACGTGAGGCGCTCTGTGTTTGAGTTTGTTGTCTAAGGATGTGTCGGATTGCCATTGTTGCATGTCCTGGAAAACCCCGTCTTGTACCCCCACCTTTCACCTCTTCACCTCACTCATGGAAAAGAGAAAAAAAAAAGGCCTAGATAATGGCACTCTTACAAACAAACTGTTCCTTCAGTCACTGTGAGCGTGATTGTTCCTGACAGCAGTGTGTCTGTATTTGATGATTAATGTCATGGCTGCTTTGCTTTGTTTTGGACCCTGGAGGTTTAGTTGTTTGCTGGGCATTGATTGCATGAAGAAAAAAACACTAGATTTTATACTGCCACATATGTGTGTGTTTATATACTGCACATTTTCAGGTTTTTCTCATTTTCATTTCCTTTCATTAGTTTCCTCTTCTGCTCATTTTAGCTTTTATCTTGCCATTAGACACCGCAAGCTGGCACAGAGCAGCGGCACGGAAATGGCGCCTTGGCATCTTGGCCTTGCAACAGACCTTCCCATCCGCCGCTCAGACTCCTGCCATGACTGTGGTTCTTATTAATGCTCTCCTCCATGAGTAATAGCACACTGGAACCTGTAAGAGTGTGTAAGTGGTTTTAGAAAGTTTCATGGGGATTAAATATTGGAGAGACAGGTGCTTGTGGATTCTTGTAATCATCGTGCACAATTGCAAATCATAGCTGTCTATTGTCTGATTGTCTGTCTGAGACTATCCCTGCAGTTCAGTGTGAGCTCATTGACAGTCTTGCAGTCCCTCCGTCGTCTTGGGATGTGCAAAAGTACATATTTCTTATATTTTCCCTAATGACTGAGGGCACTTACAAACTGGAGTGCATCAGATTGATTTCAAAATTGAAATCAATCCATTTCAATGTGAAAGGAGAACTTTTGATTTAATCCATCGACGAGAATGTTAAAGAGGTGGGACCACGTGTACTTTTGAAATTCAATTCACTGTATTCCTGCTTTGTTTGAAATTGACTCTTTCCACTCCTTCAAAAGAGAATTTTCATATTCCTGTCTCTCAAATGCTTCTTTAGAGCAAAATGTTGTTAAAGCCCTGTATAATTTGACTTGTTTCATGTTCACCTGACCTTAATCAGTCAAGTTCTTCGAGGTTGTTTACATAAGATTTGTTCTTGTCCCAAAAAGGCAAATATAATGATATTTATTGATTGTATATGTAAAGATGCAACTTTACATATAGAACCGTTTGTCGTTATGGACATTTTCTAATATTTTAGGGATGAACGAAAGGAAAGTGTACTGGATGGAATGCGGCAGGGGCACAATAATCGTTTTACCTCGATTATCTTGTTTTCATAATCATTGGAAGCCAAAATTTAAATTGAAAAGTAATGATTAATCACGCAGCCCTACATGATCTTTTATGCTGATTTGGTGCTCAAGAAACATTTATTATCCATTTAAAAAAAAAATCGTACTGTTCCCAAACTTTCTTTGTATAAAAGTATCTACTAAATGAATATATGTAAATAGAAAATATTGCAGCAACTGAAGTAGGCCTTAACGGAGCTCTGTGATCTATACTTTTCACAATTAGACATTGTAAATTGAACCTTTGTTTTTTTGTGCAGCCCAACAAGGGACCAAGAGTTGCTAGCAGTTGGGTTGTCAGATCCAGAGACAACGACACATCTGTGGTAACAGAACACCATTGACTTGGACTGATATTGTGTGAATCCTAGTGGTTGCGATGGGTTGTTTGGAGGCTGCCAAGTGTCTCTTTACTGTCTCTTCTCTATTCGTTTTTGTTTCCTGACATTGTGGAGCTTATGTATATGTTTGTGCATGTATGTAATCTGCATTGTTGTGAGCTCCACAAGTGTTTGGTGTGATTGAGCATTTACAGCAGCTTAACCTTTCACAACACAGCTGAGTTTCACTTCTTTTCACATTTCCTTTGTTTTGTCCATGAAACCCTATTGATCTTGTGTTAAGTAGCACTCCCCTCGACAGCTTAATTGCAATGTGAATTGCAGCATGCAGTGTGCGGCTCAGTCCTACTGTAGGGAATGTCATTTCCAGAACGTTCTGTGTACGAGGACGTTCCAACAACATTTACAGGGCCGACCAGATTGTTTTGCTTGCACACTCTCCCATTGTCGTTGTATCACTGCTTCATTTTTATATCCATTGTCTTGCTTTCAGTCAAAACAATGAAGGGTGGAGAAGCGTTTTGCGTATGCTCGGTTTATCAGGCTCTCATCTGATCTTCTGTAATAATGGCATTCTGACTGTGTCATCTGTAATGATATCTTGACTGTAACTATGATAATAGTCCTACAAGTTAATGGTGCATTGTACGTGGGTGGCTTTTTTCCATCAGATGAGTAGCAGCATTCTTAAGCTAAAGGGCCTAATGAGGGCTGTATATCCATTGTAACTGGAAAAGCTGTAGCCTATGTCCAAACGTATGGACATATTTTGACCTCTGATCTCGGCATCTCCGTTTCACTGTCTGCATCTTGCAGAATTTACATTTAAGATGAAAGTTTATCAGCTGTTTATCAAGCAGTTTATGCTTGTATTACTTGTGTGGGTTGAGTTTTGGTTGTCTTTTAACAGAAGTTGTGTGAGACTGGGATCTGTTTGGGGCTTTGGGTGCAAAACCATGACCAGAAATTTCCATGTCTGGCTCCAGTCGTTCCTCAAGTTTGTAAACAGAAAAAAAATGATGAATATGTGATCTTCAAGAGTTGTAAAAGGATATTATAACCCAGGTGCATAATAGGTATTTGGGCAAGATTCTTATATCCTGGTAATTGCTGAAGCTTTTATCATAGTATGTTGTGTATTGCATTACACATTTTTTTTTTTTTTTTTTACATAAAAAATGCTCACTTGCACTTTTTGAAGAGGACTCGCGGAAAGCGGCAGCACGCGACTGTCGTGTAAGCATCTCAAAATTCTTTTATTATGCGAATTTAATGTAAACAGTCAGATGTGTCTTAAGGGATTATACAGACAGGACAAACATCTTGTCAAAATAGATTTGTGTATTTGTGTGAATGCAGCCTAGCTCCCACTGTCTATGATGCCTGTCTATAATAATCAAACAGCAGTAAAGCTGAGAAAGAGAAAAATTACTGCTCTTGACTGAAAAACATTCAGATACTTGAATCACTCTTTGTGTATTGCTTGTAATATGTTTCTATGATCTTCTTTATCCCCCCCCCCCCCCTTAATTAATTCTATCATTAATTTGTCACCCTCATGTCTTTCAGCCACGCAACTGACACTGATGCTTCAAAAAGTTTGTAGAACTAATCCATATGAATTGAGCTGTTTAGTCAAAATTTTCTGAAGAGACTCAATCGCTTTATAGATTTAAGAGATTCAATTTAGTCTTTTATTCACATATAAACTTTGATCACTGCACATAAACAGAAGCTCAACCGAACCTGCTTGATACGCGAGAACAAACCTCTTGCAGAAGCTCAAACGTGCTGCGTAACACATGACAATGAAACTCATTGGTTCTTGAGGAAGTTTAAACGTCCTGCTTAACACACGAGAATTGGTTCTTGAGGAAGCTCAAACGTCCTTCTTAACACATGAGAATTGGTTCTTGAGGAAACTCAAATGTCCTGCTTAACACATGAGAATTGGTTCTTGAGGAAGCTCAAACGTCCTGCTTAACACACGAGAATTGGTTCTTGAGGAAGCTCAAACGTCCTGCTTAACACACGCAAATTGGTTCTTGAGGAAGCTCAAACGTCCTTCTTAACACATGAGAATTGGTTCTTGAGGAAACTCAAATGTCCTGCTTAACACATGAGAATTGGTTCTTGAGGAAGCTCAAACGTCCTGCTTAACACATGAGAATTGGTTCTTGCACGTCAAGTGAACATGCTTGAGCTTCCAACTGATGTGTAAATTTAAATAAATGAATGTTTATATGTGAATAAAAGCCTAAATTCAATCTGTTCATCATATAAAGCAGTCATGTCTCTTTAGAAAATTGGACTAAACCGCTCAATTCATATAGATTAGTTTTACAATCTCTTTATGAACTTTTTGAGGTGTCAAAATGTCAGTTGTGTAGCTGTCAATGGAGGGACAGAAAGCTCTCAGTTTTAATACAAAAAAAAATCTTTATTTGGGTTTCGAAGATGAACGAAAATCTTACGGGTTTGGAACGACATGAGGGTGAGTAATTAATGAAATGATTGCGTGAAATATCCCTTTGAAACAAAAGGATCAAATATACATATCACTGTCAACACTGCTCTTGCAGAAACGGAGCCAGTTTTTGCAAATTTGCATTTAGCATTTGAAATTCAGATAAGCTGAAAATGATTTCCTTGTGTGTTTTGGCATGTTTTTTTCTTAGCTGCTTTGGTCCTGAATCAGGTGCTTTGTTAGTGTGTGTCTTTGTACTTTTCCTCTAGTGTTCTGTATCCTGTGATGTTTGTCCTACTTGACAGCGCTGACTCAAAGGTGGCCACAGTATAATAATAGAAGCAGCGAGGGAAAGAATAAAGCGGAAGGAGCAATGCAGAAACTGTGCCAGCAGCGCAGGCTGTCGGAGACAGAATTATGGCAATACGGCTATTTTCCTCTCTTTTTCCCTCACAGTGGTGCTGCCATGTTTTCAGTAGACCACATCACAGACGCAAAGGGAGGGAAGTCTATATAGAGAATGTAAACACTGCACAGGAAGTGGTAAATGCATTATATTTACATCTCTCCTCCAGTGCATCAGTCTTTAACGCCACATTTCTGCTCAGATAACTTATATTATAAACTTACCAAAACTTCATTGCAGATGTTCATTGCAAAAGTCTTTGCGCACATAACAGGAACAAAAGTTTGTTACAAGCATTGTGCATAGTTCATGTTTATAAACTTTGATCAAAGCCCTCCTTACACCTGATAATAAGATGCATTTTGGTCGATCGGATCACAAATGGACTACTCTAAATACAGGTGTAAACGGTCTAAAACGTTTTGAGCTTGTCCACTTTCGACCACTTTCTAGAGGTAGGCGAAAACTCATTCGACTGGATTGTTTTCGTAGTGTAGATGCTCCTGTGGCAGAATGCATTTGATCAGTCTCCAAAGACCGCCTACTCTCTGACTACTTACTTAATGTGTAAACATTATGGGAAGTGCGCTAGCCAGACAGGATTTAAACTTTGTTGGCTGGTGTTACAAGGTTAGTTTTTCAGGGAAGGAGGCGGCAGGAACCTGTGTTTATAAAATAAACGAACACAAAACGTAAGTAAAGCCCCTTACGGACGACTGCCGCACACACATAAACAAAACACAACGTAAAGTCCAGGCCTGGTCCTCCCTTGTCCTTCACTGTCGTCGCTCCTCCTTTTATGCTCCCGTAGCTCCTCCGTGAGATACGAGGCTGGTGCGATGCGGAGGTGACGCTCATTATCAATCACGCCACCAGCCTTGTGCCGTACTCACGGCCCTTGGCTGCACCCTGCCTGCCACAGCTGGAGACCCAAGTAGAGTTTGAAGACGAAAAACCTACCAAGCACAGTGTTCTCTCACCATTCCCGATTTCTAACACACACTCAATAGTGTTCGCCGGGGTCTTGCGACTGTTAGAACAGAAGCGAAAGCCGCTGCTCTCCGCGTGATTTTTCCCGTGTTCTCTGGGCATGCTTGTATTGTGCGAGCTTATTTTGTCCATTAGATAGCAAAAATCCATACATTTACCCGCCCATAAACCTTCCCCTTTAAGAAATCAGGACAGAAGTGGTTGAAAGTGGACAAAAGTGATGGAGTAAAATACCAGTTGTAAACTGGAATATGTCTACCTCGTCTACTTGTGATCCAATCGACCAAAATGCATGTTAGTACCAGGTGTAAACAGGGGCCTCAGTTCACTCTCTGGCCATTTTGGAAATGTGTTTGGTCAGCCATTTCTTTTCCAGTACAGCTCCTATTGAATTAAATGGGCCAATACTGAAATCTCAAAAAGTCACATTTTATTAACATATTTTAAATCTGCAAACTGACATGAATTATTATTTTTTTTAAAACATGGTTACTTACCCTCACATAAAACACACAAAAAAGGTATTTCAGGTTGTTCCAAAAATGTGCATGTGCGTTGTCGTTCAAATGCTGATTTGCACTTGTTTGTTTTTTTGTTTAGAAGGCGGGACGTAGTTTGCTAGAAATTATAAACTAGGCCATTTCAATTTCTCCTGTTCATTGTAATACCAGTGGCCCATCTCAGTTATATACTAGGGGTGTAACTGTTCTCTGTAATAAACCGAACCTCTTGCACCACGGTTAATCTCAAATCTGTCAAGGCATCTATAATATGCATTGTTGTAAAAAAAACTAAAATGCGTAAAACACACCGTTAATGTTTGTTTCTGTTGATGGATACACGCCTGTGTTTCACATGGGAGTAGTAGTCCTATCTTCAGTTAGTATGTAAACCTATTTCTGGCATCACAGTTCCTCAGGTGTTGGTGTGTTTAAGTTCAGCTTGAAAAGAGACAAGCCGCTGATAGAGCCGCTGCGTGCATCATATAAATCTCTTATCTGGGATCATTCTGGCTTTCCAATGTTACAACAGCGATGGTCAAAAAACAAACAAAAAAAAAAAGCGCGTGGAGTCGTGGACAAAACAGTCACTCTTCGTAAACTTTGTCCGATGCAAGTATTGATGCTAGCCGTATGCTTATTTACGCTGGTGTTGATAGTTCGCGAGCGCAGGTGAGATCAAAACAGTGCACAATGTCGCCTTTGTTTAAACAGGCACTGAGTGCTAATTCGGACAGGCACAAAACAATAACGAAAGGGCTGGGCAGTGCTCGACAATAAGAAATGCGTGATGGCCCGTGAAAGATGCAGTGACTGTTCCGTCAACTGTCCTGATTGGGCCAGTGCTGCATCGTCACAAAAGTTTATCGTTTGCACACATTTTTAAGTCATTCCAATTGAAACATTCATGCACAAGCAGATGCGAAGGGAGTATGTGAGAAGTTTTGTGTGCGCGCTATGTAAGAGGTTAATGTGTGCGCACTCATCCGACACAGGCACACTTCTCAGCACATGAATACTAAATTGAGATTGTTTTCAAGTCTTCTTGCGCTTGAATGGCCAAATTCACACAAAAATCATGTCACCATGTCCATCTTGACATGTAAACATAGTTGTGTAAGTCTTTAGTGAACGTAAACAGTCGAGAAAGATCAGTAATGGATCTGTGCATTGTCTTGAAGAAACCGCATCCTGATATTCCTGCTGCTGTTTGTGTTTAATGTTAATCAAACAACAAAAGGCAAATAAATCACTCACTGCTCTTGACTTGAATAACTTTTGTAACTTTAAATAAGGATTCGTCTTTATTTAATTTACACAGTGAAGACTAAACAGAGTTATTTTATATTTGATTATTCAAATATCTGAAATATGCCCTTTTTGTATCTTTGCTATATGATATATATATTTGTGCTATTCCTTGGATTTATTTGTTCAAATTTTTTTATTTAACAGTAGTCCTTAGGGCTGGGACGATACACCTATCTCCCGATTCGATACTATCATGATACTTGGGT
Source organism: Leuciscus leuciscus (assembly GCF_965113295.1). Lineage (NCBI taxonomy): Eukaryota > Metazoa > Chordata > Actinopteri > Cypriniformes > Leuciscidae > Leuciscus > Leuciscus leuciscus. Next base: position 28,858,206 of record NC_138738.1, read on the forward strand.
GCCAATACGATATGTATTGCGTTTTCTTTTCCTTTTCTTTTTTTAGAGTATTCGATTTGATATTGCAATTTTTTTTAACACTAGACCATCGGGAAAAGTTAAATCATTCACTTATACAGACTGTACATGATGTATAAGATGAGTCATATTTACAAAAACAAATAATCACATCTTTCTGACTTTTATTTCAGAAGCATCATACAATACTACATTCTAGGGATGGGACGATTACCGGTTTCACTATAAACCACGATAAAATGTACTGACGGTTAGTATTATCGTTCAAAATTTAATTATCATTAAAACCGTGTTTGATTATCGCGATTTTAATAACTCACTGTAAATCCTGTCCAGCCAGCAACTGTCTGACGCAGGCGCAGCGCGAAATGCTGTTGTTTTTATTCGAGAAGGAATGGCGAAAGGCAGTGACCGTACTCGGGAGATTTTTCAGCGTTTTAAGAGGACCAAATCTGAGGTGTGGTCATATTTTGGCTTTTACAAAAGTCCTGAGTGAAACTTAATCGAGGATGGTCACTACAATAGGAGGGAAACACTTCAAATCTGCCGAGTCCTCTTGTGTGACCATCACCCACTGTTTATAGCGAAGTTTATAGCAAGTTAACTTACCAAAAACTACGTCTGGGAAATAATTGGGCACAAAATGTTGTTTTGAGTAGAAATATTTTCTCTCACTCACTTGAAATAAACGTGAAGCTTCCGCGAAGAAAAGTTCGCAGCAAGTGGCTTTGAGCCAAAGACGAACGGACAAGTTCAAACAAAACTATCATTGTACACTTATTACACCGATTTTTTTTTTTTTTTTTACCACACAATTACGGGGACATATTGAATTGAGATTACTGTTTTAAGTCTTACCTGTTTATAAATCCATTTTGTACAGCATACAAAACAATCGCCCAAGAACGGAGACGCAAGACGGCAAGTTGTATTTGAATGAAACGAGAGAGCGCGTGCGCGTCCGTTGCGATACATGGATGTGCGCTATGTTATAATGCGTTGCTATTGACGACGGTCATTATAAGGAAGGAAATGCCACAGAATATAATCTTGCTTAAAAAAAGTGCATAGAGCTGCTTGTTTTATTTGTTGTTTGTTGATTTTCAAATATTAAACTGTTTTTACTGTGAGCATCAGTTCTTTTTGAACACTTTCATTTCGTTTTAACAAAACCGTGATAATATTGATAATCACGATAATTTTGGTCACTATAATCGTGATATGAAATTTTCATACCGTCCCATCCCTACTACATTCTCTTGAATAAATTATTCAATAACAAATAAATGTTTTAACAGTCACTTGTCGCCACTTAGTGGCGAAACAATGTAATCGATAAATGCTTTATTTTAAGCACCAAGTTTCTATCAAAAGCTGATTTTGTTCATATTTGAACTTTAAACTTTTATCCAAGTACTTCTATGGTAATTTTAACAATTGCATCACAGAAATAATGCGAGGCTTTTCAGTGCTTTCAGTCTCGCGTCTCTTCCACGCACGTGCGTGTCCACTTGGGATATTCCGTCAACACTCAACGCTTAACGACACATTTCATCCTCTGTTGGAATGAAAGTGGCTAACTTCTGTCAACCTCATCTACAAACAAGGACAAAAATAAAGCAATTGAATGTGAATTAATATCAATTCTGGAATAAAAAAATCGCGATGAATTTTCTCCCAGCCCCAGTAGTCCTATTTTTCCTGAACATACCGAAACGTGACCCTAAAACTGTGATACAAACCGAAATGTGAGTAATTTGACCCGCTACACCCCTATGCCCGTTCTTCGGTTTGTGCAGCCTCCAAATTTGGGCCTCCAGCTCACCAATAGAAATAGAATAAGTGTCTATAATTACCTAGTATCAGAGGCAATTCTGTGGCTTTTATTCCTAGTAAGTTTCAATCAGTGTGCATCTTGTTTACTGTGCTGTGCATGAGAATAAGAACTTTCAAGCATGAAATGGATATGTCCCATCATTGTGATTCCTTATTTATTCTGTTGAACACAAAAGAAGATATTTTAAAGAGTTTTGGTTACGAGTCAGTTTACTGTACTATTTTTGTTTCCTACTATAGAAGTCAATGGCTACTGTCAACTGTTTGATTACCAACATTCTTACTGACACACGTCCCAAACAATTTTTTTCCCCAGCCTGTTTGTTCACTTAAAGTCCCCCTGTGGTGAAAATCAAGTTTTTAAGTAAGGAATAATTGACGACAGGCCGTTGAATTATTAGAAAAATAATGCACACCCGAGGTGGTAATGCGGTCACGACGCGAAGCGGAGTGGCCGTTACACCTCGGGTGTGCATTATTTTTCTAATAATTCAACGGCCTGAAGTCAATTATTCCGCTTATACTACAGTTACCACACCTCGAAACATTGTTCAGATTATGTATTTCAAGACGTTTGTAAAGTTTTTGTCATTAAAACGCTCTTGTATGTAGGACTAATTTCTTACGCATCTAATCCCATGCCTCCGTTGCTAATTCCAAAACGTCATTTCAGAGTTAGTAACGGAGGTTTGAGCCGCTGATAGCAGACTAATGCTGGGGTCACACGACTAGCTGACACATTCTCTGACTGTTTTCATCGACTGCAGCAGATTTTAAACACCGACTTTGAACACAGACTGAACGCGCTGAACACTTGTTTGGGCATGATCAGTCAAAGTATCAAATTACATTCATAACCGGCCTTAAAGTGTGTTCCCGGCTTTATGCAGTTATTAATGCAGTTATTAGAGAGAGATGTTGCATAAATGAGACAGAAAAGCATGTGCGTCAATATTATTATTTATTAATTAATTCAATCGTTTTAATTAATTCGTTAATTCTTTTTTTTTTCTATTATTGACAGATGACAGTAGACTAGCCAAATAAATGAAACCCAAAGCCCTTTTAACAAGTAGGCCTATCAATAATTATTTATTTGTTATTATCTGCAATAAAAATCCCTGCTGCAGGACTATCCATTTATTTAGCCTATATTCAGTTTAATTTTCTATTGATTATAGATAGGACTTTATAGTTTATTTATTCAAATTAAACTGCATGTTTCTATTGATTGTGAAGCTAGACATTGAAAATTGCAGATCAAGCGCATGGGGCGAAATGCTTTTTCTTGTCCGTTATTACAGTTGACTACGCGAAGTGATATGGAACTGTAATGCGGTCAAGACCTGCCTGGAACTACTTTAGCCGTGCGTTTCCCTGAAAATAATGCACACCTTAGAATGTTCGTCAACCAATCAGATTCAAGCATTCAACGGCCCTGTAGTATAATGTTATTTATATGTCTATATGGTGTTTTTAATGTGCTTCAAGACAAAGCATGTGCAAATTCATTAGTCAACACCATTGCAGAGTATTTTCTCTTTAAAACTTGCCGTGAACCAAAGACGGTCTCAAAAACGTGGTTTGCAATCGCTGGTGTTTCTGACGTCACAAACTACCCTGTAACCAATCACGTACGTGCCGGCGGGGCTTAAGCATATCATTAAAGGGATACTTCAGGATTTAACATTAAGCTTTGTATTAGTAGAAAACCTGTAGTATTTTCAAATTACCGTGCTTCCCACCCTCATATCCCCCTGAGACGAGAGATTTATGTCTTTTTTGTCTAGAAAAAATCCTCCGATGACGCAAAAATCGTCATTTTGCGTCATCGGAGGATTTTTTGGACAGAGGCTAGAGACTACAGCCAGTAGGAGATCGTCCAGAATGTCCGGGATTCGGCTTTTGCTTTCTGCAGTCGCCATTCATTGTTTACATGCACACCTTTTGTTTCAATCTAACTGAATTCATTCAGATTGGTGAATCTGAATGTAGTGTTTACATGAACGCTAAACAAGTAATCGGTTGATGTGCGTTTTAACATTGATAAGAAAATTCCCGCTCCTCCGTGAGAGATACGAGATCGGTGCGTCTCAGTAATGACGCCACCGGCCTCGCACCGTTTTCCCGCGCACCTCAGCCTCGTCCTGCTCGCCACAGTAAACATGATGAATGGCGACTGTAGAACGCAAAAGCCGAATCCCGGACATTTTGGTCGACCTCGAAATCCCGTGTAGACTCGTCACGGAGACTCACTAGTAGCCTAGCCTTGTTGTTTAACTGCGCTCTCTTACCGGTAGGCGTGGCTTGGGAGTGGCCTCCTAGGGCAGCGAAGCAAGTGCATTCTGGGAGTTGTTGTCTTTCATCCACATAAGCCAAAAATACATTTTCTGGCTTTTCTCAGTCTAGAAAGCTCCAAATTCTAAAATAATTTCACATTTCTTCTACATAAATGACCTATTTTAAATACACATTCATCTTTCCAGAGGTGAAGTATCCCTTTAACTATGGCCGCTTTGAAGCAGGGGAGTCTCAAGAGAAGCCAGCTTATCCGGTATATTTTTCTATTGATATGAAAAATTGGGTAGATTTAGTAATATAGCGGGTGTATGATGTATATTACGATTATATGATGAGCTATAGGCCTATACCTTTCTTTGTTTGTTGTTCAAAGCGTTTCCAAGGATACTGAGGCAGCGGTCAGACTCCGAGATGCAAACGGGAACATAGTTTGTGTAACATTAGCAACACACTATTGGCTGTTTGATAACATAGTCAAGCAAAAGGTCATATTAATTACCATTATGTGTCCGACGTTGTTAAGAGCGATACCATTGTGCAGCGTTTACCTCAGTAAGTTGATCAAGTGAATCTCTGAGCTGGTGTGAGTAGAGGCGGAGCTAATTATCATATTTATAAATCTGTGTGTATACTAAATGAAGCAAGGGTATAGAGTTACATTCAAGCTATTTTAAGGCATGAAGACATTTTTGTCACAAAAAAAAAAACTTTTAAATTTGTAATTTTGGTGATCAAAGATGATTTTTAAGGGATAGAATTCTTGACTACAGGTGGACTTTAAGACGTAACCGCCAAGATGAATATTTTGTGTGTGTATTTTACCATTCACGCACAATAAACCTAGAAAGAGAACACAATTCGGTACTCGCACGCTGACAGGTGGCAAGCACATGCACAGAAACTGCAGGCAGACTGACAACGGTCAGTATGAGTTCTCTTTGGCGGTATGCTGCGCTTTTAATAACTTTTTTTTTGTACTATCAAATGTTTAATCGCTTCGTCCGGACCATGGGACTTATGTGAAACATCAGAAAGGCTCGCTTTTGCTACGTTTCACAGACTGATACAACATTCATGACATCTGTATCCTCGTAAAAATAATGCATTACAACTTTAAGTAAATTAGGGATAATTTAATTAGATGATTATAATTCATATTTTTGTGAGACCTTATAATTTTTGTGGTTATTTTGCGATAAAATGGCGAATTATGCAGGATCGCAAAACAATTTACATTTAGTTGATTTTGCGTTATTTTCAGTGATTGTGGAATTGAGAAAGAATGGAGGGACTGGTTTTTACGGACAAATCCTGGCAGAGAACAGACTGTGCTTCTGACAGGCAGAGGCAGCCAGGACACAAAACACATGTTCAACTGTGCTACACTGGATAATTTATCTAACACAACTTGAAAATATCACCCCTGCTTATTCCATCACTTGCTGTGTCTTTTTCCCCCAACCCTCTTCCTCTCTCTCTTCCTCTGTGTCATTTTGATGAAGAGCAGACACGTTCTGCTAAACACTCTTATCTCCTGCTGTTTTTGCAGAGGTGACACCCAGAAACACAGCGTGAGCATAGTAGACATTGTCACAGTGTGTGTGGATACATTTAAAGCATGGAATCTTGCATGTTCACCTTATGTAGCTTGTAAAATCTAGGACACCGACTCAGCTTTTCTTCTGCTTTCTCAGCACGATGTGCATGTGTGTTGCAGGTTTATGTGCATTAGGAATGTCTTACTGAGTCAGGAAACTTGTGAAGCTTGGTGCATTGCAGGAGACCATGTGGTTGGTACTGAGGAAGTTGAATACAGATTGTTTTAGACAAGTGATGGTTCTTTTGTAGTTTATAAATAACGATAGCAAAATCAGCTAAAAAGGAGTATTCTGGGTTCAGTTCAAGTGCAAGAGTTGGTTCTCCCAAAAATAAAAATTCTGTCATTTACACTCTCATGCTCAATTTGTTCCAAACCCATTTTTTTTAAAAAATCTTTTAATATTCTCTTGTAATTTTTGTCCATCAACTGAAAATCCATGCAACCAAATTTTTAAGCTTCAAAAAGCATAAAACATTTGCAAGCATTACTAGGTAAAAGTAATCCATGTGAATCGGGCGGTTTAATCAAAGTCTTGATTGCTTTAAATGATGAACAGATTTAATATAGGTTGTATTCATATACATATGGATCAATATTGCATATTGTTGAACCAAATTATATATTGTTCTTTTTTTTCTTTTTTTTAAGCAACAATCAAGGTTTCAGTAAGTGAGGCACTTACAATGGGAGTTAATGGGAATCATGTAAAATGGATGAAACTCAACACTGTAAAGATTTGTGATTCTTTTATTTTTAACACTGCAAGTGCCTCATTGTAACCCAATAAAAAATAAAAAATAAATTTTTGTGGTAATTAGCATTATGTGATTATTTCGGTTGAGATGAACTAACATTAAACTCAGAATATTCCTCAACATTGAGTTTTGGCATTGTGTTCAGTCAGTGCATGCAAGCATTAGCATTTAGTTTTCATGATAATAGTGCCGAAGGGGACTAGCGAGTCACTGAACTGGTTCAATTTGTGTGCAGCAGCACATTGATTTAGCCACTGCAGTGACTCCAGCATGCAGGTCATTGAACTGGTACCACAGCGACCTTGCTGCACTGGGAACACTGGGGAAGATGGAAAATTGAGGCCCCTCCTAGGAAAACAGGAAGCAGCTGTAACAACATCCTGTTTCAGAGTGATGTCCAGGGAGCAGTGGCACATGGGTGAGCCATCAATAGCCCCAGTGCAGCCCAACTGAGGGGCAACAATGCAGCCCAGTGTGTCAGAGGAGCAGTGGGGGGCCGACAGACTGGAGCTTTTACCATTCACTCTATTGAGGTCAATGACATATGCATATTGCCAGAATACAGTTATTTGCTGTTTTTGTAGTTGTTGCTGAAGATGATGTTTGATTGTGGGAATTGGAGAGAGAGAGAATCTTTGAAAGTTAGTGTGTGTGTTTTCGCAAAAAATGCTGGGGAACGTGGCTAATAGGAAGCTATTTCGGGAGATGCAGTGAATGAGGAGGCGAAACATGCTGTTCTCAGTGTCTGGAGGGAATGATGGGGTGAGGTGGGAATTAGATGAGAGAGATCGAGATGAGGAGTGGAAAGTGAGTGGAACGGATAGAGAGAGAGTGAGGTTATCTAGTGTTTTCCATCAAATGATCAGAGTGTACAGCAGTAAGTCATGTTTCTGACAGATAATTGAATTAAACTGAAGCTCCACAGAACACTGACTCCACGTGCACTTCACTGCCTCTCACTGTGTTCTTTACAAGTCTAGAAGTAATTGGATAAGTGTTATGTATGCCTTTTTTGTCTGTGTAATTTCCTCATTTTCAATTCTAATATGGCCCATCTTTGACCTGAACTTGTCAGCATTTTACTTTACAATTTCATGTTGAATCCGACAGATGTAGCCCAGTGTTAAGCTCAGAAAGCACGCCCTCAACTGTTCACACACTGTCTAAGGTTTTAAAGAGAGAGTTCACCCAAAAATGTAAATTCTGTCATCCTATCATTTATTTATATTATTAATTATATCATTTATTTACTCATGTCGTTCCAAAAGTGAGTTAGGTACTTTTGTCTGTGGAACATCAAAAGAGATATTTTGAGAAATGTCTGTTTTTTGTCAATACAATAGAAGTCAATGGACTCCAATGTTGTTTGGCTCATGAAAGCATGGTCACATGTTGTTCAGGGAGTTTTCTTTGGCGACATCCAGTCATTCCAATAGCAATCCACAGGGACTGCAATTTCAGATGAGGGTGAAAAATTTCTCCATGGAGCTTTCATAGAACCCAAAGATTTCCAAGATGCGGACCGAATCACGGAATCCAGTCAGAAAAATAGAATTTACAGTATAACCTGTCCCCCATACTGATAGTGGTTCCCTGATGCCTGCAGATTATTGGCCTATATTGTCGCAAGTTTATACTGGTGTGAACAGTGACATCCTATTTGTCAGACTGATATAAATCGGTAATGATTAATTCAAAGAAGCAGCTCATAAGAGTCATTTGCTCATGAAACCGACTACAGTGGTCACCCTTTTTTATATATTATTTTGAGTGCAACTCAAAAAAACCTCAACAGCAAGATGATTTATTGTCAGTATTTTGCTGTACACTGACTGCAATGCATATAGGCTAGCACATATGGCGAGAGCTTTTCAAAATCATAAGCTCCAATCTGACGACGACTTCCCGTTCTAATTAGGCCAGGTCTTGGCCAGAATAAGCTGCAAAATGTATCAGACTTTCATGACTGTAAAAATTTTGTCTCTAGATGAATATAGATGAGACCAGATATAACCAAGCAATTTGGATCTCATACCAGAGAAATTACATACTCTCACTGTTCTGCAGAAGAGGAAATGCAGCTTCACGAGAGAATTACGCCATGACCGAATGATGATGGATGTCCTTGGGAGTTGTGACTTGCGCCAAGTGCGCCTTTGAGTGCTGTGAAATGGCTAATTGTTGCATGCTACCCGAGTCCCGACACATTCATTATTGGGCTTTGTGTGTTAGTTCCGCTTTCATAAATCCTAATTGAATCTTTGATGGAGCCTCATGCTGTCGATGTTGGGCTGCTCTGGCCTAGTTCTCCAAGTCCCCTCAGGATGCTTACATTGGCTGTGTGGGATTTTAATGATACAGCAGACACTCTTAAAGCTGCACGTTTATAAAGTGAGGGTGAAAGGAGGAAAGCTGAGCTATATAAAAGGACCTGATCTGGGTCAGGCCATCAAAGACTCCAGGACGGCAACCCTGATAACACTAAGCAAGAGTGATTGTAAATTGATGGACTTCCAGTAAACGTCTTTTCATCTCATTATTCTGTTCTTTCCATCACATCGTCATTTTCTGCCCAACACACAGAGTGGGTGGTGGAAGTCCGCTTCTGTAATCGGTCAGCTCACAGCGAGGGGGTGGAGGGTCCAGGCAGGTCATGGGAAACTGACTGCAAAGAATCAACGTTGAGTGAAATGAGACTCTCACCCTACATACACATATAAACAAATACATAAAAGCATTTAAAAAAGACACATGAGCCTCCCACAGGGCACACAGACACCCCTTCATTAGCCCACCTGCTGGAATACCTTGGCTGTTTCTTGATTTTTGTCATTTATGACTTTCACAAACTTAAAGATGTGATTGGTGTCTTGCTGAAGTAACTGTGTGCTTACTACACAATCAAACACAGAAGAGATGGATGGCTACTTTTGCAAAAAAAAAAAAAAAAGACTTGTGACTTGACTTGGACTCATTTGTAACTTGACTTGGACTTTGTTTGTTTGTTGTAGGTTTATGCTGTTATTTTTTTACTGTACCTTCTAAATTTCCATTTATTGTGTGTATAGTCTTGTTTAACGTCTACAAACATCCCTATATACTTGTACTGGCTGTACAGGTACAAATGGAAAATAAAACTTCAATCATGAACCAATATTCTTGACTTGAACTTGAAGACAGACTTGTGAAAAACAAGTAATTTTGGTATGGTGTTCCCAATTACCTTCTCTTTTTATTACTCCACATGACTGCATGAAACACTAGATTTTACTATTCATTCCTCATTCATTCCCTTTCTATGTGCTGCAGCTGCAAATATCACAATTCATTGCGTGTGACTCATCTGAAGGCATGCATATTCATCACTCACAACAAACAGTAACAATATAGGCAAGTCTTACCTTGTATTAATCTTCGCGTCATGTAATTTGAAAAGCAAACAATTTATCCAAAGGGGAGCTGCGATGTTGCACATCTGTCAAGAGGCTTGCTTGCTGTCTATTTACAAGAAGTACATGTTTCTGTGTCCTTTTATTTTTTACCCCCAAGTATTTGTTACCATTATGCATATAATATCCAGATTTACCAAGTTAACTTGCCTCTGGACTGGATGGACACTTCCATGTGCATTTTTTGATCGTGTCCGACTCTGTGATTTCCACAGATTGGTTTGTTGAGTCGGGGTGTGTTATATCACACAACACACAGATGGAATGTTGTTTACTGTAACATTTGTCTATACACAGGGGTTTTGTTACCTCTGGCGCTCATCGGAAGACTACATTACCCATCATTTCTTGAGAACGACAGCAAACTATGGCAACTCAAATAGCTCAAAATATATATAACAAAATACATATAATGATTTTCTTTAAAAGCTCTAGCAATGTCTTTTATTACTGTTTTTATCGAGGCTGCACTAAGCTTTATAAATAACCATGCTTTTGACTTCCATATTGAGAAAGCATCTAGCAAGTCTATTTAAATTGAAGAGGTGAGACAAGGATGACAAGGGCTTTGGCTGTAATGGATCATCACCGGTCTGTCACTCCCATCACGTCTCCTGTGATGTTACGGATTGTCGTTTTGAATGAGTCACAGTATCGCAGACACAGCTGTCATACCGCTGTGTTGATTGGTTCCATCTGTGCACCGCATGCCCATTAGAGGAAAGAGATCAAATAAGTCCAATCTTATAAAAACAATATGAATAATATGTGATTGCAACATCAAATGTACAATTAGTCCTTATTTTTCCTTTAACACCCAGTCAGTTGTGGGTAGCAGACTGTGTTAACCTTTCTCAGATTTCAGACACTGTGGCCTTTTGTGGGTCACCCAGCGGAATATATGAAGCAACCCCCCAAAGGCTCTTGCTTTCTTTCTATACTTCATCTGCTAGCTTATCAAAAAGTGCCAATGGAGACAATCCCCAAGGGTTATGCATATATGTTAGCATTAGTGTGTGTTTAGTATGGGTCTCTTGAGAAATTATAGACTGTTTTTATCTGACATCAGTGAAATAGATGATGGCAGCATAGCACCCATTGCTTTGTGCATGAAGATAGAAACATGAAGAACAAAGAATTTTTCCAGAATAAATCTAGTGACCTGCCCAGCTAGACAACATTTTAAGACATTATATACACACACTCAATGTGAAAACTGTTTCTAAAAGTAAGTTGTGGTGTTTTTGACAAAATGCAAGGCAGTATTGCATGTATCCTTTTGAGGACAAGGCTCAAATTCATTCAATATGGTGGACAGGTTTAGACAAATGATTTGTGAATATGCTTATTTCATTGAATACCTAAGTATTGCAATGGTGCAGCCTAAATAGAACTACTAGCATTTGTGTGTGCTCTGTATTAATGCTAAGTAATCACATTGTTAGCATAGCAGCATGCTAATTACACTCTGCAGTGGTTTTCTCAACCTTTTGAACTTTTTTCCATTCATTTATCTCTACCCCACCTTAAAATAACACTAAAACTGAGCATGTATTTCAAACAGTGTAAAAACAGGAAAATGGTAGTGCCGTAAAAGGTCAAATACATGATATCCATTCAGATGACCTTATCTTTTGCAGTCAAAACTGACTGCATCCACACAAGCAGCCTGAATATGATAGATTGCGTGCAGAGTCTGCTGCCTTGGCAAATTGCGCTACATTACTGCCGTTCTCAATGTACATTTGTAAAAGTGGGGTTTAGCACTTGCTAGCATGAAGAGCAAATATAGACACAAACTGTGCATAGAGATTGATTTAAGACTCAAACGGTCTTTCTTTGTACAGAAACAAACGCAATTGACACTTTTCACATGCTCTCACGCAGAGAAAACTCACGAAGCAAAGAGGACACTGACACTGACAGAAAATATTACATTTTTGTTATGAAACAAATTCTCACCTCTCAGATTCTGTCAATTTTATTACAAAATTAAAAAAATAAATACCATTTTGGCGCTAGTGACGTGACAAATCTCTTTAAGTCAAGTCAAGTCAAGTTTATTTGTATAGCGCTTTTCACAATACAGATTGTATCAAAGCAGCTTCACAGTATTAAATTTAAATAATACAACAAAGTTTATTTCAAGAGGAATTTATTGATTGATAAAATTAAATTAAATATCCCCAAAATATCCCCAACTGAGCAAGCCAAAGGCAACAGTGGCAAGGAACCGAAAAACTCCATCAAGTGACCTAATGGTGTCCTAAAACTCCATCAGGTGACCTAATGGAGAAAAAAAACCTTGGGAGAACCCAGGCTCAGTCGGGGGCCAGTTCTCCTCTGGCATTTATGAGCTAGAGGCCGGATTGTAGTTTGAACTGTAGGATTATATGAATGCCTGGCTGAAGAGATGCGACTTTAATCTAGTTTTAAACTGGGAGAGCGAGTCTGAGCAACGAACAGTATCAGGAAGACTATTCCAGAGTTTTGGAGCCAAATGTGAAAATGCTCTCCCTCCTTTGGTGGTTCTGAATATCCTAGGTATGACCAAAAGCCTTGAATTTAGTGATCTTAAAGAGTGATCTTTAGTGCCTCAGTTCAAAGCGGCACGTGAACCGATCATCTCTACTAGTTATTATAATAAACGCGAATGAACGTTTGTTGAAAGATACAGTACAACTTACCGAAATGTATATCCCTCATACATAATATCCATCAATCAGTGTTTTTCAACCGCGGAAAGAGGTCATAAAAACAGCTGGAAAACAATTGTCACATAACGTTACATTTACCTCAGGAAAGCCATTTAATGATCAGAGCACTAATGATCTAGAAAAAATAGCTAGAGTATTATTTTGATATGTGCACTATTTTACATATTTATTATATTTTTACTTATATCATTAAATAACGTTGTTATTATAATAAAAAACACATTATATATATTTATTTATTGTTATTTTTAACCTTTAATAATACTACCAGCTGAGGCTCTCCGTATGTTTACAGCTTTAGGTGAGATATATACATTTTTTCTTGAGAATCTTTTTCCATTCCAAATGAATCAATATTAAATCAAGATCACAAGAATTTAATAGAAATTGTGAAATTTGTGTCAAGCTATAATAAAAACAGTAGCTTACCAGTCATTGTAACTAAACCTAATAAAATTCTGTTTAGTTACTAAATCTTTTGACAATCACAATACACTTATTGTGATTAAAGTTTTTTTTTTTTTTTTTTTTTTTTTTTTACATCCCCCAATCCAACCATTGCCATTAGTTTAATTGGGACATTTAAGTGGCTTTTATAAATGTGCTTTAGAAGAAAAAAAACATATTACTGTTGTGCATCTTTTTAAGATAGGAATAGGCTTAAGCCTCGTCTGTGAAACTGGGGAAGCTGTAGTCATGGACTTGCAGGCTTATTTGCTGGTCTCTTAGATGTCCTCTGAGCGTTTGAGCCCACTGTGCACCTGCAGCCACTATTGTTCTATTGTAATGTGAAACGTGTCGTACAGCTGAGCGTGGGGGACGTGAAGGCATCATGGGCTCTAATTAACACATTGGATATTCGCTCTGCTGAAAAAAAAAAAGGCCTAAAATAAACACAAACATGTTTTGTGCTGTAGTGTAGTTGTAGAGTAGTATGTTAATTTTGGTTAAGTGTCAATGGAAAGGATTTTGTTCCACTTTGGTCTGTTTGACTGTGTGCTTTTCATCTGCTTTTTGTATTGATCGGTGAGCCGCACACCTAGAACTGTTCTTTAAATAAGTTTGACTAAAGTGCATGACCACATTTATGATGACCTCTCTCTTTTTCTGTTACAGATGCTTTTGTCAACAGTCAGGAATGGACGCTCAGTCGAGCAGTACCGGAGCTCAAAGTGGTGAGTCCACAAAATATTATTATTATATATTATTATTCATAATAGAAGCTTTTCAGTGTTTCTTAGAAAATAAACTTGCTTAAACTCTCTTTTTACACTGTTTAATTGTCAGTTCACTAATAATAGACATATACATTAATTCCCTTCACAGTGTCATTTCCTCTACATCACAAATTATGTCTTGCTTTTGATAACATTCTGGAAAATTATGAGGGTGAAAATGACATTGTGCCAGTTTAAAAATAAAATGGCTGACATATTTTGCTGAGGCTAGTCCTATAATTATCATTTAATGAATCCAAAAGTCAAAGAAACAATATTTTAATGAATTTTGCATAATTAAAAGAAAGTACAGCCTGTTTGGAAATTACCATATTAGGTTACCTTATTTACCTCAATTTTACTTTTTCTTTTAACATAGCCTAACATCTCATATTTCATCCTTGGAAAACAAGTGCAATAACTTTGTGAAAAAAACCATAAGGGTCAAAGAATTGCTTGATGTGGTGTTAATGACTCTACAAACATGGGACAGTCAAAACTTTTTGAAAAATGTAATGTTTCTTTTTATATCATTTATTTTTTATAGTTTCAGATTTCAAGGATAAACAATAAAATGTATAGAAGTTATTTGAAAAGAAGCAAACATTTGTAAGAAAGGCTTGATAGTTGTAATGTGGTCTTCATATAACAAATAGGATAAAAATAAATTCTGTTTGTTATAATAAAACTCAACCCCAATCATCTGGAATCACGCCATGGAATTATGATTATTAAGACTATGTATAATCTGAGACAGTTTATTTGCAAGCCAAAATATCACATAGTAAGGGACCCCTAATAATACTGTGTTTGTTTGTGTGCAGGGCATTGTGGGTAACTTGGCTAGTGGGAAGTCTGCACTGGTTCACCGGTATCTGACAGGGACTTATGTGCAGGAGGAAAGCCCTGAAGGTAGGTAGCTTCAAATGGTGAAATACGGAGACCCTTTAAAAAGCCTTTTTACTCTTAGGTTTTAAATGTATTCATCTTGTGCACAAGCGATATTATGAACACAGTTTATAGTACTCCCTTTGATGCTTTTGACTATACTATGGTGTACGTGCCATTCTGTGTTTTTTAAAGTTGTGTGTAAATACAGTTAATGTTCCTCTGTTTTCAGTACTACAGAGGCATAGGCTAGACACACTTCTTATTTCTACTTTCAGCTTTCTCCTTCTCTTATTCTCTCTCTCCGCACACCTGCTGTTAGTATGTTAGTACGGTACAGTTGTGCCGTAGGACTCTACCATACTCCCCATGTATAATTGAGAACATTCAAGGCACGCCGCCAGACCACCACAATATGCTCTCTTCCCCGAGCGAGGATCTACTTTCAAAAGCTCCCCGTGTCAATATTTCATGTCCTTTATGGCTGTTATTATGTAGTCATGTTAAACTGGCCTTTCAAATGGCTGCCTCACAAAGCAGGGTTTGTATAGTTTAGGTATTCATTTGAAAATAAGGGCTTTTCTTTAAAGATCGAAATTTGTTTAAGCTGCGTTTAGTACAATTGGGCTTAAGTGCAGTAATCTGAATGCCTGAGGGTCTCGTAGAGAGCATGAGGTCACAGGAGAGGAAATTTGGTGGACCGACGGGCACTAATCATGTCTCGTCCTCTCCTTTGCACTTCACCGTATAAAACTCAAGCCGCTGCATACCAGCGGTCAACCAGGAAATCACCCTGCAAGAAAAAAAACCTCAGAAATGTCAATTGCCTGTTTGCTGCAATGGATTATAGCACAGAGTGCCAAAAGAAACTTAGTGCGACATCAGAGACCGTTGAAGTGTGTGCCTTACTAAGCTTAAGCGACACGGTTGAATTTTTCACGTTTGAGGCCAGCACGTCATCTTATGTTAGAAGTGCCGCTAAACTCAAATTTGCAGGGACGTTTTGTCACATTTCCGCAACAGAAAACTGATTTGAATTTCCAAATTTAGATTCCAGTAAAACTACCATGCCCCTAAAATGGTTTCCTACTCTTCTTTTTTTTTTTTAAGTTTCACTATTCTGGGTTTAAAAATAGTGTTTCCTAGCTTTGGTAGAGTAACCCCAACCTCAAAACCACTAAGTAGAGCTGAAGCAGATTTTTACAGCGCACTCTGCAGAGAAAGCAGGCGGCCGCATGGGTTTTGCTCTGTCCCTCCCTTCTATCACACATACTACATGAATACACACATTCTGAGAACTCATTAGGAGATATTATCACAAGGCCAATTGTGTGAATGTGTGTGTATGTTTACACAAGAAGGAAGAAAAATCCCTACAGGCTTTGTGGTCTCGACACAGACCCAGCCTTTACCATTTCAAAACCCAGCACCCCTATATGGGTAAATAACTGAGTTTTTTCTTATGCCGCCACAATCATGTTTGATTTAGAAATGCAGCTCTGCTGGGATCAGCAGTTTGGTGCAATTTTGCAGACCAGTCCCTTTGGCATGGGAAAAACAACACTTATATCAATGTAAAACATCAAATTTAGACTTTAAATCTTTTCCAAATGGGGTTTTACCCTGCAAACCATTAAATCTAGATAGATAAACTGGTTCACCATCTCGACCCATTTCTACTCTGCATGCTTTATCTTTTTGTTAAATGGGTCAGTGGCAAATAAAGATATTTAAAAAAACATGTGTGCCAAGTTCTTAGAAACTTGTCAAGAAAGGTTTATATTCAGCCAACTAAAAATGCTATGTGGTGTAACCTTTAAGTAAAAAGTAATATTTTCATCACACCTTGAATGTGTGTCAAAGTTTTTACAAATATCTTAAATTATTAATTCATAAATATCACATTTTCACAAATGAGAACTTTTTTTTGTGTGGAGGCAGACCATGTGCCATTTTAAAACCTTGCGTTGTCATAAAAAGGTCTAATTATGTAATATTTTAGGGGTCTTCTCAATTATTTAATTTCCTGTTTTGTTTGTTTGTTTTTCCCCTGCATGCTGCATGTTGGTTGCACCACATGACTTTGATTTGGCACACAAAAGTTTATTTTATTTTTTATATAAATTATATTTTAACAACTGCTTCACTGCTTTTCTCTAAGAAATAATAATAAAATATTTTGCCAAACTACTAATGATTTTATTCAAGAATTATTATTATTTTCTTTATTATGATATCAGGACAGTTTTATCATCCTGAAACTTAGTTCACTGTGAACATGTATTTGTTACATGTTTTTAAACACTTTTTTGTGCAAATCAGATTTAGCAAGTGTGAACTTCCAAAATAGATGTGTTTCAAGCTACATTCATATGTGGTTTGAAATCCTATTCAAATCGCATTTCTGGAAATCCGTTTCAGTCTGACTGCTCTGATCGGATTTTGCGTGGATTATGTGACTGTCTCATGACATGTTTATAGGAAACATGCTGACAGTCGCTGCAGAAATAAGGTTGCGTTGTTGTAAAGTGCCGGACGAGCAGAAAAGGACAATATAACAAAGGCATTTTTTGAAAACGATGGAGACGACAGCACGGAATAAAGCTGCTCATACCAGCCTCTTCCGTTTCTTCCAGCGCAGCGGCTACACACTGTCATGTTGTAAATAAGACAACATCTGTATTGCAAACCTCTCCATGTTGCGGTTGTTGTTGTTTTTGGCGTATCCCTGCCAAACGCAACGACATTGCCATATAAATCAATGCAGATATTCCGGAAAGTGAAAGGGCGGCATGGGACACACACATCCGATCTGAACAGTTGCGATACACTGTGGACAGTCAATAATTTTAGATCAGATTCCAATCAGATACACAAATATTTGTACGAGTGAATTGCATTTGGAGTGTATTTTTGAATGAACTAATAGATTGTGAGTTGCGTCGTTGACCTCAATGCTCAGCTGGCATGCATTACATGAGTGTGTGTGCGATAGTATGTGCCCTTTTCAGCTGTATTGACCTGACCGAGTCCTCAGGACAGATGTGTTTGATCTGTTCAGATACACACACACTCACAGAAGCACCTTGACATTAGATAAGATTGTGATGAATGAATGAAAGTTATGCTTATTTCTCTCTCTCAGTCTCTCTCTCTCTCTCTCTCTCTCTCTCTCTCTTTCATTCTCTTTGTCCTGCTGTGTTTAATTTCTGAACTGTGACTGTGCATGTTTAGCTTGGCTGCTTTTTGATTTGAGTTTTGTTTATTCTCTCTTTCCTTGGTCTCTTCTTTAACTAGCTGACGTGGACGCAGGTAACTATTCACTCTCTTTTTCAACGTCTGATATTTTCTTCTTGGGGAAGGTGTTTTGTAGTGCAAGAGAGTTGAACAGGTGGACTCTCCCCTCTGTGGCTTGTATAACAGCACATTCTTCATCATGTTTCCAT
Source organism: Leuciscus leuciscus (assembly GCF_965113295.1). NCBI lineage: Eukaryota > Metazoa > Chordata > Actinopteri > Cypriniformes > Leuciscidae > Leuciscus > Leuciscus leuciscus. Next base: position 28,876,433 of record NC_138738.1, read on the forward strand.
TTAGATGCATTGTTTTGCTCACAAACAATCTGCATCATATTTAAAGTCTTGAAGTAGAGACGTATCTGTTCCACACGGCCTCTCTTTACTCATCACAAAGCTTTAAACAGATCAAGCCACAGAACAGGAGGTTCCACTCCACTCCTCTCATGATGCCACTGTAGTTTTGCCATCTTCCATTTCATTCATTTCCTTAATGAACCACCAATGACACCACTGCACTAAGCGTTATAGGTTACTGTACATCAAGACTGGATGTCAAACTGTTGTTGCACTGTGCGTTCTATCAAAAACTGTTCTTTTCACACGAGTTTGTCGAGATGAGCTATCAGAGACACGAAACTCAAGTGTGTTTTTTTACTTGACTGACGTCAACTCCATGGAGAAAGAACCCAGAGTGTAATTAACCGATGGGTGTGTATCTCTCACTCACTGTGCACTTCTCTCTCGCTCTATATTTTCAACAAATATATAAATAACTGGGTCCAGACTATATGCTGAGTATTAGCTGTCCTGACGCTGGTCCTCTTCCTCTTCTTTTATAGAACAAACAGTCAAACAGTGTCGTTATGGAAAAGCTTGTCGTCCCCTCCAGCCGTACCGCCATACCCCAACAGACTAACCCAATCTTCTTTTTCAACCTGCCGACTTTTGTAAAGCGCATGAACTTTGGCTTTCATATTATTGTCCACGTTTGGTTCAGCAGAAGAGCAGAGTTTAAACACTTTATCCAGACAGAGGGAAAATGGAAACTGAGCCTATAACTGTATTTTGAATCTCTTCCCTTTAGTGTAATAATGATCTTTTTTAGAGATAATGATTTTTGTGCTGCTGTTATTGCAGAACTTATATTTATTAATAATTTTAATTAACATATATTTTTTTGGTACAGTTATTACTAAATCATGGGTTTTCCAACTTTTTATCCAACTATGATCTCATTGCCTTGGCCCCCTACTTAAAAAACACTCTTTTATACTGTCTGAGGAAAAATAGTGTGATATTATAAAGACAAGATTTTGTTTCAGAATAAAAATAATTTGCATTGATACATTGAAGACATTATTTAAATGTGGTTAGTACATGTATAAAAATATTTTAAATAATTATTAAAATGTATTTGTATAGTGCTTTTCACAATATTGTGATATAATTTTTTTTGTAAATGTCAATATTTAGACTTTTTCTTTTCTCCTGAAATGTTCCCTTAGTAGCCCATTGTGACCCCCTCTCAGTAAATAATCCTTAAAAATCCCTAAAGCTTATCACAGTGTTTCTCAAAGTGTGGCAGATTTTTTGAGTGGAGTTTAAAGAAGGTTTAAAGGGAGGCATGATTAAAAAAAATTGAGAACCACTGGCTTGGAACAATAAATATATATATAACATTTCTGTAACATATACTTGAGCATAAATGGCTATCTGGGAAAAAAAATCACAATTTTTTTGACAATTTGACATTATTTGCTGCTTTTAAATTAATTATTTTACTTGAAGACCACTGTTCCCCGTTAGACCTGATTCAAAAATTAAGTAAAATAGTATAACTATTAAAAATATTGGTTCAACCAGTTGTTGGTCCATCTCAAATCTCTCTGTGTATGATTGATCGTCTTTGCTGGTTATCATGGTGATACATAGTTGGAGGTCAGAGGTGAAGGGTGAAAGTTTAATGGAGAATAGTCAAGTGACCATATCTCCAGATGACCATGGAATGTCCTTTTAGGATATGAAGTGAGAGTGAGGCTCTCTCAAGCCTTCGGTACACAATCCGATTAGCCATGTAGAGCTGCGATAAGGTTAAGAAGACCCTCTAACATCTCCAGGAATCCCCTCTGATCCTCTTATGTTTCAGCAAACCAACCAACCAACAGTGGAGAGAAGTCTCTGTCACACTCTGTCCTCTGATCTCTGACCGCCGCTGTCTCGCCTCAGATGGGACGTTTTGACCTTTAACATTCTCTATCGTCAGACTGGATGTTTGAAAACGAATTGTTTTAGTTGACACCTAATTACTCCATGGGTTCAAATACTTTTTTGGGCTGAACCCTGTGGGCAGAAAAAATAAGCTATGCATTTAGTGTTTTGTCCAGGCTGCATATTATATTGTGAGGAAAACCCCATGTTAACAAGGTTTAGACCTGTGGTTCTCAACTTTTTTTTTTTTTTATTGGCCACCTTCATTGTCCAACACAATATTCAAAGGCTCCTCATTCAACAGTGTGATACTTCCTCTGGTATATTCTGCTGAAATGAGCACAAATGCTAACTTGTGAATAATAGTTCCTGAATCGTTCCGTTTATGATTCTTTTAATATTAAGGAAAAAATATTTGGCCAAAATGGAATATTTGACAAAGAAGAAAGCAAGCAATTTCATTGCTAAATTGAGATGAGTTCTCGAAGAATTTCTATTTAAACAATTCTGACGGAAGGTGTTTTTACACTATCTTTTAAGTCTCTTTAGAGGTGGCATTTTAATTGGAAATAAAAAAATAGATTCTGTGTGAATATATATATATATATATATATATATATATATATATATAAAATAAAATAATCTTATACAGGAATATCAAAACTTGAAATCCTTTGCAGTTTTCACAGGAAGAATAGAATTATAATGGAGAGAAGCTGCAAAAAAGCAGTGTAGCTCATCATTTATTTAATAAATTGTTACAGTACTCGCTTTTTGAATATTAACTCTGATTTGTAGATCAAATTATTTACCCAATAAAGTAATTAGAAATTAACAAGATGATACACATACCCTTCTCCGTTTCCATGTCAATCAACAGTCCACCAATCATCTCATTTTAGAAGTAGTAAACGTTTTAGCATCATCAGGCTCTTTTAATTGATTGGCTGCTTCTGTTGGACAGGAGGGCGTTTTAAAAAGGAGATCGTGGTGGATGGACAAAGTTACCTCCTCCTAATCCGGGATGAAGGGGGACCTCCGGAGGCTCAGGTAGGAAGTGCAGCGGATGTTCTGATTCACAATGTTGTGCCTGAACTGTGGATGGCGTACTGTAGCTAAAACAATAGATTAGTTTTGTTTTACAGAGCCGCTTGAGTGGAAACCATGATGTAAAAGATTTACATGAGGTTGATCACGTTTATTTAGACCAACTGATTTTCTGTTAGTCATAAAATGCAAACAGGAAGTCACTTGGCTGCTTTCTCATGGTCGGTGAAATATGAATTTTATGGTGCGTCTCAATCCACTTCCTAGTTCAGTAAGTGCACTGTAGACTTTTAACCATATAAATCCTGTGAGCATTGGTTGCTCCATGGATTCACTTACCCGAAATGTGAAGTCTCTCAAAAAGTATGAAAATGTATGAAGACAAACTGACAAAGCCTTATTTTTCTGTCCTTAAAAGGTAAGATGGTATTTTTTAAATCTTAAAAAAAATTAAATAATAATCTGCAAAAATAAAAAAACCCTACATGAATTATTTTAACATTTTTAGTTTTCATGTTAATTTTAGTTTAAATTGTGTTAGTTATTTCATCATGTGCTTTTGCAATTTTATAGTTTTATTTATTTATTTAATTGTATTGTGGTTTAATTTATTTTTATTTCAGTTTTAGTTTTTATTTATTTCCAGTTAATAATTGTAATGCTTACTTAACTTAAGTTTATTGCCAAGGCAACATTTATAATATTTGTTTTTCATCTAATATTTTTATTTGGCATAATGGCAATGTTGTTGATAATTGATAAATACCCCCTCTAATTTAATGTATGGCTTTTTAATAATTTTGTAGGTAATAGAGTCATCTGTGTCCCAATGTATAGTGGTTCAAAGCCCTTGCTAGTACAAAAGTTCACATTCACAATAATCACATGTGGAACGAATGTGGAGTGGAATGAGACGATTCTATGATGAAATATAAGTGCAGCCTATTTTTAACAATGTTACTTGAATATTTCTCTCTCACGTTCTAAATTGTTCCCACTCTCTCAATCATTCTCTCCCAGTTTGCATTGTGGGTGGATGCGGTGATATTTGTGTTCAGTCTGGAAGATGAGATCAGCTTTCAGACGGTCTACCACTACTATAGTCGGATGGCCAACTACCGCAATACAGCCGAGGTGCCCCTGGTGCTTGTGGGAACTCAGGGTAAGTGTAGGCACACTTGGAGAAAAATATATATCATATGACAACAACTCATACTAAAATTCCAAGGCCATATTCTTTAGTGGTTTGGCAACAAATTTAAAGACCACAGTTTGACTAGACAGAATTTCTTTAAATATTTTCAGGGGTTTGTTTGGTTAGTTTTTAATTATTATTACGATTAATACAAACACCTCAGATGCATTAAGCTATAACTGTGTGGGTAAGCATTATTTATAGATATTTTTATATATACACTACCGTTCAAAAGTTTAGGGTTTTTGTTTTTTGGAAAATGCTCATCAAGACTGCATGTATTTGATCAAAAATACAGCTAAAACAATTTAAAATAAAGTTTTTCTATTTTAAAGCTGCAGTCCGTAACTTTTTTTGTGTGTTTAAATTTTAATTTAAAGTATACAAATATTCTATAATGAGTGAGTAAATCATGAATCCATTTTCTAAACTGTGTTTTTGTCTTATCCTGAATCACTACGGTACACCGATAATGAGTGTTTATATTCAGACTGGTTCTGCGTGACTCGTCATAGACATAAACAGAGAGAAGTAGCTCTGGCTACAATGTTCTTCCGCAAGACGCATGCAGTTCTGTTTATTAACCGCTATAGCGCCAAAAGTTACGGACTGCAGCTTTAAGATATTTTAAAACAATATAGTATCCTGTGATGTAGGGATGTGCCCAGTGGTGTAGTCTACGTGATACGCAGGTATACGCCGTATACCCACTAGAAAAGGCCAAGGATTTCCGTATACCCACTTTAAAAAAGCGTGAGGATACGTAACAACTTCGTTTTGTGTCAGAACTTTCACACTTTCATTCATAAATTCACCCCGTCTGTGTTTGCGAAGCGACACGGATAGAATCGCGGAATCACAGAATTTAGCTATTTTTGAATGAATAAATCAAAAGTAGGGCTGTAGAATGAATCAAATCTCGATATGGACTAGTGTCTGTGAATATTAAAGTTAAAAGAGACTGCAATTGTTCTACGCGTCTCTGGGAATGAATGAGCGCTCAATGTGTGCTCCACACACATACACACATACACACACACACACACACATACTGAAGCTCGTGGTGTTTTCAGCGTTTCACTGTATTGAGACATGATGTAGTCTACATATGTGCACTTCATCGCAGAGCTGCTATGAAAGTCACTTCACGAGAATTTCACCATTTCATTTAATAAAACTATCGTCATTCATTCGTTTCATATACACACAGAAACTGTAATGTCTTTACGACAACCTGTCAAAATAAAAGTTCGGTATAACGTGAAGAAATTATAACAGAAATATATTACTATTGCACAGTAGAGTATACTTCAAGTAGGCCTAATAATAATAATAATAGTTTATTAAAACACACAGAAACTCAAATGTGTACAACCCACCAAAATAAAAGTTCGGTCCAACTCAAAGAAATTAGAAAGAAATTGCACAGTAAAATGTATTTTAAAATAATAATACTAATAATACAATCTATTAAAACGTTATTTTAAGGGAATATCACACAAAGTTTTTCAACAGTAAACTTGCCAAAACAATAACACCATTTTTTTCTTCAAAAACACCATTTCTAAAAGCAAATTTGTATTTGTATAATGTTTTAATTTTGGGTAAAAAAACTAGACTACACCACTGGATGTGCCCAAAGCCAAATTCAGAAAGAATTTAACGGATTCTATGGATTATATAGTTCCACGATTATATAGTTGGGTAATTGTATTGTATATAATTTGCGGGCATCAGGGAGCCACTAGTAAATGACTTTTAAATGCACACTAGCTTCTTACTTTCGCTTTTGAATTCGTGATCTCGCGTGCTCTGTTTATAGTGAGCGGCGGTACTGACCACACATTTTACAAGATCAGATTTGTCAATGACACTCAGGATCTGTTGCTCACCTAATCCTCCGACATGGTCTTGTCAGCCGTTTGTCCTTACTATCTTCACATGATAAGTGAAATATGATGTACTGTAATGTATCCGATTACTGTAGTAAGCCAAATCGTGTCCCTCCAGGGACTCCATATTCATTTTCCGTGCCTTTCCGAATTCGCCGTTGGGCTCATCCCTACTGCTTCATCAGCCATTACTCTAGTCTTCAGTGTCACATTTCTTACATTTCTTACTTATTAGTTTTATGTAAAAACTATTACATGTTTTTTTTCTTTTTTTTTCTGGGTTATAAACAGCATTTATTCAAATAGAAATCTTTTGTAATATTATAAATGTTTTACTACAACTTTTGATCAATTGCTGGATGAAAATATACATTTCCCGATTGTTTTTTAAAGTCTTACTTACACCAAACTTTTAAACACAAATATATATATATTTAAAATATTAAGTAATGATAAAAATTATACCCTGTACACTACTTGTGTTTTCAGTATATGAACACTAGGGGGTGCCACACTATAATCAATAGAAGATTGTTCTTAAATATGTCCACAAGATAATTTGATGCGTTTGAAGCCTCTCACATTTGATGAAAGGATTTTCTTAAACATGAATTATTTTCACCAGTGTTAGTTTAAAAAAATTTTTTTGTCTCATCCTATCTATTCACAGATGCAATCAGTGCAGCTAACCCTCGTGTCATCGACGACACACGCGCTCGCAAACTGTCCAACGACCTGAAGAGGTGCACGTATTACGAGACTTGTGCTACCTACGGCCTCAATGTGGAGCGCGTCTTCCAGGATGGTGAGTCTCTTCATGCTGTCTTAAATAGGTTAACAAGTGAGCTTTAGGTGTTTAAAGTGTTTGAATTTACTGGCAAAGTGTTCAAATAAATGTTTAAACACCTAAACAAACACAAGGTCATCAATGGTGGTTTTAATTCAGTGTTCAAAACTGTCAATTGTACATCACCTCTGTTAGATCAGATTGTTTGCAGCACCAAGTTGTAACAGTGCATGCTTGGATAACCGTTACTTTCACATTATGTAGGTTACAGCATAAGAAAATGGAGGCAGAAAGTGCAAGGTGACTTTGCTGTTGAATAGCTGGTTCAATCTGGCTTAATCGGCTCTTAATTACCAGCTAAATGGCCCATCTCGTCTTGCATGGCTCTGTGTGGTGTACAGATAGCTGTGGTGTTCTCTGTGCTGACGTTTGCTTGGACACTTTGAGAATAGCATGATTTAAGTGCTTCATTAAACGTTTTGGAAGTTGTTTTGTTTATTTGCTCACTAAACTGTTGAGATCAGTCTGAACAAAATATTCTATGACAGATAAAGTGAGGATGAAGTTGTGAGATCTGTGCTCTAGGGGGCGCAAGATGTTAAGAAATGAGGCACATTTCAGAAGATTTTTTTTTGGATGTGCTTATGGGTTTTCCTTGTTGGAGAATTGGAATTGGAATTTTGTTTATAGTCTGTTTTGACAGACTTGATGTTCCATTTATACTACATATATTGTCATGCTGGGAATTTTAACAAGACATTTATAGATATGCTCCTCGCAATGGCTTTGTTACAAAAATAGCTTTCAAGTGTTTTTGAGTGCATATTATGTAAACTACTTGTACCATAAAGTTAAAATGCAACATATAAAGTTGAAAAAGGAAACCTGTGTTTAAAACAAGACATTCCCAAGTAATTAATTCCAATTTGAAGTACCATCACTATAGCCAGCAAAGTATTACTTTTGGATCAACTTCACCACATTAAAAAGTACATATGGGTTAAAAGTTTGGGGTCAGGTGTTTGAAAGAAACTCTTTTATTCAGCAAGGAGATGTTAAAGAGACAGTAAATACTTTGACATTGTTACTGTTTCAAATAATTGCAGTTTAAAAAAAAAAACAATGTCGTGTCATGTGACACTGAAGACTGGAGTAGTGATGCTGAAAATCCAGCTTTACCCTCACTTGAATAAATTATATTTTAAAATAAATTGAAATAGAAAACAGTCATTTTAATTTGTAGTAATATTTCACAGGATTACTGATTTTCCTTTATTTCCATCTAAAGCATGAAAAAACCTTACCACCTCCAATTTATTTTTCTTAAACCAGCACATCACTAATAACAGGTGGAGTAAATATTATTTGTTTGATATATTAGGAAATAAAAGGATATTTTTAAAGTCACATGAATGAAGTCATTTTTTCTTATCTCGATTTGAGAAAACAAAATACAAGTGACTGCTGGAGCCACAGTGCAGAATATGTAAAAAGACTTTGACGAACTATACGTGGTAGCAGTAAATACTAACATTTTAAGGGTGTGTTCTCACTTGTAGTTTGGTTGGTCTGGACCAAAAAAGAAAATAATACATTTAGTCCTGGTTCAATCAGCATTCACACTGTCATTTTGTAACACTGAACCTAAGGATACAAAACAACAACAACAACAAAAAACTGCTTATATGATGTATGTGTACAATGCTGTGCCCTGGGCTTATATGCTCATCTATGTGCATACTGATACACATGATGGTAATTTTTCAGCTGAGAACTTGTGAAGAGCTTATAAAATGTGTAAAGGAGTCAAAACAGCGCCAGGAATTCCTCTGTTACACACAAACGAAGATCTGCTGCAAAGAGACGCGGTTCCGACGCTTGTACTGAACCGTAATGGGCAACTTAGCTCTTAAGACGAGAATAAAATGCTTGAGCATTTTCGCATCTTGTGACAACACATCCTCTTTTTGGTTCATATAGATGTCTTTGGTCTGTGTTGCGTTCATATTTCGCACCAGATTTCATTTGAAAGCAGACCGAGACCCACCTTTTCAGGGATCTTGGTCCACTTGTTTGGTGTGCACCAGGGTTCAGATGGCAGCGTTCTTACTTAATCAAATGAACCACACTAACAGAGCAATCGCACCAGTCTGTTTGAATCGAACCAAACCTGGCAAGTGTGAACACACCCTAAATGTACAATACATACAAGTAGCAAACTTGTATTACATAAATTTATGAACACTTCAATGTGAGTCTTAGTCCTCAGTAGTGAACCTTTAAGGTATTTCTTAAGTTGTTAGAATGTAAATGGTTCTTCTGTCCTCACCGAGGAACAAGAAAGAAGACATTTTTGGGTCTGGTTAAGTGAACCCATCATGTAGAGAGCTGAGAGAGCTAGATGACTGCTGTAGCAAGGCTTGGTCTGAGATGCGATGATGGGTTGGGGATGGTGGTGGAGGCCATTAGAAACAATGCTAACAAAGTTGATCTTGCCAGCTACAAGCTCCATTGTATAGACCTGAGGAAACTTGTGAGATTGAGAAAAGAAATGGAAATCCAATAAAAATATTCATTCAAAACGACACTATTTCTAACCTTTCCCTGAAGTCACTCTTCCATATTGATATACCGTGAATGTTTTTCGTTGTGATGTTTGTGTCTTTCTGTGTAAGTTCTGTGTTTGTATGTCTGTGTTGTTTGCATGCGGCTTAACGTGGGTGTTGTGTATTTGCACATGGAGGTGTGTGTGTGTGTGTGTGTGTGTGTGTGTGTGTGTGTGTGTGTGTGTGCGCGCGCGGCTGGGCGGCAGATGCACGCAGCTCTTCAAGGCTGAACCGTTCAGTGCTCCGTCCAGGAGGGAGATTTACACTCTAAACGCTCAGCTATTATCTTCTTAATTATTACACCGTTGGCTGCAGCCAAGACTGCTGTAATTGAACTGTGTGTGTAAAAAGAGTGGCTGCATGTCTGTATGATGGCCAAGCTCATCAGCAGCACTAAATGAGAGCAAGAAAAGGCTAAATTCCTGATCATTACTGACGCTGTCTCTTCGCATCTCTCATTTCATTATCCTCAATTAATCATGCATTCTAATTATCCACTGTAGTGGAATTTATTGATGAGTACCAAAATGATTATTTTAATGTTTTGTGTTGCATTGATTGCATAGCAACTACCCAGAGGTGTGTGTGTGTGTGCGCGCCACTCATTCCATTTTGTTTGCCTGATATGGGCCTATTTTTGTCATTACTGCTCATGTGACAATAATTAAAGAGTTTTAATCATTGGCACACTGCATATTTACAGGCTCTGTATGATTATGTGAGGGAACTGGACAATAGTTGTTGATATTTAAGATCATCTCAAATTAGAGACAGGATGGATGGAACTTAAGTCTGTTTGACTCCATAATCATATCACACTGGAACAATGTTTATTTTAGTGTGTGTCATTCTAGTATTTAATGAGAGAAAGAAAAGGCTATCTGGCTTTGTTAAAATACAATTTAATATAATGTATTGTTGTAATATATAATAAATACAACATAACATAATTTACCAACATATGTTTTATCAAAAAGTGTGCCTATTATTCTTCTTTCTTTTTATTTTCATCATATAAAATAAAAGTAAAATATATTTTTTTCAGACTTTTTATTTTGTTACTTAATTTTTCAACGTGAAATAAATATTGTGATACACTATCGCACCAGGTACATTTTTCTTGAAGTAGTTCTGCTTTGTTAGTTTTCTCGATTGATTTGAGAGATTCAGCGGAGTATTAATGTAAGTGCAGTTTATCAGGAAAATTGTTTTTTTTTTTTATAAAGAAGCATCATCATGCCCATTGATTTGCACTGCAGTTTTATGCATGTTTGATCACCTTGGGTTACTTTCTGTCACAATCAATTATTACTCACTCGAAATTCATAATTCCTAATGGGACAAAAGTCTATATATACAAGTTTGCTCATGTTTAAGAACAGGGCTCAAGCTCCTCGTGGCCTTTTGCCTCTAATAAATGATAATTGTCTTTGGTTGAGCATGCAGTAATATAATGACCTGAATTGCCATAAATCAAATAATGCAGGCGAGCGAGTTGCATTACTTTCCCAGAATCATAGAGATGCCAACACGCAAATAACAAGAACATTAACCATTAAAAATAATTGGTGCACTAGTTATCTGCATTAGATTTATGTAACAAAGTGTTTACGAGATGGCCAGTGGAGAAATAAAGTGAGGCAATTTATTCAGTCAGGGTCAGCTGAGGGTTTACCCGAGTAGTAGTTTATTTTTGTAGTGCTTTCCTAAATGCGCCCACTGTTTAAATCGAATCCACGGTTCTGAGCGTGCATCTGGACGTGGGTGCGTGTGTATTTCTACGTCTACAGAGTGTGTGTATGTGTTTGTCTGTGGTACTTGGGTAGAGGAGAGGGGTCCTGACAGTTCCCCAGCCTGCGTCCATCAGCGTGCTAATTTAATTATCCTAATTACCCCCCCCCATCCTTCCCCTCGCGCGCGCTGGCTTGTCACATTGTCAGAGTGAGGATGTAGAGCTTTGTTAGCGTACGCTAACAGCTAACGAGGTCTGCTGTGCACTTCCTCTCTCTTTTTCATTCTCACTATTTATATCTTCATCTCTTTCACATGCCCCTGTGGTTTGACCATTACTTCATTGTTAATGTCATCAATTTTGTATTGTATTAGTTAAACTGTTGTTGCTGTTTTATAATTGTCACCAAAAGTGATGAGGACCATGGTGGCACATGTGGGTTATTTGTAGAATATTTGCTAATACTATATCAGTAGTTTGTTTTTATTTGATTAGTGTATTAAAACTGAAATGTGCAATAACAAACATAATCATAACATTATGATTATAATTGTCCAAAATATCATTAGTTTCAATTGTACATTGAGTGCTTGTTTTTTTTTACATGCAAGCTCTCTTTAACTCTTACACATTGGTTTGAGGCTGCAATCAGTTTTGCTGACTTATTTAAGTGCTTAAATGAACTTTTGTTTATTTTGATAACTTCATCCGTACAATTCATCTGCTACTGTCAGTCCTGGGATTCTGTGGGTCGGCTACTAGTTCACAACGTGTGATCTAGTGGTCTTAGTCTGCCGTTACTTTACAATAATGTTCATTTCTTTAACATTAGTTAGGGAACACTAACATTAATCAAGATTAATACAAGCTAGTTTATTTCTTCATATACTAATACATTTTTAACGTTGAATGGAAATGTATAAATTAACATTAGTTAATATTAGGGGTGTAACGATATTCGAACCGAACCGAAAAACCGCGATACAACAGCCACGGTTCGAACCGCGATACTCTCATGTCGAACCGAACGCGCCCCGCCCCCTGCTGCCCCGGCCCAATTCTCACATCACTTTGTCACAAAACTATTTTTTTCTTCCTTGACATTTGATTAAATAGTTATTAATGAGTACACTTTTAACAACTAATAAGAGCTGTAGTTTTACTAAATATTATTTACTAAATAAAATGCATGTCACGTGATTTGGGTGATCGATCACGCTCGGGAGTTTACATACGCACTTCAGGATGGCAACTCCGCGGCATATTGAGATTGAAGACCCTCCGGTCACAACCACTGACTGATACAGCAGCAACAGCAGCAGTGCTGATCACGACACTTGAGAATGATCACTGACACCGTCATCATCCAATATGATGACATATCACAGCTTTTTTTAATCATCGTTTTGAGACAAATCATTGTTTGATTTGCGAACATAATCCTCTGCCGTCTGGTCGCTTCCGCTTCAAGCCGGACTCGTCTCGCGCTAACGGTAATTCTCACTGTCCACGTTTTGATTTCAGCAAATCAATTTTGGCGAATGCAAACAACGTGATTATTGTTCATGAGTCCAACATCCAGCCACGCAAGAAAACATGAAATCTACCTGAGGGAATAATATGCTCGCAAAATATTTCTGATTATTATTAATGTTTAAAACTGTTTTGTTTTTTCCCCCAGGATTCTTTGAAGAATGCAAAGATCATAATAGATTTATTTGAAATAGAAAGCTTGTGTAACACTATAATTTACTGTCACTTTTGATTAGCCTAATGCATCCTTGCTGAATAAAAGTAGGCAATTACTTTCTTTAATTTCTTTCCCAAAAAAAATTCTCTTACTAACCTCAAACTTTTGAACTGTAGGCCTATGTATAATGTTAAAAAAGCTTTCTATTTCAGATAAATGCTGTTATTTTGAATGGTGGTTTGTTTGTAATGTGACATTTTGTTTGTATGACATTAAAATTATGTTTAGAATTAAATTGTACATAAATAGGTTAAGCAATACAAATGTGTTTGTCTGATAACCTTTTAAACATATACTTAACTACAGTTTGCAGACACTGAAATTATGTACATTGTGCGATACAATACAAATATTTTGAGTGTCCCTCGTTTTCCTATAAAGAACCACGATTGTCCCGCATTTTCCTTTTCTGAAGTTGGCAACCCTACTCAGGTGTGCAGTTTATTTCTGACTAGTCAGTGGAGGCATTTATTTCATTTTAGTTAACTCAGGTGTGCTAACTGCTCTAAAGAAAACGTGAAGCCACTGTATAAAGTTAAGTTAATAAAGTTAAAGTTAATAAGTTAGATTATTGTTGTTGTTTTTATTAAGTTAAAAGTGAATCTAGCGTTATTATTGCTGGTGCCCTGCCATGAACCCTGCCCCCACAGCAAACAGAACCGAACCGAACCGAACCGTGGCTCCAAAACCGTGATATGAACCGAACCGTGGCATTGGTGTATCGTTACACCCCTAGTTAATATATTATGAATGAATGAACTATAATGTATTTATTAACGTACAATACAGTTCAAAATCTTGGGGTCAGAAAGTTTGTTAAAAATGTTCTTATGCTCACCAAACATACATTTATTTTATCCAAAAATACAGCAAAACAGTTATATTGTGAAATGTTATTACAAATTAAAATGACCTTTTTTTTTCTTTCATTTTTATACATTTTAAAATGTAATTTATTCCTGTGATGTCAAAAATTTATTTTCAGCAGACATTACTCGAGTGTCACGTGACCATGCAGAAATCATTATATGCTGATTGTATGCTGAAACATATCATATTATCAATGTTGAAAACAGTTGTGCTGTCCCCCCCCCCCCCCCCCCCCAAAAAAAAAACAAACAAAACAAAAACAAAACAATTCTTGATGAAAATAAAGTTCAAAGGAATATTATTTATTCTAAACAGAATATTTGTTACTTTTAATGAGTTTAATGTGTCCTTGTTAAATAAAAGTATTAATTATTTGAGAGAACTTACTGATCCCACACTTTTGAACAGAAGTGCGGAATAATAAATGCGACAAAAGATGTTGTTCATTGTTAGTTCATAATACTTAAGCTAATGTAAATGAATTTTAGATATATGTAAAAAGTCTATATATATATATATATATATATATATAAATATATATAATTATTTTTTGTTTTGTCTGGGATATTGGACTGGGATGGTCTTTTTTTTTCTGTCATATTTAGTGTATTTTATCACAGTCCTCAGAACAGTCTTCATTTGGGCAGAGAAAACACCACAGTTCTCTCGCATCTACGTGAGGACCCAGTCAGGACTCAAAGCTGTCCAATCAGATCAGTTTTGCTGTGTACATTTGTGATGGATGGAGAGAGAAAAAAGCTGTCAGCGTGTCATAACTATCACTGTTACACCTGTGGCTTAATTCCCTGCATGCGGCACGTAAACGGTTGGGGTTTTGTGTGGATGCGAGTCTGTGTTTACTCGAGTGTGTATTTTGTCTTGTGTAGCAGGTCTAATTACTGAACAGTAAGTGCAGGAGCTCTTCGACCTTTATACAAGATTCCTGGCGGGTGGTTCATCTGCCCTGCTCTCCTCCAACTCATTAGCTAATATTTATAGCACACTGCTACTTACCGCTCTGACAGCAGCCTGATAAACATACCTGTGTCTTTATTTAGTCTGACTTACCGGTTCAGTCCATTCTTCCTTTGCACGTTGTGGTCTCTTTTTCTCTTTGCTCATTTCTCTCTGGGGGTCGAGGATAAAGGTCAGTCTGTTGTATCAGCTCAGCGTTTAGAAGAGAGGTCACAACCTGTGTTGCGGAGTCGGGGGTCCAGGTCTTTGTTCAGCAGGATTCTCTGATCTGTTGACCTCAAGGTACTTTAATTGAGTGAATAAATAAACAACATGCAACAGCAACATGGCTAATAAATTAGAGCAAGATAATGGTTATGGAATGAATAGTAGAGCTGCACGATTCTGAATAAAATGTGAACCTGGATCACAAAACCAGTCACAAGTAGCACGGGTATATTTGTGGCAATAGCCAACAATACATTTTCTGGGTCATTAGGATATTAAGTAAATATCATGTTCCATGAAGATATTTTGTTAATTTCCTACCGTAAATGGATAAAACATTTCTTTTTGTGAGTGAATGCAGCACAATCGCGAACATAAATGGACAACTTTAAAAGCGATTTTCTCAGTGTTTCGAATTTTTTGCAGCCTCAGATTCCAGATTTTCCCCCTCGGATTCTCAGATTTTCAGGACATTATCTTGGCCAACTGTTGTCCTATCCTAACAAACCATACATCAATGGAAAGCTTATTTGTATGATGTATAAATCTCAATTTCAAAAAATGTACCCATGTGTCTCATTTTGTGGTCCAGGGTCACAAATGAGAATCATGATTTTTTCGTTTAAAATAGAGATCACGATTCTGAAAAGGCAACTAAACAGAAGTCTATTAAAAAAATATTTAATTTGAATTAATAAAAAAAAAAGTTTGTATGAATAATTCAATGACTCACTCATAATGACTTCACTTGTTTCATTAATGCGTGAATCAGCGTTTGAATGAATTATTCATTGACAAATACATTTTTTAAGTCACTTGTCGCCACCTACTGGTGTAACAATGTAATTGATACAATCATGATTTGAAACGTCAGGTGCGAAAGAGCTGCGATTTACACCTTTGCATTTAGAGATCGACCGACAATCGGTTTTACCAATATCCTTCATGATATTTAAGCGTTTTTCCATAATCTGGTGTCGTTTTTTAAAATACGTAAACCGCTATAATTCTGATTAATACGTAAACCGCAATAACTCTGATTAATTGTGATGATGTGTTCGTTAATTCGTTTATTTTTCTGTGAATGTATGTGTATTCCAGTGAATTTTCCAGCATATTCCGTTCTCTTAAATTATTTGCCTATTAAACAACACAAATTACTGATATTAGTTTGATAATATTTTCCTCTTAGATTTAAATGATTAATTCATGGGGCTTTTTTTATTTGCCTCTAGGACTTTATTTGGTAAAGTGTTTTCTTCATAGTTTATGCTCATGTCTGCTTACAGTTTTTATGTGCATTGTGGAAATGTTATTCATAGCACAGAGTTTACATTCAGCATTTTATAATCAGAAATCCCTGATTTGTATAATTATACTTATGTGGAAAGTAACCTGATAATTGGTAGGGATGTCCCGATCCGATCCATGGCATCGGTATCGTGCCGATACTGGCCCAAAACGCTAGATCGGATATCGGAGGGGAGAAAAAAAAACTAACTGTTAGATACGCGCATATGCGGGTTCTTATAGGGACACCTAATCTGTAGCCCCGCCTTAGCTCTGAACGCGCGTCTATATCGCTTCAGTTCAAACGTTCACTTTATCATTATACGCGCGCGGCGCGGCCTATTCGCTTTGGACGCCCGAATGGATTCAAACTGTTCAAGCATCGAACTAGACGCGATAGACACGAATTTGACGTTCTATTCGCGTTTGGTGTGAACGCAGCAAAATGAACAGGCTGCGATGTCAAGATTGCAATGCTGGTGTCGTGTGTGTGTGTGTGTGTGTGTGTGTGTGTGTGTGTCAGAGAGAGAGAGGCAAGGGCGCGATCGAACAGTGGAAACATAAAAACATACTCCGTCATTTTCATACAGGACATCATTAAAACTGCAAAAAGTGTTTAGCCCTTATATTTGTGTAAAACACAACATTGTGCTTTTGTCAAACTGTAAACTCTTGTCAAACTGACTGTCACCCAAAATCACACACACACACACACACACACACACACACACACACACACACACACACACACACACACACACACACACACACACACTGTTTAAAAGCAAAAATGATCTCATCTTTTGGACATTCATCATATTGCATTGGTTTTCATTTCTTGTCCTAAAACAACACAAATCTGTTTATTTTTAAGTTACACATTCTACATTGAATAAAACAGAAAATCAAATCATGTTTTTAATGGTAGTATTATTTTGAATGATTTGTAATTCAGATGAGAATAAAGTTAAAGTTAATTAAAATTTTAAGGAAACAAATATATTTATCTGAAATATAGCAAATTAATTTTAAATTCATTCAGGTTACCAAACATATCTCAAGGTCTTTTGAATAAAGGGTGGCAGTCTTTCATTATCAACTGTTGTTGTGGACTATATACTGGAGAAGTGTTTGTTCTCCATTTGAGTGAGATGTTTTTATGTGGCTAATTGTGCAAAGTGCTTCCATATATTTTATTATTAGTAGTATTAGTTCAAGAATAAAATAAAAATATCGGATTGATATCGGTATCGGCAAATAGCCAAAGCTGCGGTATCGGTATCGGTATCGGAAGTGAAAAAGTGGTATCGGGACATCCCTAATAATTGGTGTGCACTTTGTCCCAATTGCAGCAGAAGTGTATTCTAACAGGATTTGCAAAAGCAATAGCAGTGTTTTATAAGTGTGCAAATGCATAAATAACTACTGATAAATGTCATCTATGTATTGTATAGCCGAGAATATTCAGTGGAGTGAATGTTCCTACTCTATGATGGCTATGCTTCTGCTTCTCAGACCTCCTGCCATAAATCTGATCAAACGGGAAATGTTTCCGGCAGGATAAATGGCTGCCTCTCACAGGGGAGCCAAGATTGATAGTCAAAGTTAAATTGTATTAGCTGTGCAGTTTAAATATTTAACCCAGTCTTATCATAACTGCTCTTAACACTTAAAGTAAAATACAGCAGGGGTGTCTGGAGAGGGATCTGTGGACATATATCTCTCACCACCTCCATGCTCCTGCAGTGCTATTGTCCAATAATACTTAAATGGCTTGACTTATTATGAATGGTCATTATAAAGCTCTCTAGAAGATTCGGGGTAATAACAGAGTTAAGTGTTTTCATGGAGGCCACTGCGGGTTTGTGAGCTGCATTGCTGTTAACATAAGGGTCAATGACAATGCTCTGTTTTTTTTTTGTACAAATCTATTCGTTTAAATTTCTATTTATGTAACGCGAGCACACAATGACTTGAATACACTGTTTCTATAATGAGCGTGTTTTTAATATCTGAATTAAATTTTTTCTATTTTTTGAGGGGCATAAAGTAAAAATGTCAGTTTCATACATACAACTGCCATTATATCAAGATTTTAAAAGCCTCATTAAATGAATAATAATAAAAAAAAGTTTGAAAGAGTGAGTTTACAAAACTGATTTGTGTGTGTATGTATGTATGTGTGTGTGTATATGTACACACATATCTAGATGTATATGTACAGTACCAGTCAAAAGTTTGGAAACGTTACTATTTTTAATGTTTTTGAAAGAAGTCTCTTATGCTCATCAAGCCTGCAGTTAAAAAAAAAAAAAAAAAAAAAAACAGTAATATTATGAAATATTATTACAATTTAAAATAATGGTTCTCTTTTTTAAAATACTTTAAAATGTAATTTATTTTTGTGATGCAAAGCTGAATTTTCATCAGCAAGTACTCCAGTCTTTGGTGTCATATGATCCTTCAGAAATCATTCTAATATGCTGATTTATGATCAATGTTGGAAACAGTTGTGCTGCTTAATATTTTTTTTTTATAACCTGAGATACTTTTTTCAGGATTATTTGATGAATAAAAAGTTAAAAAGAACTGTATTTATTTAGAATATAAATCTTTTGTAACAATATACACTACCGTTCAAAAGTTTGGGAACAATAATTTTTTTTTTTTAGAAATTAGTACTTTAATTCAACAAGGATGCGTTAAATTGATAAAAGGTGATGGTAACGATTTATATTGTTAGAAATGTTTTTATTTTGAATAAATGCTGTTTTAATGAATAAATGCTGTTAACGTTTTACTCATCAATGAATCCTGAAAAAAGTATTCCAAAAAAATATATTAAACAGCACAACTGTTTCCATCATTGATAATAACTGAGTATCAGATCATCATATTAGAATGATTTCTGAAGGATCATAAGACACCAAAGACTGGAGTACTTGCTGATAAATTCAGCTTTGCATCACAAAAATAAATTACATTTTAAAATATATTAAAAAAGAGAACCATTATTTTAAATTGTAATAATATTTCATAATATTACTGTTTTTTGTTTTGTTTTGTTTTTTACTGCAGGCTTGATGAGCATAAGAGACTTCTTTCAAAAACATTAAAAATAGTAATGTTTCCAAACTTTTGACTGGTACTGTATATGTGTATGTTTATATATATAAACCAAAATCGAACATAAAAAAACATAAAATATCAGATATGACCCCCCAAAAAGGTTATATTTATTAATTCAGAATTCATTGTGTTTGACATGCTTTTTACCTTGAAAATTATTATTCAAAAATATATTTATAACGCTTTCCCGGCCATTGACGGAATTTTCAGTCATTTATAATGCAACGCTTCCCCGCCATTGACAGAATTTTCTGGTGTTCCGTTTTACCTTTGGGGGGACACATCTTCATCTCCGGATCAAAACACAGGGAAACAAGCAGCAGAAACAAGCAATGGAAGCATTGCTTACTTGCATGTAAGCTAAAGCGATCATCAAACATTAAATAGCATATAAATCAAAACGGCCAAACGTTACCGAATGAAATGTCGAACCCATGAAGAGTTGTAGGACTGTGCAAGCTTTGGGTGTGTTGATGGACATGGTCTATGTTTTGATCATCGAACGTGAGTCCGATCTGGAACGTGATCTGTCTCAGCTTTTGGTTCAACGTTGTGTTTTTTTATTTCTTTTTTTATGAAAAATGTAAGTGTTGAGAAAAAAAAAATGTATGCATGAAGCTAGAATAAAATTTTGTTTTTTAAAGTAAAGTGATATAACACAGCTAAATATTCTCTAGGTCATGAAAGTTTTGTGAAAATGATCAAAAATGCTGGTGCTGGCTGGAAACTTTTTAGAAAACAGCTGGTGGGGAAAGAGTTAAGATGCGTACACGCATACAAGGTGAAAATTACAGTATTAATGTAATTAATGTATTTATTTTCCTTGAAAATTCTATTGTAAAAATTCATCATCAGAAAATTCTATCATTTTATGCTTTCCTTGAAAAATTCTAGGTTTTTCAAAACCATATAAAATCAACATGAACACAAAGAGTGCATTTCTAAGAACTCGTTTTAACCTAGATTTTTTAAAGATTTTTCCTTTGCTTTATTGTGGATGTTTGTAACAGTTTGTCACAATACTGCTGTTGCGGCTTCTCTTTCCTCTCATTTGTTGAAATGAGAGGAGCTGCTCGTTTATGATTATAATTAGCCGATTAGCGTGGTAGCGTGTCACGACGAGTCTAAATAAACACAGCTGCACAGCTTTTCTCTTGGAGCGGCAGATGGGACAGGGAGAGCATGAGACTATTGCGTTGAGAGATTTTTTTTTTTAGCAGAGTAGCATGCCGTTTGCCCTTGGACAGTGATCTGATCTCTCACCTGAAGGTAAATGTTTATGACGGAATCATAATTAAAACTCAGACGTTTAATAGGTCCAATTAAAACAATGACTTCATTTATAGCGGAATGAGAGCCGGCCCTATTTATTGGGAAGTGGAGTAATTGAGTTCTGGGCACTTGGACCGTTAACTCCCTCCTGCCTCCTGAGAGCCACTTCAGTTTCAGGGATTGAGGAAGTTTCCGAACACTAGAGGGCGAATGTTTTGCGCTCAAGGGAAAATGAATCTAATCACCATTATGTTTGGAGGAGTGTTTAATCAGAGAATTTCATTTTTGCATTGACAGTTCACAACTTAAGAGTTACTGTTAAGTTCTGAGAGGGAATAAAAAGCCACTCTCTACACTTCTTTCCTCAGCGTGTGTCTGTTTTAAGGGATTAATGGGTTAAAGAATGAGCGGTTCTCCGTAAGCTTCTCTCCACATGATGGGATCAATGTCGTTAGCCGTGAGATGACGAAGCGGTAGAATATTTCTCCGTGGGCCGAGCGCAGATTGCCACAGGGGCCGTCAACCGATCGATAGGGACAGAGGCGAGCGATTGACTGACACCGCCCTTTTCCTGGCACGGGCAGAGCATCGGGGGGAAAGAGAAATGGTCGAGGGAGGGGAAATGTTGAAATAATGGGCCTTGGAGGCTTTGAGTGTGGGGCGAGTGCTTGCCTGTGGAGGAGAGTGATGGGCAAATTAGGAGCGGCCTGGGTTAGCGATTCTCCACACACACACACACACACACACACACACACACACACACACACACACACACACACACACACACACACACACACACACACACACACACACACACACACACACACACACTCTCTCTCTCATGAGGGGTAATAAAGTAGACCACTTTACCCATCTAACTACAGACTAAACTGGCGTTGTGTTCTCTGCACACTTGTTGTTGGTCCTTCTCCATAATGCATAAACTCCCTCTGACCTTTTCCATTTCTTTGTAATTTCAGTGGCTCAGAAAATAGTTGCATCCCGGAAGAAACAACAACTCTCAATCGGACCCTGTAAGTCACTGCCCAATTCTCCAAGCCACTCCTCCGTCTGCGCAGCGCCTGTGTCTGCAGTGCATATCAGTCAGGTGAGTCTCACACACTTTACCTTCCTGTTGGGTTGGGTTGTGACCTGTTCGATTTGAAACGCTTGTTAAATTATTTCTTGAAATGTTGTGAACGATTTCTTTTTTCTTATTATTTAGGGTTATGAGTGTGCATTCAAAGTGTTTGGATGTGTTTTGGAAAGGCTGGACAAATTGTGTCAAATTGACCCAATTGGTTTCCATGCAAAACCAGTATGGTGTAAAAAAATAAAAAAATAAAAATTATTATTGTAGCTTGTCAAACACTCAAATATGTAAAATACATGAGACCTTGTTACATTTAAGACTAAAATTTTACTCGTCAATTGAAGTCTCGTCTCCTGAATAATCCACTGAAGAATTCACTGTTTCTTTATCTATGTTTTATCCCCCTGCTGACAGTAATCCTCTTCCGCATGGCTCAGTCCTCATTGATTTCTCATTAGCAGTGTACAAGTGAGTCTGTGTATGTGCAGCCAAGCTTAGAGAGGCTTAGGTGAAGCTCAGAAAAAAGGAGGCCTATGGTGTTTCTTTGTAACATGAGATTATTTTCTTGCTTTTCTTGCTAAGTCATCCTCGCTCTGTGTGTGTGTTACAGACCAGTAATGGTGGAGGCAGTTTGAGCGATTACTCTTCTTCCGTTCCCTCCACTCCCAGTACCAGTCAGAAGGAACTGCGTATCGATGTACCCCAAACTGCCAACACCCCTACACCCGTCCGCAAACAGTCCAAACGACGCTCCAACCTCTTTACGGTCAGTCTTCTCTCCCATTAGACATGTAGACGTGATTATAATTGTTCATTCGTTTCTTAACTTTGTAAGTAAAATTACAAAACTACAATAACAGCAGTTCATTTAATTTAATTTGTTACAAATTGAATACAACATCAACAAAAATTAAATAAAATGATAAATATATATTTTTTTTTGATTGTTTTATTTATATACATATTTGTATGTACAATTTTGTTCAAATGATTGGGGTCAGCCAGTTTACATTTTTTTTATTTACTTAAGAATGTAATACTTTTA
Source organism: Leuciscus leuciscus (assembly GCF_965113295.1). Lineage (NCBI taxonomy): Eukaryota > Metazoa > Chordata > Actinopteri > Cypriniformes > Leuciscidae > Leuciscus > Leuciscus leuciscus. Next base: position 28,899,237 of record NC_138738.1, read on the forward strand.
TTCAGCAAGGATGCTTTAATGTTGCAAATGATTTCTGTTTCATCAAAGAATCCCAAAAAAAAAAAAAAAAATTCCACAAAATATTAAGCCGCACAACTGTTTTAAGCATTAATAATGACAAGTAATGATAATGACGATGGTGAGCATGTTCTGGTAAGACGACTTTCAAAAATAATACAAAATCTTACCAACGTCAAACTTTGAATATAAATATATATGTATGTATACATTTTATTTGTGTGTGTATATATATATATATATATATATATATATATATATATATATATATATATATATATATATATATATATATATATATATATATACATGTATGTGTGTGAAAAAAAAAAATAATATATATATATATATATACATATATACACACATTTTCTATGGTCAGTAACCCCTTTAAATTGACAGCCATTCTTCCGGTGTTGTAAGCTCTTTAATAGTGTATGTCCTGCACATGTACCACGTCTTGCTTTCAAGAAGTTGGGGGGGGGTGGGGTCACGTCAAGGTCAAGTTGACCCCTCCCACACCCCCTTGACTTTTGAAGTCAAGAGTGTGCCCTGCACTCCAAACTGGATCTGGTCTGAAGTAAGGCTCAATTAGCAGCTATCTCGCCTTTGACTAAAATGATGTCTTCTCCCCCACAGTCTCGGAAGGGAAGCGAACCAGACAGGGAGAAGAAAGGGATGGATGGCCGCGCAGACAGCATTGGAAGTGGCCGCGCTATCCCAATTAAACAGGTAGGATCTGGCCGGCCGTCTGGGCTGGTATAATTGGAGTCCAACAGTGGCGTATTGTGGACGAAGGGGCCTCAGATCAGTACTCAGACCCGCGAGAAGCCCGTTTGATGCCATCTTCTTGATTAACAGTGAAAGCACGCACTTGACATCAATTAGAGCCAGGCTCTCCCGTGTGCTGAAATGAGATCATTAGGATAAGATGTGGGAAGGGATTTTTCTCTCCTCAATGCACTATACCCCCCCATCACAGCCAAAACCCCTACACCATCTCACTCGTCCACCTTCTTTTTCCCTGTCAAGCGTGGGGATGGAAAAAAAGCTAAGAGGAGCCTAATGAAGTGCAGTCTACCAATCTGCATATGGGCCCATCTTTCCCATCAGCCCTCCCTGACAAGTGGTGTGTTTGGGGGGGGGTGAGAAGCAGAATGTGATGTGAAGACGACCCCCCCTCGTCTACACTGTGGGAGAGATAGTTTGACTTGGCCTTAATTTGTCACAAACAAGGGTGTGTAGTGAGAGAGTAAAGAAAAACGCTAGCTAGCGTGGGGGTGGGGGGGGGGACGAGATCATCCTCTGCGCATCTCAGCTGGAGTGAAAGAATCAGGTAATTAGCGGCACTAATCGTGCCCTCTCATGTCAGCGCCGTGGCCTTGTTTGTAATTTTCTAATGAACAAATTGCATCTCTGATTAAAGCTGCCTTTAAGTGAGATCTGTGTTTATTAGCGTGCCACAGCGGAGGAGCGCTTCCACCGTACAGCGCAGCTGGCGTTCAAGAGCGAAGCTGCAGACCTTTTGGATGTGTGGGTTGCGTTCGGAACCCGCTGGGTTCACATTGAGAGGCTCCATAGGAGGCAAGGACATTTGCACAAGACTCCTGGGCAACGAAGCGGCGCTGTAATCGGCCCCTCTTTTCTGCAAATTAGACATCGGAGAATACATTGCGTCTTCGCTGACATGTGTGGCATTGTAATACTAAAATCCTGCTTAGTATAATCATAATGCGATTGTTGAAATATGAGCTATGGATTAATGATGTGACATCGATTTTTTCCCCCCATACATTAAAATGCAAGTTATACATGCAATCACTTGAACTCTTCGATGATTCTATGATTTAAAAAAAAATTACAATTCATTTAAATATTTTTAATAAAAAATGTCAGGATGATATAACTGTTCTGATATCATAATGAAGAAGAAAATAATTATTAAAGGAAAGCAATTCTTGAAGAAGAAAAAATAGTTTATTAGGTAGTTAAGAAGTTTAGGCATAGTATTTTATTATTATTTCTTACAAAAAACATACTTTAAAAAAATGCTCTTAAAATTTGAAAAACATTTATCCGCCACATGTTAAGTGGTGGGACATTCATGATTTAAACCATAACTATATATTATATAGAGCACCCTCATGCAATAGGATTTAAAAAAGAAAAGAAATTAATACTTTTATTCAGACATTACCTAGGTGGAAAATAGCTGGCCAGAAGCGTTACCTAAATGGCCGCTGAGCGAATTGCCTTAAAGGGACTTTGGAGGTACTTTTTTTTGGAGGCACACAAGCGAGTGCTAATGCTGCCAGCAGTGATCTCTCACCTCCTGCGGCTCTATTTGCATAAATCCTGTTAAAGTCAGTGGCGGTTAATGAAGAAGAAATGAGGCTGGCCGGCTACAGCGGTGCTGAGAGCAGGGCGCCGCACTAGTGGCAGATGGGAAGGCTGAGCTATAGCAGGCAGCTGTGCGGAGAAGAGAGCAGCACAGGGTTCTGGCTATAATCTGACTCTCTTCCGACTGGGCTTGCGCTAGGATCCATTTGTATGTGCGATGCCAAGAGCAATCAAGACGATAACGCGTGTTCTCAAGAGAGAGGGGTGGCTGCTGTTCCCCAACATGTAGAACAACCGTGTTATCCTGTCTTCTGAAGACACACAATCGGCTTATATGATGAACAGTTCGAATATAAACATTGATCAGCAAACATAGAGCACTCAAATAGCTCAACCGTGCTTGACACGTGAGAACAAACCTTATTGGTTCTTGCGGACGCTCAAACCTACTGGCGTGCCACATGAGAGTGAACCTCGGGCATCAATCAAGCATGTTTGAGCTTTTGTTTACCAAATTTGAGTGCTTTATGTACGTTCTCTGATCAATGTTTTTTATATGAACAAAAGCCTAAATTAAATCTGTTCATCTTCATTAGACTTGGATTAAATCACTTGTTTTATATGGATTTCTTTTACAATCTCTTAATGAACGTTTTGAAGCATCTGCGTTTTGGGTGAATAGACTTTCAATGGAGGGACTCCAAGTTTTATGTTGAATTATAATAGGGAATCTTCATTATGTGCTCTTGTTTTATAGGTACTGAAAGAAAAGTTTTATTTAAATGTTACATAGAGAGCCTGCAGTATAGTGAGGCATTAGCGGATAGAGTGTCTAACGGGTGGCCTGGCGCAGAGCCATATCTCTGAAGCATCTCTCAGCCTCTTGACACTGCAGGTACATAAATGAGGGATTAATTTCCTTGGTGTCAGACAGAACCTGCCCCCCACACACACACACACACACACACACACACACACACACTTACGCACACACTCTTGCGCTGATCAGAGGCTCCAGTGGTGTCCCTCATCTCATGAGGAGATCAATCAGAGCTCCCCAGCCTCTGCAGTGCACAGTGTTTCAGTTCTCCCTGCTGTCCTCTCGCTCACTCACTGGTGCTTCAGCTTCATGCTAGTCCTTATTGAATCCCACTGGCTGGCCCAAAGGCACTGTTTTGCATTTTCTATGCGGATTTTGATTTTATATATTTAAAATGTATATATATACACTTATATTCTGCATTTGGAATTTGAACTGTGATATGATAAATGTTTATTGCTTAGAAATCAAGGCAAAATGACAACTTGTGTGGTCACATTGTACCTAGACTTGAATCTTTTTTCAGTTCGCTTTTCAGTTGTGATATCTTATTCTACCTTAAATTCACAATTTTTTGGAACACAATCAACATGAATATTAACAAAATATTAGCAATAATATATATTTTAATAACTCTAATGATAAACATAGACATAATAATATACATATTATTATATTATTAGAATAGTATATTTGAAAAATAAGTCTATTATTATTATAGTGAACAACAATAATAATTATAATTAAAGTTATACATTATTATATTGCTCAATACATTTATTTTAATTTTAATATTATTAGTAGTAGTAGTAGTGGTAGTAGTAGTTTTTCACTTTTTCACATTTTTTTTATTATAGTTCTTATTTTCTTAATAAAAACGTCAGTAATAAGTTTCAATAATCATATCAAGTCATATCACAATTTTGATTATACTTTAATTAATTAATTGTGCAGAACTAGATGCTGCAGAAGTTAATAGATGTTTGTTCAGATCCTGCAGACTTCTGTGGACGCCCATTCTATGTGGGACTCTTCATTGGTCCTTTAATCAAACTTTGTTTGATTTGTAATATCCTTTTGACCCGTGACATCTTGGAATCTCCTCGGAAAGAGACTCATAGAGAGACAGACACCGCAGACAAGCATCCGTGGAGCCGCTGACCACAATCCCTCCATCAGATCAGTGACTGCGTCTGCTGCTGTGGCATTTCCCATCTAATTGGGCGCTACGTTCAGGCGATGAGTGTTTCACCAACAGTACGAAAGCGGCCCGGGCACGTCCCCTCACAGATGATAACGCAGCCGAGCAGTTTGCGCTCAGAGGCACGGGGCAGAGCTTCGTTTAGGAATTGGATGTTAATTGATTTGATAATTCCCTGTGGTCTTTCCTCTTACATGCTCGCGTCGCTCTCGATCTTCCTCCTCGCCTCTCACTAGCCACTGCAGGCTGCTGGGCGTTAGACCTGCTCTCCAATTAGCGTGTGCTTCCCGAGTCTACCTGCCTCGTATTAACACCTCTTCAGTGACCTCTTTTGGTCCAGGAATGTGATTTTTATAGATTTCGCCAGAAATCCCTCACTCACGGCACGGCATCAATCTCTGGGAGGAACTTTTGTGTGCTGGCTCTCAGCTGCACATCGTCGCCGGATGTTGATGAGGGACGTCAACTTGTAATCTCTTTGGCAGATGTCTGAGTGTATTAGATTTATGGTTCAGCTGTTCCTTGAAGGTACGGACGTAATTGTTAGTGAGTTACTCACACACAGATGAGTCCTGAACTAAATCGATTGCTTTTGATGCTTTGGATTTTCTGTTTCACTCAACACTCTCAAAAAAAATTTACATTTCCAAAAGGGGGTTTATGCACTGATGCCAAACCTTTTTGGATTCCCCAAAACATTTGTTGGTGAATTTTTAAATGCTTGTCCAGTTGGCTTTTCATAACGTGTTGTTTTTAGATTATTGGAAAGAAAACATCCAAAATAACCTTAAGTGTTAATTTATTGAACTTTATCTATTTGCTTCTGTAGATTTCAAATACAACGCATATCCTTGCAGTTCTCTGCAGTTCCCAGAACATCTCCACTTCAGTGGCACTTACATACACCAATCTATATATTCTATAGATTTTTACAGAGGGGTTTGTTCATGTATCATTTGCCTGATTTGAGACATTTTATTCATTTAAATCTTTTAACCCTTTTCTGGCTGTTGACCGTATTTTTGAAAGAGTGCTTGAAAGAGATAACCAAAATCCCCTCTGTAACAACCTTTGAGTCTACAAAATGAAACAAGAATTTTGAACTGGGCTTTATCAAATGTTCAGATTTCTGTTCTAAATGTATGCAAATTAGTCATATGTTGCTTTTTAATGTTTTTCTTTTCCTTTAGTGTTATAATGTGGTTAAGATTTATTTATAATGCTGTTCCTGAGCAGTACAACCCCAAAGTTTGCTTGTGTACAGCGTATTTTAAAGAGGACAGCTTCTTGAACCTGGGAGAGTACAAGGCTGGCTATATACAACAGACTACTTACCACTGTGAAATGTTCTCCTGAAGTCGTGCTTGAAAAGTTGGTTCTAATCTATCGGCTTGATCATCCGCATTTTCAGAATCCGACTCGGGCTCGAAGTCGAACTGGTACGTTAATACCGTTGACATTATTAACTGTGTTTGTAATTGTTTAAAGCTTTGGAAGAAGAGCGCTTGAGGTGTTTGGCCAATCAGAGGCTTTTTGGAAGTAGAGGCTTTGTAGTAATCAGCATGTTTCAGACAGGTACTGCAATGTACAGTAAATAAAAAAATTATGTTTCTTGAGCATTTAAGCATGTTAACTTATTCTGTTACACCCAATAAACAAAATACAAAACTTTTAAAATAGCTTAATTTGACCAATTGTTGAATCAATCAACTGGGGAAGTATAATGATATCTATGATTTTTTTTTATTTATTTATTTTTTTTTTAAACCCTATCTTGCCTGAAAACAGGGCTGTTCATTCATGCTCCTGGAAGAGTTACAGAGTCCTGTAGAGTTTAGCTCCACCCCAATTAAACACACCTGAACCAGCTATTCAAAGTCTAGTTGGTATTCTAGGAACTTCCAGGCAAGTTGAAGCTAAAGGAGCAGGACAGTGGCCCGTCAGGAGAAGATTTGGACACCCCTGCCTTAAAAGAAATCTGAAGAACCTTTTTTTCCACTATAAAGAACCTTTTGTGCTTTGGAAATATTCCATGATATTGAAGGTTCTTTATTTAACCATAGATGCAAAGAGCAACGAAAAGGCTTGGTTGAGTGCTGTGTTTTAACGTTGACACATAATTCTTCCTCTTAATTACAGAACTGCACAAAAACAAAGACACAAAACTGGTGTGAACTCATTCAGTAGTGTTGTTTTTTTACTGTGAATGTGCACATGCTTAAGGTAGTTTTATTCTCTTAGACCTTGTCGCAGTTTATTTGCCATTCGCTGTGATCTCATTACGAAGGTTATTGTCCTGACTCCTGAGCTGAAGGTTACGCTCTCAACATGGCTCTCAGCTACAATAAAACCTTTGTAAAAACGCCTTCATTAGAACATGCTCCTCATTAAAACACGCAGACGGCTTGCTGGAGCGTAATGAGGCTGGGGTGGGCTCGCACTCTCCAGCAATTAGACGGCTAAAGAGGAGCGTTTTCAGCGCCGTCTCCCTGTGGAGGGCTTCAAACTGGCCTCTCTGAGCCCTCAGAGTGGGTGTGGTGAGGTCAGACGTGTCACCTGAATTTGCCATGACAGCTCTCGCATCTGCCAATCACAGCCTCCTTTGACCCTCTGCCTTGTTATTAATACGACTGTTTGTCCAATCACCTCAGAGATCCCGGTTGTTTTGACATCTATTATATATTATGACTATATTATGGTGTTTGTTTTGACTGGTGGTCATTTTTAATGGCTTTTAGTGTTTTTTTTATTTCTTTCTATTTTTTAAATGGCTCATTTAAATTTGTCAGAGGTCACGCTGAACTGCAATTATAATGCTGAAACTGTTGAAACTTGGCGAGGTTTTTGGATTGTCTGTAAAAAATTGTTTTGTTTGATAGAGTTGTTTATGGCTTTGTTCAGAAACTAATGTTACTCTAATGATCGCCAGCTTTGTTTACTGACCCTGTGCAGCCCGGAGTCTGTCGACATCTGTTCCACGTTCTTAATTAGCCGATTACCGTGCACACACACACACACACACACACATCTTTGTTAACTGTTCGGAAAGGCATTTTGACACAAGCTTTAATACAAATTAATTTTCAGAAGTGGCTAAGACTTATGTTTTCCTCATCCTCATGTCAATGTACCTATAGGTCTGTGGTGTTAAATTTTATTGCATAGGGTTGGGAATATTAAACCATGTTAAAAAATTATGTGTCTGCAGTATGTGTACACAACCACCCTATAATGGTAAAAATCCACCCACTCACTTTTTAATTCTCATAAATCATAAGCAGTCTCTCAGAACAGGCCGTTTGCAGTTTCTGTGCAATGTGACATCACATTGTACAGGCCCCGCCCATGACTGCTGACAGACTCCGCCCTATTAGCATAGACCCCGCCCTGAGTGATCTATACACAGTCCGCCATGTTTATCTCCTCGCCAGAGCATTTAACAGCAGCATTCATGTAAGAAAGTTATATGTATTAAAGCTAATAAGTTATTCAATTAAGACCAGTGAGTGGTTTTCTGTTTTTCTTTTGTTGTTTGATTCATATTAACAGCATATATAGCAGTAAGCAGTGTATATTACGCTGCTTTCACTTTAATACACCGATCTAAAATATACATGTGATTTCATGTTTTTATGTGAACTTTGTGGGTTTTGGACATAACCTTGTGTGTATTTGACAGTTTAAGCGCACGAACATGTGAAATTCGTTTCATACTCACAGGACGCGCCGTCTGGCAGCTTTGTGTGCGCGTGCTTCGGGTGTGCACTCAGAAAACCATAAATCAGAAGGCTTTAAAACGCATGCAGATAACAAACTTTCATGATGATGAGGAACTGCAATGTCACGTGAGCGTGACCACGATAGAGATGATAATCAAAACCAAACAGATGTTTTAGTTTTTGGCTGACCGAGACATGAGCTGTAGGCTCAGCCTTCTTCTGGAAAACGGGAGGGGAGCAGCAGCTCATTTGCATTTAAAGATACATGCACGAAAACAGCATGTTTTTCCTTTTGCACAAAAATGTTAATTTATTTGTATAAAATACTGCTGACAAAATCATAATGTGTGTCTTTAACTACACACCAGTCAGGAACTATACTGATTTAAGACTAACAAACTAGGTAGGCCTACAACAAAATGCTACAGTAAGGGTAAAAACAAAACAAAAAACACTCATAAGAGTCATTTGTTCAGAATCGAACTACACTGATTGCTTTGTGTTTTATGTTGTAAATCATTTGGTTCAAATATATATATATATATATATATATATATATATATATATATATATATATATATAGGCTATATCTATTATTGTCTTTAATTTCCATCACAGTTGTTTTCCCACAGTGCCTGATTTATTGAATATCTGCTTGTCATCCTAGTCGATGTGTTCCCAAGGCTCAAGATTAAACAGCATTTTGACCTTTTTCCATGTTTGGTGGTGCAGTGAAACTTTTCACACGTTACGTTTTACCGTGCATTGCTCTCTTAAAATTTCCTTTTAAGAAATACAATGGCACTGAAACGTCTCTCCTCATCATAAAGGGAAATTAGTATCATGGTTGTAATTGCATGTTCTGGTGCGTAGATGAGCACTGAGCTGTGCATGTTTGACGAAGTTCTGCCCCCTCGGAGCAGGGGTGCTTTGTAAGGAGTTAAATTGGATGGTTAATTCGGGTGTTATTTACCCTGTAATTCATTAGCTTGGCCCTGCCATTGGCAGCGGGCAGGCTGTAATTTCACGCTTCGCAATAAAAGATGTCTCATAATCTGCTTCATTTAGCACCGAAAGAATTTAATGAAATTAACTGCAGCCCTAATTAAGACGGTGAATATTAAAGACCTGCTATCAAGCCTTTAACGAGTGTGACATGATCCGCCTTCTGTGGGATTGGAAAAATATCATTTCCCAGGGAAAGGTTGTCGCTGCTCCGAGCCATTTTGGCCAAGATGGCATTTTTGTCATGCACACTAACCTCCCGCAAATTAGATTTTTTTTTTCTTCTTTTCCCTGTATAATTTTAGCTTGAAAATAATTTAACCAAATACATAAACATCAATCAGTGCTCTCTGTTTAGATTTGGCTAATCTCTTGTTGCCAGTATCCACTGGCTTCGATTGGTTTAAGCTTTCAGGGGAGTGTTTTAACCACTCATTAAGCTCCTTGATGACCTTGACGTGTTATTGTTTAAAGCTGAGAGCTACAATGAACCTCACAATACCGACTTTACTGTCTGTTCATCAATATCGGACTCCTGAGTGAGTATTTAACATGGTCAGGAGTGTAGTTATGAAGACATTGATTTAAGAAAAATAACTCTCTCCTAGATGTCATTTATTTTCATTATCAGACAAAAAAACTCGATTGAAACTATATGTATCCCCAAGTCTCAGTTAAAATTTTCTTCTCAATATATTGTCTATACAGAAACATTTCTGTTTTATAGCTTTATCAAAGTAAAATAGAACCTGTTTGGGAATCACTGTGCAAGAGAACATGGATAATTCTATACTAATGAGTATTGCCATTTCTAGCCTAATTCAGGTGTGTTTGTCAGCGAGAGAGAATGTGCCTGTCGTTAAATGATAAATGTCTTTTGGGGGGGTGTGTCCTCTCACTGCCTGCACTGGCCAGATCAGATGGCCGCAGCGATATGAGACCTCCAGCTTTCACACCGTGTCACTCACGTGGCCCCACTTCCCTCGCACACACACGCGTACACATTCAGTCACAGTGACAGGGCCGGAGGCGAGCCAGTGTTGGGATGACACACTTAATTTAGCGCCCTTCTCTCTGGAGCGCCCAAGAACAATAAGGCCAGTGTGGGCAAACACCCAAGCCTTTTGTTAAGCGGCTGTCCGAAGCGGACTCATAGGAGACGGATCCTGTCCACCATACTGACTCTGTCCACACCCATGCCACAGTCCGCATTCATCTCCCGGTTAACCTCTCCTTTTGTTATCAAAGAATGGGAGAAATGAGAAGAGCTGAAAGAAGAGGATAACGCACTGATAAGAGCACATCAGCTTCTTTTAATGGAAGAGTGCACAGATTAGAGGCTTTTGTTTGTTCGTGAAGTTTATTTGTAATGGACGCTCACCCTGTTCCGGTTGTTTTCCTTCCAGGAAAAGAATGGGAATATACATTTTCTGACTTTGCATTGTCTTATGTTGGCTTGACAAAGACAACTTACTGATGTACTATTTAAGCCTTTTTTTTTCTTTTCTTTTTTTAAGATCTATGTCCACCAACTTATCTGTCTGTCTGTGTACAGTCTGTCTGTCTAATTCCATCCACCCATCCTTCCATATTTTGTCACTGAAAATATTTGACCGAATTAATTTTCTGATCTTCAGTTTGATGAATAGATATTTTAGTCTATACTGTTTTCAGTTAATGCGTGAAGAAAACTTCTCTACACATTATTTGTAGATTTTTATTATTAATTTGTTACAAAATTCAAATTCTCCTCTAGAGAGGAGCATTTTGCTAAATACATCCACTATATTACATATTCAGTATATTTTTTCTTAAACTGTTGTCTTCATTATTTAATGAATGTTAGAATAAATTTGTCATGAAGATGTTTTTTTATATTTTTATTTTATTTTTGTATTGTAGCCACCATTTAATTGTTTATATTTAAACAACGAATTTGAGTAGACCGCTGCTGCAGTTGCTGGCTTGTAGTGAGTAGGAAATGTCTGCGTGAGATTTATTTTTTTGTCCCCCGTTTTGCAACATTAGAAGACCTTGCAGGTTGTCAACCAGGGGAGGGTAAAATAGGGGCAAGCTGGGTGTCACTGGCCCGAGCCTTAAATAATGAACGATTACTCCCATCAGAGAAGCGACGTGGTGTTCAATTAGCCTCTCCTGCTGAATGATCGCTTGTCACCTTCCCGATGGATGTGCAAAATTAATATACCTAGATCCAAACCAGGCCGAGGTAGAAGACATAACACAGCTACCTGCTCAACACAACATGCCTGGAGAGACCACACACACACACACACCGTCATTAAAAGATCATCTTGTTTCTCTCTCAATCTGTCCCTTCCTTTCTTTCTCTTCCTCTTTTCCCCTCTTTCATTCTTGCTCTTTTTTCCCCTCAGCCTCTCACACACACACGCACACACACACACACACACACACACACACGCCTCAGTCTTAGTTAATGAAGTAATGGATATTCACCCTATGTGACAGATGGGCCGCTAGCGGCTGCACCCTTGTTATAACTCGTCAACTTGTGTTTACCACTCAGCAGGAGAGCCTGTTTTATTTTACGCAGGAAGCGCTCTTCTCTTGTCTTGAACACTGGGTTTAGGGTGTACAGAGATGTGGACTGACCTAAGGGAACATCCTCCCACATGTATAGCTCCATCACCCAGGGTGACCGACTGATCTCAGAACAGACACAGGCCTCATTACCTTATTATAATAATAATAATAATAATAATAATGCGCTATATAGCGCTTTTCTAGGTACCCAAAGCGCTGTTACATATGGAAGGGGGAATATCCTCAACCACCACCATTGTACAGCATCCACCTGGATAACACAACGGCAGCCATATTGTGCCAGAACGCTCACCACACACCAGCTTACTGGTGGAGAGGAGACAGAGTGATGAAGCCAATCAGTATATATGGGGATGATTAGGAGGCCATGATGGACAGTGGGCAATGGGCAAATTTGGGATTTTTAATGACCACAGAGAGTCAGGACCTCGGTTTAACGTCTCATCCGAAGGACGGTGCTCTTTGACAGTATAGTGTCCCCATCACTATACTGGGGCATTAGGACCCACACAGACCACAGGGTGAGCGCCCCCTGCTGGCCTCACTAACATCTCTTCCAGCAGCAAGCTAGTTTTCCCAGGAGGTCTCCCATCCAGGTCCTGACCAGGCTCAACCCTGCTTAGCTTCAGTGGGCAACCAGTCTTGGGCTAGAGGGTGATGGCTGCTGGCTAGATAATTATGGCTGCTGGATAATTTCTGAAAATTGTGCAAACAAGTCTAAATAACAATATATACCATTTAGTATATATATAAAAAAAAAAGTATGTTCATTCTAGTTTTAGATAATTTGAAACTCCATTATGTTTAGTTTTTAATGTAAACCTGCTTTCAGATGGTGATTCACAAATATGGTGATCCACATTCAGACATTTCATACTATGGGCTTGTACAATTCTCACCCTTTTACAGCAGATATAGTTCACAAACAACTGACAATCGTGACCTAAATATGATTTTCATTTACAATAATAAATCCTAAAATTCAGCATTAGTAACTTCCTTTTCACGCCATCAGTTCGCGCACACTCAAGCTTTGAGGATCTTCCATTCTTCGCTCATTTTGAGTCAGGCATGTGAATGCAGTGAACTGTTACCTGGAGACTCGCTCTGAGTGGATCATTTGAATCAGTGAGTTGTTGACTCAAGAACAGATGCAATCGGATCGGTCCAGTCCACAAATGAATTTTTCAGTGCGATTTGCGAAACGATTGAACAGGTTCATTAAAAAAAGAATCAGCTCATTCACGAATTGGACACCATCGCATCTGAGCGGGTGACGATTCCTTCAGTTCAAAATAACGTTAATGAATTAATAAATAATATTTTTATTAATTAAAGCTGCAAGCAGCGATGAAAGGGCCCTCGCACCCGTGCCATCGTCACTCGTTGGCTTTAGGAAGACAGAGCATGGTTGGGCAATGTGCATTTAAGGAGGTATACAGTATATAGTAGTTGCTAGCATGTTTAGTATGTTTTTAGCATGCTTAGTACACAATAGGTATGTGGTTAGTACTGCATTACTGTGTTAACCAGTTCAGTTTCTGTTGGCAGTAGGTGGGGTTATATATCTGAATATTGCTTTGTAGATGTGTTCAGTGCAGGACTTTTATGAAGTCTGTGAAGTTTGGGGCAGATTGGATATTGTATGTTTGAGTTACAACAACTTCCTTTAGCATTTCTAACATGCTTTAGAACTTAGCTATGTGTTTCTAGCATGTTTCTTGCATGTTACATATTAAGTTTGGGGCAGATTGGACATTCCATGCCTGTGTTACAGCAAATTCCTATTTAATTGCAGCAATAGCATGCTTTAGCAATTAGCTAAGTGTTTGCTAGCATGTTTTAGCATGTTTCTAGAATGTTGTTAGCATGTTTAGCACTTGCTGGCACTTTTTTATATGTTATTAGGAGTCCACAACAGTGTTTAACATGTCACTTCCTGTTGCCAGCAGGTGGCGCTTTGACTGTAACTGAATATGAGCATTGTAATGTGTTCAAGACAGAACGCTTATCAAAAGTGTGAAGTTTGGCGCAGATTGGACATTGCCTTCTTGAGTAACAACAACATCCTGTTTCATTATATTAGCATGCTTTAGCACTTAGCTTAGTATTGCTAGCATGTTTTAACATGTTTCTAGCATGTTTAGAAGTCAATGGTATTTTTAACATGTTGCTAGAACGGCATCAACGTGTTAAACATGACACTTCCTGTTACCAGTAGGTGGCGCTATTACTATAACTGAATATTCTCATGTAGATGTGTTCAGGCCATGACTCTTATCAAACGTGTGAAGTTTGGGGCAGACTGGACATTCCGTGCCTGTGTTACAGCAAATTCCTATTTAATTGCAGTATTAGCATGCTTTAGCACTAAGCTAAGTGTTTGCTAGCATGTTTTAACATGTTTCTAGTATGTTGTTAGCATGTTTAGCACATGCTGGAACTTTTTTATATGTTATTAGGAGTCCACAACAGTGTTTAACATGTCACTTCCTGTTGCCAGCAGGTGGCGCTATGACTGTAACTGAATATGAGCATGGTCATGTGTTCAGGACAGAACGCTTATCAAACGTGTGAAGTTTGGCGCAGATTGGACATTGCCTTCTTGAGTAACAACAACATCCTGTTTCATTGAATTAACATGCTTTAGCACTTAGCTAAGTTTTGCTAGCATGTTTTAACATGTTTCTAGCATGTTTAGAAGTCAATGGCATTTTTAACATGTTGCTAGAACGGCATCAACGTGTTAAACATGACACTTCCTGTTACCAGTAGGTGGCGCTATTACTATAACTGAATATTCTCATGTAGATGTGTTCAGGCCATGACTCTTATCAAATGTGTGACGTTTGGGGCAGATTAGACATTCCGTGCCTGAGTTACAGCAAATTCCTATTTAATTGCAGTAATAGCATGCTTTAGCAATTAGCTAAGTGTTTGCTAGCATGTTTTAGCATGTGTCTAGTATGTTGTTAGCATGCTTAGCACTTGCTGGCACTTTTTTATATGTTATCAGGAGTTCACAACAATGTTAAACATGTCACTTCCTGTTGCCAGCAGGTGGCGCTATGACTGTAACTGAATATGAGCATGGTCATGTGTTCAGGACAGAACGCTTATCAAACGTGTGAAGTTTGGGGCAGATTGGACATTCCATGCCTGAGTTTCAGCAACTTCCTGTTTCATGGCGAAACATCGAAATTTGTCAGGCCGCCGAGGACCCGCCCTTCGACGAAAACTCAAGATCTTCGCAATTTAACGTCGCAAAGGCCTTAAGATTACACTCACCAAATTTGAAGATGATCAGATTAAAACTGTAGGAGGAGTTCGTTAAAGTATGAGGCATGAAAATGGCAAAAACTGCACAAAAATCTGAGAGGAAGTTGAAAATGGCTGACTTCCTGTTGTGTTTAGGGCTACGCTCCAAGAGACTTTTTTGTAGGTATTAGGTCCTTACATGTATGTACCGAATTTCGTAAACGTACGTGGAACATAGCGGGAGGCGCACTCCGTTGAACTTTTATAGGTGGCGCTATCGAGCCATTTTGCCCCGCCCAATTCTGAAACCTATATCAGATGTAAATTTTCGCCAGTTCTGACACGTGTGCAAAGTTTCGTGAGTTTTCGAGCATGTTTAGGCCCTCAAAAATGCGATTAAATGCGGAGAAGAATAATAATAATAAACAGAGCAATTCCAAGAGGGTCCTCACACCATCGGTGCTCGGGCCCTAACTAGTAAAAAGTACAACATTATGCTTTAGAATGTAGTGAAGTAAAGGCTTCCCAAAATAAAAGTGAAATAAAAATACAATAAAGTGTATTTTTATTTTATATTTTTTATTTGATCCCAAATCTCAAGGGCCTTGGTCAACCCGTCAGTTTTTGATTGGATGGGGTAAGATCTGAATGCAAGTTTGCAGTTGATTGTAATACAGGGGCGGGGTTTATGATGACTAAATGAATAGAGAAGTCCGGCATACATCACCAGAGAGAAGCCTGTCATTGACGTTTTAATTCAAAATTACAAGGTCAAGAAAAAAATAAACAAACTTATGCAAAAAATAAATTAACAATAAGATCAACAACATTCATTTATTTTTAAAATAAAAAATTCTGTTTGTAATATTGTTACTAAAAATGATTTTTAAAAAATGTATTCTTATTTCATTCTCTGCTAAAAAGCTAAACAAAATCAAGCAAAATACTCTGTATTTTGAAGATTGACAAAGTGAAGTTTATTATTTACAGGTTTTCCGCTTCAGAAACTAAATTTGTCAAATACACTTTACTGTCAGTCCTCTCAGTAAATCCTTCTTTTTTTTTTTTTTTTTTTTTAAGACTGTTTGGATACCAATTACCACATAATTAGGCCAGTTTAATGGTGTGTGACAGTTAGGGATCGTGGCATTTTTTTATGAAAATTCAGGCTGTGGAGTGACAAAGAAAAACAACAAGAAGTGAAATAGGCAGAGAGTGACAGAAACTTGTCGGCTCTGATGTCGCACGCTCCGTGGCAGCCAGAGCAAGAAATCTATTATTATCCGTCCTGTCTGCACGTTAATGTTTAACAAGTCCAGCGAAGTGACACGCCGCCGCTGCAGCGTAATTGCTAATCAACGGACAGTTTTATTCCCTTCTTGCCTAATGAATTTGGCTGAAATGAGGTGTGGGCGTCCGGACCCTTAACGGGCAGTCAGCCGCCACTGATGTGCGTAGGAGAGGAAGGTTAGTGCTCGTGTCATAGTGCTAATGTGCTCGCTAACACTCCAAGGGGAATGTAGCACAGGGTGCACTTTTTTTTCTCGCTCTCCTCAAAGTGTGCAAATAAACTGTCCGTCCACTTGAGTACAATATAACAGAGTGTGGTTTTTTTGTGTCATTGGGAGATTTTTTATGAACCACAGACAGTTTTAGCCCTTTCTTGCAACTCATAAACAATTTTTCAGACAAACATGTTTTATTGTGTGAAAGAAATTAATAAATGATTATTTCAACAAGTGTTTATTTTTGGTAATGAAGGTTTAACTGTGCATCTTCATTTTTTTTCTTTTTTTTGTCTCTCAGGGCATGTTGTTGAAAAGAAGCGGCAAGTCACTGAACAAAGAGTGGAAGAAGAAATATGTCACACTTTGTGACAACGGAGTCCTCACGTATCATCCCAGTCTGCATGTAAGTGCCAACACACACACACACACACACGGCCTGTACACGTGTATTGCATCTGCCTTTCTCCTCATCCTATTGGTCCTGCCCTGTTAATATTGTTCTCTATTCGTCCATCACTGCAACATCCTGTTTTTTTATGTCCTTTTCACTGACGTTTAACGGATTATCGTGTCCGCTTCAGTAAGCATGGTGTCTGATGACATGGTCTTGTCCTTAATTACTGCCTCATCTGTTTGCACACGGCTGATGCTGTTGATGTGTAATATAACGCTGTAATAGCTTGTCATAATCACCAGCTTTGACGACCTGTTTGCCCACACACCAATGGAAATGGCCGTCTTTTATTGGTTGTTTTCCTCTCTGGGTTTTTTTTTTTTTTTGGACTGCAACCAGACCTTATTGTTAGCACTAACCAATCCCAGAGTAATTCTACAAATCACAGATGCAAATGAAAAAAAAAAACTATAGAATGGATGGATGAAGACATGGATAGCATATAGTCATAGATCAGTTCTTGTACAATTTAAGATAGTAAGACAAAAGTCTTACTATCTTAAATTGAGCTGTTGCATATTATATAATAATTATCCTTGGGCAGCTAAAGGATTGTGTTTCAGGACCCAGATTTAACATTGGAATGATCCAAGTGGCAACCCGACACAGTATCAAAATTGTTTATTGTACAAAAGTAAACACAAATGTCCTTAATTTTCATTTTCATGGTTTCATGCTCCCTGCAGCGGTTTTCTTTTTTGTCATTTACTGAATTTGAAAAACTTTGACTGGTCATTTAAGATGCTTTCCGTCATTTTGATAGTAAAAAAATATGCATCTGGACAAAATAATAAAATAACGTGTCAGGTCAATAATATTTTAGCAGATCGCAAGCGCACAGTTTGTTCTTTCTCACAATATAGCCCTATTCTGACGGATAGATGGAGTAATGTCATTTTACCACAGGATGTCTGTAATATTAATGGCCAATTCGCAACGGGATAAGAAATTCAGGAAAACTAGCAGAAGTGGGAGGGATAACTCGATTTGCGCATCGCCGTCACCCTCCTGTCGTCATGTGCATATTACGTTGCTTCCTGATATCACGTGCGCAAACACATATAACCTATATTTACATATATATAATAGTTATGGCCGGTCGAACGATGTATTAATTAACTTCCGATTGGATTATGTTGGTAATAGGCACTTGCCTATAGATGTTTCGTGCCTCTAACAAGTGCTTTCGATCTTCTTTCTCATCTGAATGGTATGTAAACACTTGAGTTTGGCCACAGACGTGTCCCAGCGTCTAGAACGCAACTGAATGCTTTTTCAAGCGCCTCCATACTTGAAAAAACGCGGAAAACTACTTTTAAATAGGAAATTACGAAATATTTACATTCATATAAACAGTGGGTCTATTCGCACGGGATTAGTATTACCTGAGGTAATTTTTCCGGACCTTTTTACTGAAGGTAAAAGTCGCCCTAATCTTTACTGACATTGTCCATAATGATTACTGATATGGTCTTAGTTGGTCTTAGTATACGATGTAACTACAGAAGAGTCAAGTTTTAAATAGGAAAAACATCGAAACTCTCTGATTCAATGATCTATGCTAAGCTATGCTAAAAGTGGTACCGCCAGACCCGGAGTTCGGCTGAATGGATTCGAAAATGGTAAAACTCAACTGTTTAACTCTGGGGGAGTTGTAAAATGAGCCTATTTCCAAATAAAAAGTGGAGTATCCCTTTAAGAACAGACTGGGTTAAATGCCCTCCTGACACACTGATACAGATTTTAGACCAGCAACTTTTCTTTTTTTAAATCTTATTCCCCTTGTTTATTTCCAGTTATCTTAGATTCTGAGCCCATGGATTTTAGATGAGTACAAAGGGGCCACACTTTTAAATATAAAAAAAAGAAAAGAAAATAGTTTGTCAAATTCACTGAACATAATTTAAACTCACATGCATTAATTCCCTAATTAACAACCTCATCAGGGTGAATTAGAGGAAGTGTGCGTCATCATATTCCGTCCCCCTCCTCCCTTTGACTGTGAACAGGTTCCTCTCATCAGCAGGTGTCTGCTACACAGGCATCAATTAGAGTGTTTGCGGAGGCTAATAGGATGAAACTCAATCAGGGCTCTTAATTGCTTAACTATGTGAAAAAGAAATCACATTAATGCAGCTGATTAAGTGGATGGCAATAGATGCAACCTAATTTGTGTGGGGAAAAATATCCCAAATAGCTCATCCATGTTCACATCCATTATAACCACAACTTTTTTTTTGGCACTTAAGTATTGTGCGTTGATTAAACTTGCTCTGTTTTGCTAAACATTACACGATTATGCTTTAGGGCAGTACGGTTTGATAGATTCATCTATGCACATGCATATGCCCTGAAGTGGCCAGATGATGGTCTTTTTACCAACCGCTAACATTTGAGCACTCCAACTCCCTAAACGAAATCCCTCAAGTGGTTTGCCCGTCCTTTATTTTAAATCGAGAGTTACATATGGACCAGTCCCCGGAGTGTATGTCCTACATGGAACACAATAACATACGTTCTTCAATAGAGCAGCTACGTGGGGTGTTTGGCCTTAATGAGCAGGGGCAAGGCTTTGAGAGGGAGCGTGTACCACCCGGAACTGCCATACATCAGCTGAGTGCCAATCAAATAACACAAAGACCTGAAGACTCTCTGTGTATGTGTGCTGTACCGAGCAATTTACGGCAAGAGTATAACATGTCCATCCCTCACTAGAGGCCAACAAAAGGGCAATTCAAAGCCAAGAGCTCTCAACACGGTTTAACAAGCCACAGGAGAGCCCTTCAGGAGTGGCGGGCCAACAGCTTGCGGCTGGTAATTGCATCCCTATTAGCATTGAGTAACTTTCATCATCAACGCAAGCAAAGCCGCGCGCAAATCCAGACAACGCAGTTAGAATCCAAACACATGCTGCGATGGCATGCTGTGATCTGCGGAAAAGGAAAAAGAGATTTTACATGTGCTCTAAAAAGCATTAGCTGATTTTCTGCATACAAAAGTGCATTTCTTCACCATGAATTTCAATTATGTTGATATTGATTTCTTCACCTCCAGAGGGTGGGAAGGATTAACTGTATGCTGACAAAATAAATTTAGTTGACACTTTTCATCCAAAGTGTCCAGTTCTGTTGGAGTAATCTTTTTGTCATTTTTACCTATAGGATTATATGCAGAATGTTCATGGGAAGGAGATCGACCTGCTTCGGACTACAGTGAAGGTTCCAGGGAAGAGGCCCCCCAGGGCCATCTCCACATGTGCGGCCCCCAGTCCCAAAACCAATGGGTTGACCAAGGACATGAGCAACCTGCAGCTTGGACAGGCACCAGGTAACGTGATCATGCTTTTATTGTTTTGATTTGCTTTGCTTTGCTTTTTGTTTTATTTTGCTTTTCACTTTGCTTAGTTTTAATTTTCAATTTGATTTAATAGAATAAAATGTATACTGGCCATTCTTTCAGGGTGTTTTTCTGCCCATGGCCTGAGAAGAGACCCTACATATGGTAAATTAATGGATGTATAATAAAATATATAAAATGTAATATATATTCATAACAATTATTTATAATACATATTAAAAATAATATAATACATTTCCTTACATTTCCTAGAAAACCAATGTATTAATGTGTCTTAATGTAATTATAATGGGCCTCAGAAGTGCACAGTCTTCATTAGTAGAGAATTAAACAATTAAGTTATTGTTTAGTTATTCGTATACACACTCATTGGATCAACAATCCTTAAGCCCCCCAAGGAGTGTTAAAGACCCTACTCAGGCACATACACACACACACAGCACCAGAAGGACCAAACTAATAGCATGAATATTCAGTGACCCATAATACATGTACTAATTATTGTCATGAATATTAATGCAATCAGCGCTCGTTCTCCAGTCAGGCAAGTCCGAAATGAACACTAATGAGAGGGAGAGAGAGAGAGAGAGAGAGAGAATGAGGGAAGGAGGGAGGCTGCGGTAGAGGAGAAAAGAGAGATATTTCACAGTGTTAAGGCAGTGAAAGCTTTTGTAAGTCGAGTATTTGACTGTAGGGCTGGATCACATGCACCTCTTATTCCTTTGGTCTTAACATCTCTTTGTGTGAAAGCTGCCATTATCCACCGAATCCATTATAGCATATCTTCACACACTGCTGTTCTTGCACTGTGTGTGTGCGTAAACTTTGCTCTGCCTTCACACATGCATAGTTTATTTTTTTCTTCCAGATGGCCAAGGATGTAAAAATGTAGTTTATCAGGCCTCTCCTGAAGTACGCTCATATTTTGCCATTTACCCAAAGGTGCTGCCGTCTGATTTATCCGCTACAATGGAGATTAAATTGAGTCATGACATTTCATTCAGTCGAGTTTGCAACGGGCCATTGGAGGCCCGTGGGTACACCTTTTTCCAACAACATATTAAAAATCAGAAAAAGAAATATTTACTGAACCCCTTTTTTTTTTTACTACATCAAGTGTTTTGTGTGCACTGACTGTAGCTAGGGCAAATAACAAGTATCATCACATCAGCGTTATTTACTTTATGTTCGCTGCTATTGGACAAACTGTTAAAGGGTTAGTTTACCCAAATATGAGAATTCTGTCATTAATTACTCATCATCATGTCGTTCCAAACCCGTAAGACTTTCGCTCATCTTCGGAACGCAAATCTTTTTGATGAAATTTTAGAGCTTTTTGTCCCTCCATAGACAGCCTACACAACTGCAGCTGTACCAATGAGGTTCGTTCTTGTGTTACGCAGTTTGAGCTTCCGCAAGAGGTTTGTTCTCGCGTGTCATTTAGGTTCGGTTGAGCTTTTGTTTATGTTCGCTGATCAATGTTTATATGCAAGTAAAAGCCTAAATTAAATCTTTTCATCATAAAAAGCGATCGAGTCTCTTCAGAAAATTTTGACTAAACCGCTCAATTCATATGGATTAGTTTTCCGATCTCTTTATGAACTTTTTGATGCATCAAAGTTGCAGTTGCGTAGGCTGACCATGGAGGGACAAAAAGCTCACAGATATAATCAAAAAGATCTTAATTTGCGTTTCCTGCGATCAACAAAAGTCTTAAGGGTTTGGAACGACATGAGGGTGAGTAATTAATGACAGAATTTTCATTTTTGGGTGAACTGACCCTTTAAATTGTCAGAGTTGAATTTCATCTGTTGGTAAGCCCAGCAGCCTTATGGTTGATTTGTGTTTGAGTCAGTATTTGCACGTCATATAATATCTTTCTCACATTTGTTTGTGCTCAGTTGTGCTGTAATCTTATTAGTGCGATTAGATATGACTTCCTATGATGTCCACTTTAATTTCCATGCGAGTCAGACAAACCTCTCCCACAGACTCACGGTGGTGATAATTAACCTTTAAGTAATCTGATGTCGCTATTTATGCTCCTTGACGAGAACAAATAAAGAGGTTGGGTGCATGTGTGTTAGTTATGCTTATTATTATTGTCGTACTTGTTACCAAAACTATTATGAAGGCAACAGCTAATTAGGGTGCCTTTATATTACACCTCTGGTCGATTTCAGTAAGATAATCTTTATTCTTTTGATGTGGATGGTATTAAAATTACATACTGTTTTAAATAATGGAAAAAAAAGATGAAAATAAATCATTTTAAATGCTTCAAGTGAATTTAATCATCACAACAATATGGTGTACGATATAAAAATAGATTTGCTAAATATTACATATAATTCACCCAAAAATTTTAATCATTGTTTACTCATATCACATTTACTCATGTCATCTCAAACCAAGATTTTCATCCATCTTCAGGACACAAATTAAGACATTGTAAAAGTAATCCAATCAAATTGAGCTGTTTAATTCAAGTCTTCTCAAAAAGACACTTTAATTTAGGATTTTATTCACATATAAACATTGATCATTTAATTTTGTTGGATGAAACTATCTCTAGAATTTTTTTTTTTTTTTTTTGTGAACTTTGAGCAATAAATGATGGCAAAGGTAATTTAAATGTAAAATTACAATACCCAATTAAATATCCAATATCGACTGATACTGCTAAATTAAAATACAAAAAAAATCTAATATCGGCTGATAACCAATATCGTGCCTAATTATTGTACAAAAAAAATTCATTAACTGGAGTTTGCAAAAGAATGAAATCAATACACTATAACATGAACAAAAACTAAATGGCATTACAGATAATTTTCAATCAAATTTTGAAACAGGGTGAGTAACAACTCTGTAAGTGCATTGGGTATATTATAACAATGGTGTATTAATTATCATGCATCTTTCACACAGGATCTGTGACCAGTAGTTCTTCAGCGTCTCAGATGGCGAGTGGCATCAGTCTGGTGTCGTTTAACAGTCGGCCAGACGGGATGCATCAGCGCTCATATTCTGTATCCAGTGCTGACCAATGGAGTGAAGCCACAGTCATTGCCAACTCAGGAATCAGCACAGGTAAGTGTCGGACATGTGATGCCTCCTCAAACTGCCGGGGGGGAAGGGGGGCTTTTGGGTTGTGTACTTGTACACATATTGTTGTCTTAAAGGTTTTTCTTCAGAACAGAGAACAGAACCTTAAACAGCGATTTGTTATCGTATAGTTGTAAACGCACACATACACCCACTCCACCTTTCATTGATCCTTGTGTCAAGCTCTAATGCTGCTTTAACTGTTTATCAAAGTAATGGCCACTCAGTAGAAGCACATTACCAAAGGCCCATCTGTCGACGGCGAGTCGCTAGCAGAAGAGAAATGTTTGGAGCATGATGTTTATCAGTCTGTCACCTTTCTGTTGTCATACATAATTCCATACTTGGCTATTTTTATGAAATCTCTCATGTCTGCAAAGCCACAGGGGGAAATGGGAACACACAGATGGAAGTCACTGTTGGACTGACAGCTGTCAGACTCCATGTGTATATGTGTGGTGATGAACTGCAATGACATGGTGTGACTTGTTTTAAGGCTTGTCGTTTAACCCTTGTCTGTGGTTGCCTCTGTGTTTATCCCTGATAACGATTAAAGCTGTGAAAAGCTTAAACGGGCTGCGCAGCGGGACACTACACGCACACAGCTGAGCCACAGAACCCCACACATGACGTCAACAACAGAACTTGTAGTGTGGTACTCGACATACATCAGTCGTGTACACACACACACACACACACACACACTACCAGTCAAAAGTTTTGGAGCGGTAAGATTTTTTATGTTTTTAAAAGAAGTCTCTTCTGCTCACCAAGGCTGCATTTATTGGATTAAAAAAACAAACACTAATAATATTAAATATTATGACAATTTTAACAGCATCATTACTCCAGTCTTCAGTGTCACATGATCCTTCAGAAATCATTCTTATATGCAGATTTAATGCTCAAAAAAACATTCATTATTATTATCAATAATAATCAATAATATCAATACACAGTTTTGTGTAAAAATTTTCTTCAGGATTCTTTGGAAAAAAATGTAAATAACTGTTTTCAACATTGATAATAATGAGACATGTTTCTTGAGCATCAAATCATCATATTCGAATAATTTCTAAAGGATCATGTGACACTGAAGACTGGAGTAATGATGCTGAAAATTCAGCTTCAATCACAGGAATAGATTACACTTTACTATATATTCACATAGAAAACAGCTGTTTTAAATTGTAATAATATTTCACAATTTTACTTTTTTTTGTTGTTGTTGTTTGTTTGTTTTTATCAAATAAATGCAGAAGAGACTTCTTTTAAAATCATAAAAAATCTTACGATCCAAATCTTTTGACTGGTAAGGTCTGTCAACAATAACGTGATTAAAATATGTGAAATTAACGTTTTATATAGTTGATTGGTGATGAACATGAAGCAGGGCAACAGCTCACTGCATGTTGGAGCCTTTAGAATGCAGTTAAAATGTCCCTAAAATTCAAGATATTGGGGTTTTTGTCTCATATTTATATAAGTTAAGCAAAATCATACGAGTGCTCTTTTTCTTCCGAATAGCATGCGTGCAAATGTGACATTGACTAACAACAGTTCAATAAATAAGTTAATATTGTGGTATCAATATAGCAACATTTTGTTTGATTTTCAAGTCGAACACACCTGGTGTTTCGTTTCTGAATGAATTTGTGGATTGAGCGAATCAATCGGATGAACCAATGATTCAATGGCCCATTCATAAAGAGAGCCATTTACTTCATTTCTGAATGAATCAGCCATTTGAACAAATCGAATAAATGAATTATTCAATGACTCATTTAGACATTTACTGCCACTTTTTTGGTGTGTTTTTTTTTTTTTTGCATACCCGAACTGAGACAAATTTCTGGCCTACTGCATTTAACATTTGCTTTAATAATGGCCATTAATGATAAAATAATCTAAAGTAAGCAGAACTAGGACTGTGTATTGGCAACAAAGTCAAAAATACGATACGTTTCCCAATGCAGAGGCCACAATAAAATATATATCACAATACGGGTCTACACTAAATTTTACCTTAGCAGAATTTAGTATAACAGCTGTTTATTAAACGCTGCATACTGTAAGGCCATTGCTAACTAATTTGCTAACACAAACTAACACACTCTACATTTTAGAGAGCTCTAAAAATTTGAAGTGCTCTAAACTAATCTGCTTTCTTCACTGTAGCTCACGCACTCACATTCAGACATTCACTCACATAGAAACATTCAGCAATACATAAACTTAACACTGCCCTGCTATTTTTTATTAATAAGATAGCTTCACCACTGAAGAGCTACATTATCTTTCTCAGCAAGGAGTTCGTAACATCACTGTTTTTGAATCAATTAAACTCACTGCTTCACTGTTAGAGAAACGCGGCACAGACTGAGGTAATTCATACATGCACATTCTTTCTCGCTCTCTCAGGCCCGTAAATTAACAAGGACTTGATGTATTACACTTTTTTTCCTGTGAATAGAATATTAAACTGAAGATCGCTAAACTGCCAGCTTACCGGTGTTTTCAGAAATCTAATTTACATGAGCAGGCAGACCATATTTACTTCCAAATAGTAATTAATCTACACTGAACAGAATTCAAATCCATAGTGTAGTTACTGCTTAAAAGTATGGATTCAGTCAGACATGGTAAGTAGAAAGTACTGTTTGTATATCTGTCACTTTGCGTGGAATAATTGTGAAAACATTTGCTTTATAGTGCACTGTCAACATTTTCAGAGTTCAGCATGCTGTTTGCAGCAAAAATAGGTTTAACGGCGAGACACTTCATCTCAATTCTTCTGGTACACAGCACTACATAAATATATGTGCTGTGGGAAAAAGCCTATTGCTACTGTGCCTTTAAGAGTTCAATGCAAATTCCTTTTTTACATGTGAAATGAAAAGCACTCTAACTTTTGGTTTGCTTTAAAGTTTACTGTTTGCATTGCCCCATCTGTCAACAGCCTTTTTGCAAAGGTTGCATTACATTTGTGAACAGTATTCAAAATACAGTCTGTACTGTAATGTAATAAAAAAAAATCCTCATTCTGAAAAGCCTATTTTCACAAAGTGATCCCTTTAAGGGGTTTGTATAATACTTTCATAATTAATAATTATTTATTTCTGTGACAAAATGATCATAGTTTTCAAAAGAACAGAAACAAAAACGACAATATAAATATCCACTATAGTATGAGCAAAATGAATTGGAGCATGTTTACATTATTAAAAGCAAGCAAGCAAAAAAAAAAAAAAATTCAAATGTTAGCATACATTGATAAATAAGCCTCTCTTTAACATTACTGAAAGCGTATGAATCCCTCTCTGTGCATATCACCATGTTCATCAGCGACTTCAGCAGTGGAGTTAGTGATTATCACTGCTTCAGTGATATTCAGGAGGGTTGTTCGGACACTGCGGCGCTCCGGAGGGTTCTGTTGTGAGGTTGTGTGAGTGCTCGTATCCTTCCCCCCCAGGAATCTCTTAAAAATAACCTTTCTGCTGGCTTAATGATGTGTCTGTCCACGGCCTGACTGGATCAGATCTGATGTCTGGATGACGGTAGTGCCGGACGCTGACTGCTTGTCACCTCTTGCCCCCAGGAGCTGGCGGGAATGAGATCTTGTCTTTCTCCTGAGAGAAATGGAGAGAGATAAGTGGTAGCAAAGTAATTAACTGACGTTCTTTGCACTGCACTGAGAGGGAGAGACTGTTGACTAACTTTTAACCTTTTGTTTAGTCTCTTGTTTTTGTTTATCCTGGAAGCTTAATTATTAATTAATTTTCTTAACTATTATTATTTCCTGCTTTTAGAATATTCTGATATTTTGTTATTGTCCACAAATCAAACAGAATATTAAACAAATATATTTTCTGGTGGTCTATAAGCTTGCTTATTCATTTCCCTCATTTCCCACAATGTAGTAATTGGCACTAAACGGAGACTTAAAGTGTAAATTTAAGATCATAAAAAGCCTTAAACATGGCTTTACATTAACTTTATTTGCACATAGCTCTGGTGCTACAGAGGTTGAAAGTTTTTTAGCGCAGAACGCACAGGCCACACAATTGTAGTACAGGTACGTTCAAAACGTCTGTTACCATCTCTGAAAACAACCACAAGTTGCGCAGTTAATTTTCCTGTCGTCATCTAACTCGCTCGATTAGCTGAGGGAAATGGCATATAGAGGAAAGCGCATCAGAATTATAGAAGCGTTCCCTTAAAATTATAAAGATCACCGGGTTTGTTGTGCTTGTTTTTAGGGCTGCATTTTGGCCAAAATATCGTTTTTATATAATAATATGACTAATAATCATCAATAATAATAATAACCATATAATATTTTTTATAATAATCTTATAATAATATTTTTATAAATATATTAAACAAAATAATAAATATCACTATTGTAATAACTATTTATAAATCATTAGAAAGGTCTAAAAATGTATTATAAAATATTCAGTTATTATTAAAGTATGTCACTTTTTTTTGTTTGTTTTTTTTGTCAGGAAATCTGAGAGTAAAAAAAAACTGACTTGTATCACTATTGTGATATATTTGAATCACTATTGCATGTGAATTCATTCTACCTGGCAGCGTCTCTCTACTAATTGTGAAGCTGTGGGTTTTAGTTACTAAGAAAGATATGCTAGAACTTTTTAGTTTCTAAGCTGTTTTATTGATAAATCAACAGAACAGTGTTGACAATACATTTCTGCGATCCTTTGTTTCTGTGTGCGCATGATCTGCACGTGATGTGCGAGCTAGTTTGTGCGTTACAATGCATTAGCTTAACTTGCGCGTACAATAAGCTGTTTAAAATGTGCATTCACCCGATCGTTTTTGAGCATCCAGATGGTATCATCAAGCATATCATGTGGAGCGCTCTCGGAGTATGCGTTTTTTTGTCATTTTAACTGTTAGAAACAGAGCGTAAATGTGAACTTCAAAGATTTATTATCCTGTTGCACCCCTCTATAGGCTATGATCAGCGACTAGTCAACGTCAAAATTAAAGTGTCATAGCAGAGCATTAAAGTCGACTAGTCTGTGCAACTCCTAGTACACACGTAATGTACAGTAATGTCCGTTTCATTTATACTTGAACCCGGAAGGTGCCCTCGTGCAGAAAGTCCACAAGTGAGACTCGTCTTTCCATTCTTTAGAGCCGTGGCTCTGCTGTTGTTGTTGCCTACTATGGTAACTGCAACACTATAGTAACTTTTATATGTTTCATGTTTTAAGCACAAATCTGTGTTCGTGGTGATCATCCTTGTATGTCACTCAGACATAATTTGTTTTTGTCAAATTGGACAGATAGTGAAACTAAAGTGCTTCTCCTCATCCAGGTGGATAAAGAAAACAGTACAGCTTTTTAAGGTCATTTTTGATGATTGACATCACAGAGTTTATTTTTATTTTAAACTTTTCAGAGTTTACCACTAACACTGATGTGTTAGTGGTATCTTACCAGTAAAAAGACGGAACTCTTTATTGTGTGAACAGCACATTTGTGCATTTTCAGGAAAAGTAGTTCTGGTAATTTTACTGTAATGTACCGGGATTAATGTTTGAAAGAAGCTAATCTTTACCTTATGGTGTTTATATCAAACCTATGGACGCTTGTTTCTGCCACAGAATAAAACATTTTAAAAGATAATTGCAACTTTTTATTTCACAATTGTGGGTTTACATCTCGCAATTCTGACTTTATTTCTAGGGATTGCGAGATATAAATTAAGAATTGCGTGATATAAAGTCACAATTGTGTGTTTTAAAGTCAGAATTGCAAGATATAGTAGGCTAACTAAGAAAATAAACTCGCAATTCTGACTTTTTTTTCTGGCAATTGCGAGTTTATATCTCGCAATTCTGACATATTTTCTCAGAATTGTGAGATATAAACTGGCAATTGCGAGTTATAAAGTCCAATTCTAAGGAAAAAAAGACTGACTTTTTTCCTCATAATTGCGACTTTATATCTCACAATTCTGACTTTATAAAACAATTGCAACTTTATATCATGCAATTCTGACTTTATAACGCAATTGCAACTTTATATCATGCAATTCTGACTTTATAAAACAATTGCGACTTTATATCACACAATTTTGACTTTATAACACAATTCTGACATAAAAAGTCAGAATTGCGAGATGTGAACTCGCAATTGGGAGAAAAAAAGTTAAAAAAAAATATTTTAAGCTTCCATACAAACCTGCAAACTCAATGCCTTTCTAAAAAGCACAGCTGTGTTGTATTCAGGGGTTACCAGGGTAACTGCTATATTTTTACTGTTCCATAAGTGCCACCTACTGTCAGAGAGTGAAGCTGCATTTTTATTTGGCTGGTAGATGGAAAAGAAGCTAATGTGCATTCAAAAAATCTAGTTTTATATGTGCAGGTCTTAAAAAGATCTTACAAAGCCTTACATTTTTATGCAAAATATACTGAACCAAGCTGTTTTGACCTGAGATCATTTAGATATACAAATGCCTTTAAAGTGTAATTGTAAGAGAGGGTCAAAGTTGAAAAGAGTTGACACTCGGCTGTGTGCTGTCTGAATGAGTTGGACCACATCAGAGCAGACTCGTTCTGACTGGACATGGCTGCCATTTGAGAAACTCAGCCTCAGTAATGAGCTCTTTTATTCCAGAAGAAACAAAGCCAAGTCCGTTTAAAGGAGATAAGATCCCCCTCCAGTGATAGTTCTCTCTGTGTCTTTTTGTCCCACTCCACGTTGTCTTGAGGGCATGGGAAAGGCAGTGACATCCCTGTCTCTTTACCTGGAGCATCCTTTGCCCCAAGCAGACAGTTGTGCACAAAAATACCCCCTCTGTCCCTCCCTCCGTGGCTACAATGAGTATAATGAGTGTCTCTTTGATTACATCTGCTGTGTTTAGGTGCTCTGGGGTACATGCTTTTGGTCCGACTTGCCTTAAGATAAATGCTTGGCTGTCCTAATATCACGTCACCCAACTTGTTGAGTTATGCACCCGTGTGTATGTCCCCCCCCCCCCCCCCCCCCCCCCCCCCCCATAGGGATGTCCCTTCTCTTATCTGTTCCCTTTGACTGCCCTAAATGTTTTCTTGCTCTCTCTCTCACTCACTGCATCATACTCCTGGTTTAGCCCTTTACTTTTATTTTTAGTTCTTTAGGGCTCTTTTGACTTTAGACCCAGTAAGCAACCATGTTGAAACACCAAGATTGAGCTAGTAATGGCCTAGCAACAACCAAGAAAATGGATGTGGCAAGTTAACTTTCACAAGTTGCTTTCACATTGTTTTTAAAAACATAACATATAAGATTTTCAGCAGGTTTACGCTACCGTATAAAAGTTTGAGGTTGGTAAGAATTTTAAAAATGTTTTGAAGTCACTTCTGCTCACCAAGGATGTATTTATTTGATTAAGAATACAGTTAAACAGTAATATTGTGAAATATTATCATTTTAAATTACTTTTTAAATTTTTAATTAATTTCTATGATGGCAAAGCTTGAAATTTAGTGGTAGTATATATTACATGAATAAAACTAAGTGAAAAGGCCCTTTCACGCTGATGCAATAAGGCGAAGCGAATAGGTGGCGCTGATCGAGAATGCATTCTCCTTGTGTATGTTTCTTGAGATTTTTTTTTTTTCCATTTGGCTTTAACCTCGCCTGCTGCACAGCATACAACAATAAATTAAGATAAATAAATGATGGTCTTACACCAGGAACACAAACTATCTATAATGCTTTCGATTTTTTTTTTTTTGACCAAATACATCATAAAATCGCAGATGAGTAACAAATGTCAAGCTACACTTAACAATTGATGAGATTTTTACTATGTTTTTGCTCAAAACCCACTTTAAACCATCATCGAGTGCTTGTAATAACTAACGCTTGCGGTCTAAAGTTCTTTTTGACCATATAATGGACAGACATGTATTAGTTGTAGTGTTTTATAATGGACTGAACGTTTCGCTACAACTGCTTACCATTTCTCATGTAAACATATTGTATGGTTGTAAAAATAGCCAGAACTGCATGAAAAACACAAACAGAACATATATCTTGGAAATCAGCGCACTGTACGCTGTTTCAAGCGCATCATATCGCATAATTCAGGGGGAAATTTATAGAAATTATATACTGTAAGAAGAACATAATATGATAATAAATCTGTTCTCAGACACCAGTGATAACAAGAACTCAACACTTTTCTTGTGTTTACAGCTCCTTTTTCGCCAGCTCCTTATTCGTCAAACTAATCATTCCACCTTAAAAATGTTGGATGGTTGTTAACCCCTCCCCCTCAGGGCTTTTTGGACGTATTTTTTAAAGGAACATTTGTGCGGTCTGGAATATATAAATTCCCGTACAACTGTTCCTTTAAAAAATATGGCCAAAAGCACGGAGGGGGAAGGGGTAATGTTGTTTAATTTAAATGTTGTTTCCTTGAAAAAAAATAGCTGCTTGAATGTAAATCTACACCCTTGCCTCATTTAGTATACGGTTCTATGAATATGCAAATTAACCCCACCTCAACTCACCAGCTCAAAGATCCACTCATTGACGTGATTGGTTACAAGGTAGTTTGTGATGTCAGAAACACCAGCGATTTCAAACTGCGTTTTTGAGACTGTCTTTGGTTCACTGTAGTTTTAGGGAGAAAATACTCTGCAATTGTGTTGACTTATGAATTTGCACATGGTTTGTCTTAAAGCACATTAAAAACACCACATATACATACAAACAACATTTAAAAGCTTGATTTTCACCACAGTTGGACTTTAAGCTCAGATCTAATTGAATGGCCAGTTTCATCTAGGGTGACAGAGAAAAAAAATCAACACACTGGTTGAAAAAAAATCTAGCAATGTCTGACAAAAATCTGACACACTGCAATTGAATGAGCCTGGTGTGAATTCTCCATAGGGATCTGTTTTTTCGGTACAAGAGCGACATTGCATCGTACATTCGCGTCGTGCAATAGTGTTCAGTGCGACAGGCCCTAAACGTGGGAAAAAATTATAATAATAAAGTAATTTTTTAATTATAGTAAATCAAATTTAATCAATTATTTTCAAAAAAGTGTTTAAATATATTTAAGGTAAAAAACATAAATTAGTGTTTTTTCATTATGATGTTAGAGACATTTTTACCCCCACCTCAAAAAAAATAAAATATTCTAAATGGATTCAGAAATGAAAAACACTTCATCATAGATGAGGTGTTTTAATCTCTGCATAAATAATAGAAAATGAGTTCCATGTCATTGATCCTAAAACACTATATCGCAATGACCTGGCAGCCACCCAGGTTTACTTACTAGTTTGTCGTTCTACATAAAAGATGAGACATTTAGCCTTTGCCTTGAAGTGAAATATTGCATGATAATGTATGTGGTGTTGTGCTGTGTTGCCTCTTCACTCCGCTAAACTAACAAAATCTAGAAGCAAACTGTCTGTTACTGACTGTCTGCTAGAATTATACCAGACTAATAAATGACCTTTGAGAAAGCACTGAGCTTGAAAAGAAAAGGATGGAGAATATGAGGAAGAGGGAAAAGGTGTATTTGACGTTGAAGTGTGTGTGAGAGAGAGAGAGAGGGCTGGACAAAAGGGGCTGTTAGAACGAGGTGGTTAATTGTTCACTTTGGGATGGCATCTTGTCAGCAGAGATAAGTTGTCACGTTTTCCACTTGAGCTGAGACTAAACGATTGTAAAATAAGTTACGGCCGTCCTTGGGGCTGTGTGCTGATGCAGGGCGCTGGGAGCATGCTCAGTGCCAGCCTGAACACCCCCCGTCCCCTCCCCACATCAGCGCTTTCACTCGGCCTGAAATTGATGTGAACTGAATGTTATTTTATTCTGCCGCTAGTCACAGCTGTCAGTGCCGCTTATGAAAAGTGAAGCAGCCCCTCTGATAGCCTGAGCTGGAGGATCCAGCCAAACGCCAGTCAGAACTGGCCTCACACGAACACGGGTGCTCGATCATTTAAACCAGAGTAGACACCACGGAATGTTCTACACTCTAAAAAAGGCCTGTGAAAATAGGGCCCAATGTACGGTTAATTTGAAGGAATGTTCTGTATTGATTTTACACAGGGGCTTTTTCTGTATTTTGAATGGCGCATTGCATTGTGTTGTGTTTTAGGTTTAACCCTCTGCGGGTTTTAGGTAGGGTTTTTTTTTGGACCCTGGAGGTGTTTTGACAATTGCGCTTGTTTCAGTTACTTATAACATTTTCTTGGCTATAGTCTGATTTGTAAACTTAACAGATTTTCTTTTTCTACAGTTATATAAATAACTATAGAATAATATCATTCCATAGAAATATAAATATTTCTAAGTTTTTCCATAGATTTTTCTTACAGTCTGTGCATGTGTGGCAGAGTTGCATTCTGATTAAATTGAGAATCAAGATTTTTTTTGTTTAAAATAGAGATTACGATTCTGAATAGACATCTTAACAAAATAACAGGTAATTTACTAGAGGTTCTGACAAATGTTAATTGCTGCAGTCTATTTCAAATATTTAATTTGAATTATTTAAAAGAAAAATCAGTTTAAATGAATGATTCAATGACTCACTCAAAGACTTCACTTGTTTAATTTCTGGATAAATCAGCGTTTTTGAATGAATCTATTGAATGAATGATTCAATGACTCACTCAAAGACTTCACTTGTTTAATTTCTGGATAAATCAGCGTTTTTGAATGAATCTATTGAATGAATGATTCAATGACAAAATAATGATTTTTTTTCACCTTCTGGTACAACAAAGCAAAAAGGCAGTAACTACGCAGAGTGCAGAACTGAGAAAAATGACTTTAAAGTTATCCTGTCATTCAGCCTAAGTAGTTATAGGTAGATTATTGGACATGTGGCTGTTTTGTTACTTTATATTAGCTTATTCTTTGTACATATCAATCCTCATATTTAATTTGATATTTTACCCCTATTTTGCAGTTACTGTATTCTTGCTTTGTAAACTTGCTTTGTATTACTTACCAAAAACGTGGCACCATACCAAGGAAAAAGGCAGTAACTACAGATTCTCCAAAAACTATTACCATTTTTCTCCAAAACAACACACATTTGAGATAAGATGTTTTGTCACATAACAAAGGATGCCTTGAATGTCATGAAAATGATAATAACTCATTTTTTCCCAAAAATGCAGTTACTGCCTTTTTGTTTTGTAGGGCAGTGTAGACATCATTGTTTATATCCAAACTATGAACTTTTATCCCAGTAATCTGTGATAATTTGAGTTATTGTAATATACATTTTTATACTGTGTGGTTTAAAAAATGTTTCATACCATGACAACGGCTCCCTGGGTCAGCGGCAGCGCCAAAGTAGATTTAAATGTTCTGCTGTTATTGTACTTGTCAAGGTTTAATAGACAATTGAATCATTGTCATTTAGGGATAAGATCGCATGGGTGTTTGAATGGAGATCGTGCTCTTTTAACAATGAATCATGCAGCTCTAGTGTGTGGTAAAATAGGGCTGAATGTCAGTCTCTCTCTCTCTGTGTGTGCAGATACCAGTATGGGAGATTCTGTGTGCTCCAGTCCTAGCATATCCAGTACCACCAGTCCAAAGATGGATCCACCCCCATCGCCCCACGCCAACCGCAAAAAACACAGGAGGAAGAAGAGTACCAGTAACTTCAAGGTGGACGGCTTCTCTGGAACTGCAGAAGGTACTTCCTGTCTCTGTCCCACACAATCTTGTCAGATCTCTACTGAACATCTTTTGGTCTGCACATTCAGCCACGTTCCTAAGAACAGCTGTAAAGCACGGGTTCTTAAATGGTCTTTATACATTCTCCCGTATCTTTGGCTGAGCTTCTGCAGTGCCATTGATATTTTACAAGGGGAGTGTTGAGGGTGAGTTTGCTTTGTGAGAAAACATTGCACAAAAGACACGCTGAAATATTTGGATTTTAAACTCTGTTTAAACCTGGAAACAGATGGAAAATTGTCAGGTCAATAATCAAATTAACATTGGCAGGATGCCCAAATTTCAGTAGTCAGTAACAGTACCTGTGAAATTTAATAAGCAAAGACTAATTTGCATTAACACACACTATTTGACAATTTAGCAATAAGTTAATCATTATAAATAAATATTAATTAATAATTAAAATAAATACATTAAATCCATGACATGTAGCCTTTTTGTTTAAAGGAACACTCCACCGTTTTTTGAAACAGGGCTTATTCACCTTCTTTCCTACATTTAGATAGGTGGGCAAATGCATTTTTGTCTCAGTGCATGCATTGTTTTAGTTTGACAGGGTTGGCGCTAGCTTAGCTTAGCATAATGAATGGAATCCTTTGTTGCCAGCTAGCATGTCCTGAGTAAAAGTGATATAAAAAAAATTAAAAAACCACCTAATTACTTCTTGTGGCCTGCGTATTCACAACAAGTACAAATAGCGATGCAGATTAACACTAGGCGATTTCCTATGCAGATTTTGACTTGGGACTATATTAGGGGGAAGCACAGGCGAAGCACTGCTACTTGGGCGCAGAGATATCACGCCCAAGTAGCAGTGCTTCGCCTGTGCTTCCCCCTAATATAGTCCTTAAAGGGATAGTTCACTTTGAAATTAATTTTTGGTATGTTTTAGCTTACCTCAAGGGCATCCAAGATGTAGGTGTCTTTTTTTCCGCAGTAGTTTCAATTTTGATATTTTTAGGTCAAACCATTCTTGTCTGTCAGTCATATAATGCAGGTCTATGGTCATCTCAAAACACAAGCACAGAGTCCAAATTAAAACAATTCCCCGTCGTCCAAATTAAACAATTCCCCATCGTAAGTACACATTGATGGCCTAAGACACGAAACGAGTGGTTTGTGTGAGAAAACGAACAGTATTTATATCGTTTTTACCTCTTATACGCAGACATGTCCGAGTGATCTGATCTGACGTGTACGCAGACTGGTGCATAGATATATACACACACTAGATGTCGCCTTGTCTACGGCAGTTCATTGGAACGAATGTCTTTAAGGCGACATCTAGTGTATATATCTATGCACCAGTCTGCGTACACGTCAGATCAGATCACTCGGACATGTCTGCGTATAAGAGGTAAAAACGATATAAATACTGTTCGTTTTCTCACACAAACCGCTCGTTTCGTGTCTTAGGCCATCAATGTGTACTTACGATGGGGAATTGTTTAATTTGGACGACGGGGAATTGTTTTAATTTGGACTCTGTGCTTGTGTTTTGAGACCGTGACCATAGACCTGCATTATATGACTGACAGACAAGAACGGTTTGACCTAAAAATATCAAAATTGAAACTACTGCGGAAAAAAAGACACCTACATCTTGGATGCCCTTGAGGTAAGCTAAAACATACCAAAAATTTATTTCAAAGTGAACTATCCCTTTAATATATAAGTCAATATCTGCCTAGGAAATCGCCTAGTGTTAATCTGCATCGCTATTTGTACTTGTTGTGTATACGCAGGCCACAAGAAGTAATTAGGTAGGGTTTTTTTTTTTTATATATCACTTTTATTCAGGACATGCTAGCTGGCAACAAAGGATTCCATTCATTATGCTAAGCTAAGCTCACGCCGACCCTGTCAAACTAAAACAATGCATGCACTGAGACAAAAATGCATTTGCCCACCTATCTAAATGTGGGAAAGAAGGTGAATAAGCCCTATTTAAAAAAACGGTGGAGTGTTCCTTTAAGCATTGCTTGAAAACAAGTATAGACAAGTGAAAAGTAATTGATAAAATAAACACAAAAAAAACCTTTGCAAGCAATAGTACGCAGTTATTGATGTTTTTCATTTTCTTACTGTAGAGGGGTTATTAAAGCTGCTAAAGCTATCCAGACAAGAACTGTGACCGTTATTTTTCGTATTATTTTCATTTTATTATAAAATTATCTCAAGAAGTATCTCACAGAGCTATTTTAATATAAAATTGTCCTTTGGACATCATTAAGATAAATACAAGTAATTTTTTAATTTGTAAAATTGACCACATGAACTCCTTTAAATGAACTGTCAGAAATCCAGCTTTCTCTTTGAAACATTTCTTAAATCACGCTGGATAACAATATTTACTAAACATGTTGAGTTCATGCCATTTGAATACTGCTGTCATAAAAGCAAAACGGGGACAAACCAAAATTCTGAATTTCAAGTTAATTCATGTACTTTTTCATTCAAATACTCAATAAATAATAACATTCACATGCAGACAATTTGTACTTTTCATTAGAATCAAAGAAGCCTTCCCATATACCATCATGTATAAAAGCACATATGCTGCATACACTGCTGCTGTCACACACACACACACAAACGCAAGTGAGCACACACCGTCATGCAGTGAAGTTGCAGTCGAACAGATGTTTCTGAGCAGCAGATGTGTAATATGTTTCCTGCCGTCAGTATGGATCAGGCAGCTGACAGGCCTGCGTGGAGCAAGAGAAATATGCTGAGTGATTATTACAATCTCACACAGACAAGCCAGTTAAACGCCGTCTGTCACTCACACACACATAGACTCCACTCATCACTGCAGCCACCATTATGACAGTGGATATATATTTGTATTTATTTTTCTAGAATTGAAGCTTAAAGTGATTTAATTAATATTTTATTTAACTACACTTACAGTGTTGTTTGTACAAAACTTTGCTAGAGGCCTACATAGGTTTACATGTGAATTTACAAAATGATCTATCTAATTTTACCAAAAGTTACAGTAACACACTACCATTCAGCAGTTCGGGGTGAGTATGTATTTTTCTAAAGAAACTAAAATGTTTTATTCAGCAAGGATGCATTAAATTGATTGTAAATGACAGTAAAGACTTTAACATTGTTACAGGAAAAAAATCGATTTTAATGAAATGCTGTTCAGTTGAACTTTCTGTTTATCAAAGAATCCACAAAAATGTTAATCAGCAACTGTTTTCAACATCAGTAATAATAAGTGTTTAAGCACCAAATCAGCATATTAGAATGATTTCTGAATGATCATGTGACATAAGTATTTCCTGCTGAAAATTCAGCTTTGCATCACAATAATAAATTACATTATTAAATGTATTAAAATAGAAAACAGTTTTTGTAAATCATAATAATATTTTACTATAGTACTGTTTTTACTGTTTTTGATCAAATAAACACAGCCTTGGTGTGTGTAAATGCATGAAAAAGGTCACTGACAAAAATGAGAATGTGCCCCACCAACTGCTTCTGTTAGTTTCAAACATAGCAGAGGATAATTTCCAAATGGAAATCAACTGAAAATCTCATAGTAAGGCTTAAATTACTATACTGAAATATTTATAAGCAAAATTTGCATCAAAAGTGTCTAATACCAAACTTTTATTAACTTTTTAAAGAAGATTTGGATATTTAAATTAACCTTAAAAAAAATAAAGAAATTGCTAGATCACAATATTTTTATGAATCTCATGATATGCCTCGTTACATTTTCAAAATCGTATTGTGAATGTTTGTCCACACTTAATGCGAATGAGTTCTCAGTTTACTGTAAGTAGTTTATAACCTCTTGTCAGGGTGAGAATACAGTTCTGGAGTGTTATAAGGTCATCTGTATGTGTGTGTGTGAGAGAGAGAGACAGTGAGCATGTAGGAATGATGGATGAGTGTGTGTCAGCTCAGAGAGTGTGTGATTAATTAGACTGGGCTTGTGTGGGTGGCCACGGCCTCTTGAGAGCGGAGGATCAGTGCTTGTTTAAAATGTTCCCAATCAACCCTTATTGATCCTTTCCCAAAGGGGCCCAATATATTGTCAGTGAGGGAAGAGTGTGTGTATATACATCCATGTGTCATGTGCTACAGTATTTGCTTCAGAATTAAATGTACTCATTGTGTTTCTAACAGTACTATATAACATATATGTATGCATTCAGATGCTCTCAACTAGGGGTTGTGACCCATAAATGGGCCACAGGTCTGTTCAGATTGTGGACGGAACAGAAAAACAATGCCAGGTCCAAATAACAAAATGATACTGGTCTTCTAATTGTGCATAGGTAAAATGGCAAAAAATAAATATGCATCAGACAGTATTTGAGTGCAAATTCAGGTGGTTGAAGCAATTAAAATTAGACATGCTAACATGAATAGGTTTCATGACAGGTTTCAAACTATGTAAATAAAAGGAAACAAAACTGGCAAGGATATAAACTAATTACAATGATAATTTGCAGTGTGACCACAATGTGTTTTGTGCACTGAATGAGTATATTATAATTAATATTTTTATTATTAAATAAATTATTAAATTGCGTACACTACCACTCAAAAGTTTGGGGTCTGCCAAAAAAAAGAAAAAAAAAGAAACAAATTAATTATATTCAGCAATTCAGGATAAAGTCATTTATACTGTTACAAAAAATTTCAAATAAAATCAACTTTCTATTTATCAAAGAATTGCAGTTTCCACCAAAATCATTGCATTATAAGTCCAACTGTTTTCAACATTGTTAATAACAAGAAATATTTCTTGAGCACCAAAATCAGCATATTAGAATGATTTGTTGAAGGATCATGTGACACTGAAGACTAGAGTAATGGCTGCTGAAAATTCACAGGAATAAATAAGTTTAAAAATATATTAAAATAGATAACAAATATTTTAAGTTTTAATAATATTTTAGAATATTAATGCTTTGCTTTTAATTAATTTTCCTTAAATAAATATAGCCTTGGTGGACATAAGAGACTACTTCCAAAAACATTATTAAAAATCTTGCCGACTCCAAATTTTTTGAACAATATTGTCAATATGCACAATCATTTTTGTGCTTAATTCTTTCTTCTTTTTTTCCCCTTTTTATTTTTTTATTTTTTTACTGTATTGGGTTGCCATTTGATGGCCAATGTAAAACCAGTTGAGAACCACTCATCTGATGCACCATGACTCTACCATGACCTTAGCATTTGAGAGTTTTGAGAGGCCATCTGTTCCACTTAATTCTCTCTATGGTGCCACCATGTGGTCATGGAAGAGTGGAATCATGGGAAATGAGGCCCCTGATAATCCTTAGATTGTAGTAAGCATATACTTGACCATTGTTCCAAGATTATATGCAGTCTTTGATGATAAATCTCTGAACCTTACGTTTTATTTTGCAATTTATCCCATCTGGAGTTCTGTAAAAAAAAAAAAAAAAAAAACTTTTGATCAATCAATTTATTATGAGTGATTATTATGATTGATACTTCAGTGTCTAATAAAAATAATTTCTATGTCTTCCTCTTCTGTGGTGGACCACATTTAAAATTTGAAAATTGAACATTCTGAAAGAGTATTCTGGATTTGTAAGTGTTGAAACAAAGAGATCTTTCTTGTAGTTTCTGACCTGTAGGGGTCTTCTGTGAGAAATGGGGTTGCATTAATGTACCTCACTCACCCCTTCTTTATTTCTTGCCATCACTATCTTTCTTTCACTCTTTACCCATTCTCCCTCCCCTTTTCCTTTTTCCTAACCCTGGAGAGCCACTTTGTCTTGCCCTGATTCACGTTTTTTGAAAAGGTTGAACGTTGTCAGATGCCGCCCGGGCCTCTTTCCCAGCCCCCATTCGTCAGGCAGGCACTTAAGTGAAATATTATAAATAATCTACAGTATTGAAATCTTTTATCAGCTGTGTCACTTTCATTATTCAATAAGCGATTAGTAACAGTCTCCCAATTTAGCCATTAAGCACTTGTGCGTGGGGCCGGGGAGTGCTGTCACACCGCGGGCCTTCTGAGGGATAAGGCTGTCAGCTCCTCTGTTATTCATGAGCTCCACCAGCCAGGTACTGCGTCCATAGTGTTTTATATATCACACACTGTCACGGTCAGGTACTGCACTCAGTGTGTCTTATAGAACACTCACACACAAGCCGCATTTCCATCACCCTTCAAATTGCGCAAATTGAAATTGCGAATTGAAAATACGCCCAATGGAAACACAGTGGTTTTTCAGGCAATTGGAAAAAGGAATATTTCGCAAAACTGCAATGGAAACAGTTTTTGCGCATTTACAGGTCACCGGACGTAGATGGTGTACGCTATGTTTTGACAGAGAACGAGACAGTTCTTTATTAAAAACCATAAGAGACTTATGGGAATACTGGATTCTAAACCACAAAGAAATGCCACAATCAAGACCTCGAAATGAGGGAGAAACACCCAGAAATACCTCATACGTGGCCGCTCCCAAGTATAAGGGGCTTTCCTTGCCATTAATGCTTGGATAACATGCCTACGTCTCCTTCAATTAAAAATAATGGCTAGTGCGGTGGCTGGGATAAATGGAAACCTACCAACATCCGTTGGAATTCTTTATGGAATGACTTATCGCGAGAGGAGAAAAAAAAAGTTTCAGTCACATAACATCGGTTAATGGAAACGATGTCATTTCGCAATAGAAAATATCGCAAAAGTTTTGCGCAAATCTGTAATGGAAACACAGCTATACTTACATGCACTCTGATGGCAAGATGCTACTTGAACAGTGTGTTTGGCTAACATCTCATGTGACACAAAACCAGCTAAAAACATGTTTGGTTCATATTTCACTCCAAAATCAATCATATATTACTGAAAGAAGATGAACCTTATTTTAGAACCATCAAGAATGTTTGCATTGTGACATTACTTAAATATTAAAATATTTTAAATAGTTAAATATTGTCCTTCTGAATTAGCGTTATTATAATTTATTGAAAATATGTTACTGTATTGCAAAAATGTTACTTTATACATCACAGTCATTTTTGTTGTACTTTATGCTTAAGGTAATACAGTTTAATACAATATAGTTTTGCATATAATACAGTAAAAACAAAATTATTGCATTATTTACTCATCCTTGCGTCATTCCAAACTGCATGACTGCCTTTCTTCTATGAAACAACAACAAAAGAAGATATTTCTAATAATGATCTGATCATTATCTTCCATACAATTACACTTAATGAGGCTTTGAGTTTAAAAAGAATGCAAAATCACCACCAAATAATCATACCA
Source organism: Leuciscus leuciscus (assembly GCF_965113295.1). NCBI lineage: Eukaryota > Metazoa > Chordata > Actinopteri > Cypriniformes > Leuciscidae > Leuciscus > Leuciscus leuciscus. The sequence goes on from NC_138738.1 coordinate 28,941,641, forward strand.
TTTGTCTATATGATTCAAAAACTATATTCCATGTCTTAACTCGCTCAAAATCTTGACATCTGCTCTAACTCTCCTTGCAGAGCAAAGCAAAATTGTTTTGAGTCTTTTTAATGATTAGATTGACCTGGATTTTCAAAACCAGCCTGAATAATTTGTTCATGAAATTGGATTGATCCAGTTCTCAAGTTCAACACACTGCTGAAGTCTTCTGGTCGCAGCAGTCACCAGCTTACTGTATTGGAGAAAATAAATGTGAATAATGACTTGTATTTGTATGGAGAAATGTAATTTAAAAGAGTTTGTAAAAATCACTATAACGTGACTGTATACAGTGGATTCATTTCTATGTTATAAAGACATCCTAAAGGTGTCTAAGTTCCTTCATCTTAGATGCTCGATGTGTTTCTGAACACACACAATCTCAAAAGTGCTGGTAGATTATCAGGTGATGTCATAGGGTCTTTCTTTAATTTTAGCTCACCTGCTCATCTTCTTTCTCTGAAACAAAGTCTTCTCACACACATTCCTCTTTCATCCCCCTACACACCCACACAAAGATCAATCCATCCCAGCATGCCGTGCATTTTTACACTCCTCGCATCCCCCCCACAGTGGGCCGCTGAAAGCTCACCACTCAAATGGCAAACTTGCTGCACGGACGATCACAGTTTATCAATTACCGCTGAGCTATAGGGCCCTAAGTGGCCCTTGTTAAGTAATTACTACGTTTGATGCGAGCAAGAGAATGCGAGAGCCTTTGAAACCGGATCAGGCAGACGGCGTGGGTTCTGCGCTGCACAGGGACAGCGGGAGGCTCATGAATGCCTTGATGGTCGCACAAAGAGAACGATACCTCAGGAAGGCGAGACGTTTTAAGAAACGGCCAGAAAGAGAAAGACATTCCAGAGGATGGCGTGGGCTCACAGGTGTCCTCAGCTGGAAACGGTCTGGCACGTGTTCGCAACGTTTAATTAAAGCATTCTGCAGGTGAACGGCTCTGTGCTATTACTCTCAGGAACAAAGTGAAGATGGTCTTATGGCTTCCTAATGGTATGGAAAAAAGGACCATTCGCCATCTCAAACTGAAAGTTGCTGTCTGTGATCAACAAAAGCCATTTTGAAGTGTCTTTTAAGACCTGCAAATGAGATAGATTCATGTTAAGAGCAGACATTCATGGAATTTATGTTATTAGAAGGCGAAGAATGGTTTGCGTGGGGGACCAAGCGTGGCACGTAGACAATAGGAGAGTCAATCTATCCTATACAGATTCTACAGTGTCTATTGTGTGGAAAATAGCTTGATACTGGGTACACGTTATTGTAGTTTTTGCTTCTGATGCTGTGCACTGGGAAGGGACTGGATGGGATAGTTTTTTTTCCAGGATTACTGTTGTGTAAAAATGTCCCCTTTGGCCTAAGGGGAAACGAGTGAGACTGCACTGAGCCGGAGTGACTTCAGGTCAGTTGTCAGCACAGCTGGGAAATGAACAGTTATTTAAAGAGTCGAGACTAGACCTGTGTTAATACAGACAGTGAACTGAAAATGAAATGACTTAAACAGCATTTTGCATAGAGCAGTGATTTTTGTGTAATTTGTTTTCTTTAAGGGTGTTTCTTCTATGGACACACTTATGTCCCATGGGTTGAATTTTATTTATGAAAAATATCAGATTTCAGCTTTTTCATTGTTGTGTGAAGGTCACAATAAAAACATTTTTTACCATGACTTTTACTTCTCAAATGCTTTTTAGATTTTTGATTTGCCCTTGTCATAGATCCAATCTTAAAAATGAAATTTCATCATCTTATAAATGCAACCTAAAAAATGTACATTTAAATAAAGGTTGAAATAAACACATTTAAAAAAAAAAAATCTGTCACACAGTAATTTCCACCACACTGAACTTGTTTATTAAAATAAACTCTACTTTACCAAGAAGATGACTTTGTCAGTAAAAATACTTAAAAAGAAAAAGTAAATATCACGTGAATCAAAGATTTTTGTGAATATTTCCAATCAGGCTATCATTTTGACAAAATTTTTTACAACACCATTGTTTCTGTAACAGAATGCTGTTAAACCCAATACATCATTTGGTGTGGTGAAATTGCACAGTGGTGGGACATTAAGAAGAATTTGAAAGAGAATTATGTGATATATTTGTATACTGTTGGACATTGTTATTTGTAGAAATTAAACACAGGGCCAAAAGTGCCATAGTTGACGAAACACCCTTTATTCCACAGTTATGAAATGAACAGATTGATCTTTATTTTTCATTTAGACACTTTGCATGATAACATGGACATAACCTGTTTTGTCTTGCAGTTTTCCACTCAAGCAGAGCATTATTATGCATTTTTTTTAAACTAATGCAATGTGTTTTCAACCCTGCTTCATACCCAATGACTTCATTAGCTAACTTAAAATTTCTATATCATTCTCATTTGAAGGAATATCTGCACTTTTGCCTGCTGACTGAAGTCCATCCTTTGTTTTCAACCCTGATTTTCTCTGTAAATTGTATTTCATTGCTTTGACATTTCCTGTTTATTTCCCAAATATATTTTTGGCTGTTCCACTTTCTCCACTCCTATCATTTCCCTTTTCGTCTTTTTTTTTTCTTTCTCTCCGCTTATTCCTGTGCCTGCCGTCGGATGCAGCCAAACTTAGGGCATGGAAACTAATTCGCGTCAGTAGTCTTCGCAACATTTACAGCAGTGCCTCCAACGTTGAAGGTAACTAGCTCCAGAAAACAAAGTGAGGGGGAAGTCATTGTACCCCTGTTTTTTAGACAAGCCCCTCACACATACGGTGAGACCCTGTGATTATGCTTTATCCTTCAGTCCTCCCCGATGTACTGTTAACCCCTGAAACACTCCCTGCACGGCAGTTACGGTTCTTAGAGCATGTAACAATTGTAAAAGGTATGCTTTGCTTCCGTGATCGTGTTTGTATGTGTTAGTGTCGTGTTTGAGTTTTAATTATTAAGTGATGGTAAATTGGATGATGTAATTTGGTGATATTGAACACATTGTGGGAGGGCACATATAAGATTTGGCTCCTCCTCTTTGCACGCCCCCTTTCCCATGACTCCGCCCCTCCTCTGCTTTATTTATTTGTTCACATTTTTTCCTGGATGTGAATAACTCCTGTAATATGTGCCAGGTTATTAATACTGGATGCTTGAAAGGAGAGGGGATAATATGGGAATTAATGACCTGTGTCACAAAGCAATACTGTGTGCTTTGACATTTCGCTCGGTTAATTTGTGTTTCCAAGCATTCAACTCTTCCACTGTACCCCCAAGCACTGCCGTCTGGGCCGTGTGGAGGTAACACCCCCACCCTAGCCTGCCTCATTTCTGTGCATGCTGCATCTTTTGCTCTCTGAGTTGATTGTGTGCCGTTTGTTGGTAAAGGTTGCCTGTGTCAGAGTTCACAAATTTCCTTGCCTCTGCAATATGCCTGAACATCAAACCACAAGAATAGAAAAGTGCATGAATGATTGGATACTTTCGGTCTAAATTGCACTGAAAGTAATTATCGTCATATTAGTAGCTTGTGGAATATGGAGATCAGTACCAGGCACCAGATGAATGATAGCTGCCCCATTTTGAAGTTTAAGGGCGAAATAGAGGGGAGGGGTGGTTGCCTGATGCCCTGTCAGCTCAGTTTTTGTATTACACAATTGTTTTCTTATTAATTGTGTGCTAAGGGGAGGAGGCGGAGCCAATCTTCATATTTGCCTCTGAATATCATCTTTCTGCATTGTTGCTTTTCATAATTGTCAAATACCGCCCTCTCCCCAACAGCACTGCAATTTAATTAGGGTGAGAACATTGCTGCTGACCCCAGAGGGCCCGGTGCCTTTGAAGGGTGGGTCCAATCTAGGCTGGGATGCTCCAGTGATCCCACCAACCCCCAAACCTTGCAAATTTTAATAATAAAAAAAAAAACTTAAACTGAATAAATAATAGGCCCAGACTCCCCAGCCACTTTTTGTTGATGTTTTGAGTTTGACTTTTGCTGTAAATGAGCAAATTATCTAATGTATGCTTGTTCTTTTGATCCAGAACAGGAAAGATCTCTTTCCTTCCCTTTTCTAAGTTTGGAGAGTGGAGAGGTTTAAGCATTCTGTCTACCAAGCATGTCTTTCTGTAAGGGAGGAATTTGGGGATTTAAACACAAGGCTCTTTTAAAGCAGTGAGGGTGGCTCATGGCCCTGCGGGACCTTTAATATGACTTGTATGATAGGAGTTCAATTAGGCCTGTGATTGACTGAAGGAGAGGAAATGGTGTGACTGCACAGATTTCCTGCTGATTAAACTTGTGAAATGGCCTCACAGGGAGATGATTTGAAAAGCTGTCTCAGAACATAGTATAGCCAGAAGAGAAGCCTCATAGACAAATTGGTTTGAATGCTTATTTATGAAAAGTAGTATAGGTCGACCGATAGTGGATTTTACTGATACCGATATTTAGGTTTGACCATACGTGCTGATAACCGATTAATCAACCGATATTTTTAAAATGGATACTGGATTTAAAAAACATAACACTCCAAGTAAACCAGTGCTGAACTGAAATGTGCTAAATGAAATAAATATCTAAATATGAATATATTAAAATGAGAAGTTTTACAGAACGAATTCTACAGAAAATAATTTAAACATTAAAATATTACAGGTTTCTTTAGCTATAAGATAGAAACATACGTAAATTTCATAGGTAACACGTTGCAAGTCCCATTTGTTAACAAGGATGTATTAGCTAGCTTTCATGAACTATGTATTATGGAATATAATTTTTTTTACAGCATGCATTACTATTTGAGCAATACAATTGTACCTTGATCATTCATGTTAGTTCATAGTACATTAACTAAGGTTAACAGATAAAATAAAAATTAAAACTCAATTTAAAATGTATTAGTAAATGTTGAAATTAACAAACTAACAATGGATGTAATCCATTACAACATGTAATACTACAACATGTATTAACCTTAGTTAATGCTAAAAATGTAATCGTATTGTAAAGTGTTACCATTTCATATAAATCCAAAGAATCTGCTATGCTTAAAGATGGCCATCTTTAAATATCTGCAAAGACTAGAGCATTAAAATTGCATAAATGTATATTACATGTATAGTCTCTCAATTTATTTGCTTCTAGATTAGAACACTTGATGATTGTCTAATCAAAATAACTATGTATTGTAGTGATAAAAAATAATTAAATCGAATGCGTTTCTGATTTGTTTGTTTCTGTCGGCTACATGAACATATCAATGTTGAGAAAGCAATCACGTCACTAGCTTTAAATATGCAGCTTCGCCGGCTAATGAATGCATAAAAGTGACCAGCTGGATATAATCGGTATAACGATAACGATAGTTCCACCAATCAACTATTGGTACCGATATATCGGTGAAACTGATATACAAACAAAATGACAACTGTTGCACCATTTTACCGTTTCTGTATTTTAAAATGAGCAGCACGTCAAAACAACGGAGCAGTTCGCGCCACAGGCACTCAGGGTCGTTTATGGTAATGATCTTTCAGCACTATATCCTCTGATACTTCTATCTAGAGCAAAACGTGCTTCGTTCAAGCCTTTTTTGTTTCATGTGCGTTGCTTCTCTCTCCTGCTGAAGACACTACAGCGCTACAAGAGCTTCAGATAGCACACTTATTTTAACAACAGTAGAGAAAACTAGATTCATAAAACACTGCAGAAAATGAGAATGCAGCAAATAAAACTATTTTGATCTGTCATGACTCCGACCATTTAAACAAGTTTTTTGGAAAGACTTTTTTTCCCCATCTATATTATGCATTATTATGTTATGAGCATTTCAGAATAAATTATATTATAATTGGAAAAATTATTTATAGACAACTAAAACCTTGAAATAACTAGTTAAATTTGTTTTCTGTTCATGATGAGGGCATTTTGATTATGTACTTTGTTTGTTTATAGTAGATACTTATTTTAAGAAAATAAAAAAAATTGTCCAGACTTGAAGAGGAAAACCCTGAACCCCCACACAGTAGCTTCTTAGAAACCACTGCTTTGACTCTGAGGCCCAACATACTCATCTTTGATGACCATTTTGACTGTTTAGGTTTTTGTTGTTGTTTTTTACAAGTTACTAGTGCTGCCCAGATGGAAATTTATCCAAAAAAGTATTGTCCGGACCTCTGCTGGGAAGGAAATATAGAGACCGGACCTCTTGGAACTTTAATTGAATATCCCTGATAGAGCCTTTAAAGCAGCAGATACCTGCAGCCCACCTCAACATAAACAGAATATTATCTATTGATGTGGACTCTAATATAACATGCCTTTATCGTTATTTCCTGTCTTTTGTTATTCTCATTTTTGTGCGTATCGTCTCTTTAATTTGAGCTTCATGCACACAGTCCCTTGTCACTGATGATACTTTCATCTTCAGACAGGAAGAGGCTATATAAGCTATCTTTCTTTCAAAGATACAATGTTTAGGTAGTGACTCCAACTGAATCCCAACGTTAGCCAATCAGTTATTCTAGGCATTTTTGTGTAAAAAGCATCATGAGTTCATGAGTATGCCATCTGAGGCTGAAATTAGTTTGTCTGTCAGGGATACCAGCCATCCGTGAGGGATTAGATTGTTCGTAGTATTCTAGAATACAGAGTTGTCAGGTTGTTTCCTGTTCTCATTGGCCTGCAGATGCTATGGAGTGCATGGGTCTTTCCACTTCAAATGGCATTTTGGCCTTAGGGATGCCTGTGTGCGTGTGTGTGTGGAGGGGTATTACTTCCCTGATTACTTCTTCATTATGTAATTGCCCACTCCAGAGTAAATTATAAACAGAATGTGTAAAGTGTGTGATCTCTTACTGGCTCAGATCGTGTTTCGGGGGAGCGGGGGTGGTGGTCCCCTTTGATTGTGACACACCAACACATCTCATCAATGCAGGTTCTCTGTTCAAGCCATCTGCTAGCCCCTTCCATTGCTGTCCCATCTGATCACCCAGTCAATGGCCTTTTGTTCCTAACACTTTCCAAATGTTGACCCTCAGTGCCGCTAAATAACCTCCCTCCATTTCTCTGTACTCAAACTCTTGAGATAAACTCCTGAAAAGGGGGCTCTCACTCTATCTTTCTCACTCACTCACTCACTCACTCACTCACTCACTCTCACACACACAGATTTTCCTAATTGTCTCGTGATTGGCCCATTAACCTAACCAGGGCCCTGGATAGCAGATCCATATGTCACTTTGCCTAGGGAGTGTTGTGGACAGGACCAGCAGCACGGTTGGAAAGATCGTGATGCTGGTCTGGTCTGTAATTAGTGGCATATCCTGACCAGGGTCGCGGGGCAAGCCCTCCAGGTCAGGGGTTGTAGAGTGTGTCCTGCAGCTAACAGGTGCTCCACAGGGGCGAGAATCCTTCCTGGTGACTTTTATCCAAGAACAGTACAACCAAAGTGTTTGAGTTAAGCAGTCATATAATGTCTTCTTAAGCTGCACTCAGAAAACATCACATTTATAAAATGTTCATAAGTTTCTTTAAAACAAACAAAAATGACAAAAATATTACAAAATGACATGCATCACTTTAATAAACATTCTGTTTCTCTGCTGTTGTAGCTGTTGATTAGTAATCATCCTGTTTTCTCCCATCTGGTCTAGAACAAGAGGACAACTTTGAGTTCATCATTGTTTCTCTGACGGGACAGACTTGGAATTTTGAGGCAACATCCTATGAGGAGCGGGACGCATGGGTTCAGGCCATTGAGAGCCAGATCCTGGCGAGCTTGCAGTCCTGCGAGAGCAGCAAACAGAAGGTAGAAAACCGATTCAAAGCTCTAAAACAGTGTTTCACTTGAATACACCCCTTCAATGAGGGGAGTGTTTTCAATTTCTGAATAAAAATGAAATTGTAATTAATTGGGGGCATAATGTAAGCCTCATTACATCATTTGATTTTTAAAAAGTATAAAAAAATGTATATAAAAAAAGCCTCACTGCTTCTTAATAAATAAAAAACACCTGTTTTCCAACAAAGTAATGTGATACAAATGTGTGTATCTTGTATTGGAGCAGTTCAAATTTGTGCTTTTGAGTAAAATTTTCTCATTCTGACCACTGTTTGTTCAACATGGCACCTCATGGCAAAGAACTCTAAGGATTTGAGAATTAGAATTGTTGTTCTTCACAAAGTTGACCTAGGCTATAAGAAGATTGGTAACACCCTGAAACTTAGTTACAGTACAGGCCAGGGTCATACAGAGGTTTTCCAAGACGGGTTCCACTCGGAACAAGCCTCACAAGGGTCAAGAGTCCTCGTACTGTGCGTAAGGTGCAAAAGGCTTCAAAAAACAGACGCATGAGTGCTGCCAGCATTGCTTTAGAGGTTGCAGAAGCGGAAGGTCATCCTGCAGCTCCATGATGTCATTATGGTGGAGTGGAATAGGATCCCAGCAACAACCTGTGCAGCTCTGGTGAATTCCATGCTAGATAACAATGGTGCTCACACAAAATATTGACACTTTGGACACAGTTTTGACATGTTCACTTAGTGTGTACTCACTTTTGTCGCCAGCTATTTTGGCAATAATGGCTGTGTGTATGTGTATATATATATATAGATCCCCTACAACCATCTTGGACCCCAGTTTTAAAGGATTGTTGTCAATGTTAATGGCTGACATCCTTTCTTGTCAAAGAGTTGGTGTTTTATCAAGTGCATAAGATAATTAAAATGCTCCACCTTCTTGTTACATGGCTGTGTGTATGTATATATGTGTATGTATATAGTAATTACAATTTCTAAACATGGGCATGAATGTGTAATATATATTTATATATTTATATATTTATATATATATATATATATATATATATATATATATATATATATATATATATATATATATATATATATATATATTCACATTCATGCCCATGTTTAGAAATTGTAATTACTTTCATTCTAATATTACCCTCCTGCAGTATTACATGCCAGTTTCATAGCTACAATTTTAACTCTCAACCCACTGTGTTTATGCCTCAGGCCAGGGCAAATTGCATTTCCCTGGACCTTCTACAGAGTGCCTCTATTCTTTTTATTTAGCTCCGCTTGTTTCCCCACTTTGGAATCTCATTTCAGCATAAAATGCTGGGTGTTTCCAATGTTGCTGTGTAGTCAGAATTGTCTAATGATGCTTTATAATATGCTTCATGAGAGTCATTACCTTTGAAACAAACTTTAACTTACTTATGTGCCCGTAGTCTCGTCTGAGCAGCCAATCAGAGGCCATCGCACTGCAGTCTGTCAGGAACATGAGAGGAAACACACGCTGTGTGGATTGTGAAGCTCAGAGTGAGTTTTGACCTGAATAAATATGTTATAATCTGAGATCTGTGTTTACATTTCGTATTATGTACTGATCATTATATATTGGTCTGGCTAAATGATTCAACAAACAGAATGATCCTTCTATATGGACAAATTAGGGTTATATATGCCATATATACATGGTTATGCCGTGTATATATCTATATATATAAACTTATGGACTGTTTCATTTTTTCTGTCTGGCTTTTTTGGCTTTTTCAGATCCTGATTGGGCCAGTCTGAACCTAGGGGCTTTGATCTGTATAGAATGTTCAGGCATTCATCGGAACCTGGGTACTCACCTGTCCCGTGTTCGCTCTTTGGACCTGGACGAGTGGCCCCTGGAGCTCATCAAGGTCATGTCTGCCATCGGCAATGAGCTGGCTAATAGTGTGTGGGAGGCCAATGCTCAAGGACGCCTAAAGCCTGCTCCTGATGCCAGCAGGTACACATTTACATTATTTCCTCTTTCTATCTGTTTGATATTTTTACATAACCAATCATTTCACTTTGTGGGTGTAACATCTATCATTATTTCCACTTAATGTAAACAAGGTGCTGATTATATTTTCCTACTTTATATTTTCTATATACTATATAGTATACAAAAAAATTTACCGCAATGGAGTAGTATGTATGAATACATAGTATTCAAAAAACGGTACTCAAAAAGTACACGGATAACCTTCTACTTCCACCGAGATTCTGCAGTGCGCATTCGATGGAAACTTTAATATCTCATGGTCATCCCATTAATAACCAATGGTGGTGAAGCTATGCAACTGATGCCGTAGGTCACATGACAGTGACAATCTGCCTTTATAGCATATGTGTGTGGAGTTCTTTGGAAAAACCTAAAATCAGATTTTTCCTTTTCCTTGCTCTTCCATCTTTAGCAGCGTAATTATCGGCAGAGAGGCTTTAGTCCCACCAGCCATCATAACAAATTAGTGCTGACTGCTGGCCGCCAAAATATCGACTTCCCATTCCACGCCGGCCTCATTAGTCACCTGAAGCACCTTTTAATTACTCCCCTCCTCTCTGAAAATCTTTCGATATGGATCCGCCATTTTCTGCCGTCCGTTGTCGATGTGCTAATGCGATTATAGTTCCTCATGTAGCTGTTTATTTATGTATGTTGAAGGCATGTGGCCCCCTGAGTGGGAAGAGGAGATTAAAGAGAGGGTCAATATTATCTCAATTAACCTCAGTCACTGGACACAGTCATCTCTCTACTCACCCTCAATACTCCTGCTGAAATAGACAGAGTGTAATCAAGTGTGATTCCCTCATGTTTTTGACTGGACCTGGCTTTTACTTAGTGACATTGAAAGTTGATGTGAAATATATTTGTAGGCTAAGCTGACAAGATTCATCTGAAGTAAAAACATGCATTTTACGGTACATCAAGAATATTAAGAATATAGTAGTTGACAATGGGGGTCCTTGTTTTTTTGTTACCTGAGATAATCCTGTAATCCAATTAATTTACTTGAAATAGGCCGCTAAATAATTTCTTAAAGGGATACTTCAGGATTTAGCATTAAGCTTTGTATTAGTAGAAAACCTGAAGTATTTTCGAATTACCGTGCTTTCCAGCCTCATATACCCCTGAGACGAGAGATTTATGTATTTTTTGTCTGGAAAAAATCCTCAGATGACGCAAAAATTGACATTTTGCGTCATCTGAGGATTTTTTGGCCAGAGGCTAAAGACTACAGCCAGTAGGAGGGGCTGTCCCGCATGTTTTCAACCCGCCCATAGAGGGTGGGATCTCACTCACAGAATGTACAAATAGTGTCAGACATCTTTCTTTGGAAGCTAAGCTAGCAGGCTCTTGTTCTGTGGAGAAAGCTGAGTAGTAGGGGTTACCATACTCTTTTCCCCGGACAATCCCGGACGGGATTCGGCTTTTGCTTTCTGCGGTCGCCATTCATTGTTTACATGCACACCTTTTGTTTCAGTCTAACTGAATTCATTCCGATTGGTGAATCTGAATGTAGTGTTTACATGAACGCTAAACAAGTGATCGGTTGATGTGCGTTTTAACATTGCTAAGAAAATTCCCGCTCCTCCGTGAGAGATAGCCTACTAGACCGGTGTGCATAGTTCGAATTACAGGAGGTACTGGGGGGTACTATACCCCCCAATGATGACCCTGTACCCCCCAAAGGGACAGAAATATCAGTTTTGGGGGGGTCAGATAATTTTTCTGATATTGTGAAAAAATATAATTACAGTTACAATACAAGTCAACTCCTATTTTCACTGTAGGAACATTTTAATGTAAAGCGATTTCAGACACCCCTATTGTGGACCGTACCATTTTTAACCACCGTGGCTAGAAGCAACGGAGATAGAGAACGACTTCAACTTCTCAAGCAAGTGTCAACGTTGAATGACAAAACGCTAGTTTCATAAAGTATCATTCTTTTCAACATTCCTTATTTGTATATTCAAAAATATTTAAAATAATCTAATTTAATACAGTTATAATTTTAAATGTAAATTATTTAATTTTATTGTTAACAGCCTAGTGTCTAATTATTTTAATTTAATATATTTATCAAATTTAAGAATTTGAAATGAAAGATGGAGCATACATTTAATAAAATTAGGGGAAAATGCCCTTTATAAAGGTACAAAAAATTATTCTGAGTGTTTTCAAACAGTGATGTAATGAAACATTGACAATTTAAGCTTGAAGGGAGTAAAGCCTCTGTTTAGGCTATTAAGGAAATGTAATTTTGCCAAAAGAAGAACTTTTTTATTTTAAATAAATGTTCATTTTAAATCAGCCTACTTCAGTGTGATATGTATTATCATTTGTTATATTATCATGCTTAACACTAAGAATTTGAATAATTGTAATGTGATGATCAGATGCAGATATCTAAATATAGGCGGTTTGTGGGTGGATTATTTATTTTTAATAGTGGATTCGGGTGACTCAAAGTGCACCAGATTAATGAATTTATCTTTAAAATGTACAAAACTTTCTTCCGGGGGGGCATGCCCCCAGACCCCCCTAGAGATACCAAGCTCCACCCACAAAATAATGTGGGAAACACATTAGGCTATATGATGATCTACAAAAAAATACACATTTACTTATCTTATTATTAAAATACATTATTATGATTTTACCACCTCCGCCTCATTTTGAGCCAGGAAAAACCCTGAAATAGGCAATAGGCTTCTTGGAAAGGTATTACTTTTACTAGTAATTAGAATGGTATTTCAGTGCACTTAACTTAACTTTTTTGGGAGTTGATCAAAACAGTTCTCTTTTGGATATATAATAACAATGAGATATTCTTTAGCCTACTGATTATCAGTTTGTCACATGTTTAGACCTTGTAGGCTATGTGTGTTGCACAACACATGTTGCACTTGGCGATCACGGTGGGGATTGATATGGTAGTGGACCATGATGGTCATAGAAGAAGTGAAGGAGCAGTACCCCCCCAATTATGGTGGGGTAATTCGCACTCTGCCGGTGCGTCTTACACGCTCATCAGTAATCACGCCACCGGCCTCGCACCGTTCTCCTGCGCCCCTCAGTCTCGTCCTGCTCGCCACAGTAAACATAATGAATGGCGACTGTAGAACGCAAAAGCCGATTCCCGGACATTTTGGGCGATCTCGAAATCCCGGGCAAACTCGTCACGGAGACTTACTAGTAGCCTAGCCTTGTTGTTTTCAACTGCGCTCTCTTACCGGTAGGCGTGGCTTGGGAGTGGCCTCCTAGGGCAGCGAAGCAAGTGCATTCTGGGAGTTGTTGTCTTTCATCCACATAAGCCAAAAATACATTTTCTGGCTTTTCTCAGTCTAGAAAGCTCCAAATTCAAAAATAATTTCACATTTCTTCTACATAAATGACCTATTTTAGAGGTGAAGTATCCCTTTAATTCCACGAGATGTGTGCAATTAATCGCGATTAAAACATAATTATTTTGACAGCCCTGCTCCCACTTTATATTAAAGTCCCCATGAAATCAAAATGAACGTTTTTTGGCTTTTAGTATAAATGTATTAACCCTAACCCTATTAACTAACTCTAACCCTAAAAAAAAAAATTTGAGTGAATGTTAAGACATTTGGTAACAAAACAGAATTTTATTAAGTTTAGTGACAGTGAAGTTAGTGAAGTTAAGTTTATTTCATTGCAATAGTAACCTGCTCTGTCTTATCTGTCGGTGTCAGTGTCCTCTTTGCTTCGTGATTTTTCTCTGCGTGAGAAAATGGATGTGTGGCGTGAGAGCGTGTAAAAAGTGACAATTGCGCGAGTCTCACTGTGAATTTGTGAGAGTTGGCAGCCCTGCAGATTCAGTTTGTAAATGTTCGCAAGACTGTAGGTTGTTTTTTGGCGGGTGTGCTTGTGCTGCCACGGTCTTGTTCATTTGCTGTGTTGTTTGTGTATCTCTATGGCAAACACGTGGGGAGAGGGCTGAGCCCGTTCGGAACTACGGGAGCCCAGAGGGAAGCGTCGCCGGATGTTAAAGAGAAAAATTATTTTCATTCAAATAAATCGACATAAACTACACATACGAGTTAATCGATAAAATCTACACAAACTACACTTACTCAGCATAATTATGTTCACTGTTTTGCTTTAATAACAGTTGCATCTTAAATCTAAAAGGGGAGTCTATTAGACTGTGGCTGTCATAAGCTATCAAATGCGGCTTTGCTGAGCTCAACAGCTCTGTCCAAGCTGTGATATAAACTAAACGCTATTGGCTATTTCAAAAAGGGGTGGGGCTGTTGAATATGTCCTGTTTTCCTGTTTCAGTGGATATTACGTCAACACATTGAATAATGCTGCACGTTTCAAGGCACTTCAGTGGACCTTTAAGTGTCTTTAACTACTATGTACTAATTGCACTTATTGTGTACAAACATGTTTTTACATTGTACTTATATTATTATAATTACCTGCATGTAATTATATCTGTTATAATTTCTGTATTTACAGCTATAATTACACTGTTGACTCTACCCACCCTGAAACCTACACATACCACTTAACCTGTCCCTAACCTTATACCCATATCTAGGGATCGACCGATATGGATTTTTTAGTGCCGATGCCGATACCGATTTTTTTTCATCAGCCTTAGCCGATGACCGATACGGGCTGCCGATTTTCTTGAGCCGATTTTTGGAGCCGATACTGCTTTTGCTCCCTCAATTTACATCATAAAAATGACACAATGATCATGATGATAACAAATGTTGCAAGTCTCAATTTAAAAGAGGATCATTTATTGAACTTAAAAAAATATATATTTAACAAATAGTAAAAACAGGTGAGGTAGAACAAGTAAAAAAAGAGTTCAGTGCTGAAAATACTTAAAATAATTATTTAAGCATAATTAAAAATGAGCAAAAGGTACATTTGTTACTGTATTATTTATTAATCTTTGTTAATCTTAGTTAATAAATTCAGCTGTTCATGTTATTCACAGTGCATTAGGCTAACTAATGTTAACAAATACAACTTTTGATTTCAATAAGGCTACTATAAATGGTTAAATTAACATTATCAAAGATTAGCAAATGCTGTAGAAGTGCAGTTTATTAATAGTTAGGCCTAATGTTAACTAATGAAGTTAACTAGAGTTTAATAAACTGAACTTTATTATAAAGTGTTACTGATTTGTTATACACCGATTCAGACGTCTGGTGAGTTCAGTGTTGGATAGATCAGTTGTTATAATGTATTGCCATACATTAAATAGAATCGGTTTAAAGGAGTCATTAGTGCGTGAATCAGAGGTTTCATTAGCGGACGTGTACGTGTTTGTGTGATTATCCCAGCAGTTTAGGACATCGCACAAGATTTGTGTCAACACAGAAAACATTTCATCACTGGATAGGTTTTTGGGTTTATTGAAAGTGTGGTTTGTGTCAGCTGAATGTGCGGAACGTACGCTTTTCAGAGAAGATAAGGAAACGTTTTTTTTTTTTAGCACAAATCACATCCAGCGGTAATTCAGGAAAGAAATGTCCCAATCCTCCACATGAAACTTCGCTCTTCCGACCTTTTACCATCATGTCAATTCTCAATTGATTTTGATTAATATGCGCGAGGGAGGGAGAGCAAGACAGTTTGAAGACGGTGTGAGTGTGCGCGCGCGCGGCCAGAGGAGGAGCGCGCTCTCTCTCTCTGCTCGTTCTTTCAGCGACATGCGACCTGTCACAAGCGCAGTTTTCAGTCATCAACATCACTCAGTGATCAAATAAGGCTTTGGCGGGATAAAAATTCGCTTTGGCGACCGCAAAAAACGCAATATGTGGCGGCCGGTGTTGATTCTGTGGCGCACTTCCACGAATTAGTCTATGTGTGGGAAACTGACTGGAGACACACACACCACACGCGTCCAAACCTCTGCCAGGTGGTCGCTGAATAAAACTCCCACAAATACCACGGAACAACGTCGGCATTACTTAATCCTATGACCAGTGTTCGTAACAGCTACCTTATGCATACGAATAGCCTACAACTTAGCTATTTGCAGCTCCCTAAATACAATGGCAAGCAGTTTTATAGAGGCATTCGCGTTTTCCATTTGGACCCACAAACTTGCTTAGCTATAGTTGCTAGTACATATAGAGCTACCTGTTTCCACTTTCAAAGTGTATGGCAATATTTCAGCTAAGTCAAACAGTTAGAAGATGCTTTGGAAGTTTAAAACTTATCGTTGTCTTGAAGAGCAGATTCCAGCACTCTGCTAGTGGGGGAGGGGCAGTGCAGCGTCTCCAGCAACACAGAGCTGCCTGTGGACGCCTGTCTGTAAATAATGCCGGGAAAAAACTATCGGCAGACGCAGCAGCCGTGTATCGGCCGATGCCGATACACGTACAAAACGCAAATATCGGCCCGATATATCGGCCGGCCGATATATCGGTCGATCACTACCCATATCCCACCTCAATGGCAGCGCATTAAGTTTTGTGCAAGTACATAGTGAAGACACCTAATATAAAGTGTAATTTATGAAAAGTACTATTATTATTAGATTTTTTTTATTTGATATATATTCTTTATATATAATTAAAATGAAAAAAAAATTATGCCTTTTAATTGAATTCAGAATTGCATTTCTATCAGAATCTTACAAACTTCAGTTCCCTCATGAAATTCTAGGGGTTAATGAAGCCTGGTTGGGAAACCCGATAAAAGCCATAAAAAGCCATAAAATCGTGAAAAAGTCTTGTAGAATTTGACTTACATTTTAAAGACTACTTGGCCACCCCGTGATTGTGTGTGCATGTGATTTTGTCAGTGCTCTGTTGCGTGTAATTTGCTACCTTCCCATCCTTCACTGGACGTTTGAATTGATTTAGCTTGTAACATCAAAATGGGTTCAATCGTATTGGAAAAAGCACGTTTGACTGTAGTGAGTGTGTCAAATCTAAAAACCGACTATAATCTAATGTATACTCTATACTTGGAAAATTAAGTTCTGTTGATATGATTTACATTTGACGTGTGTGAAGTTCATGGTTTTTCCTTATTAGCATGTCTCAGTCTTGAGACATTTTTGAAGCGTTCATACATTTGAAGCGCTGTCTTGTCGCTAAATGCTGATACTCAGCAAGCTTGTGTCCTGGTGAACAGCTCAGGCATTGGTGTGTGCGCTCTGCATCCAGGATTGGTGGCTGATAAATGAAAACCCTCCCTCGTGGTCTCTCAAGTGAGTAATAGAGCTCGAAATTTCATTTTGCAAGCGACTGATTTAATGATCCAAAGGGTAATTAATGGGCTGATTATCTTAATGTTAAATATGGCCAGCAGCAATTAGACTGACCTCCCGCCTGTCAAGGTCTGGGCTACTCTCGTCTTTCAATTAGGGGCCTGTTTGGGGGGTGTGAGCTGGAGGTAAGGGGGAAGAGACGTGTTGTCTTCCATACCTCTTTCTCCACATGCATCATTCCTCGTTCTCCAGGCTGGAATTATGTTTTAGAGTGATCACACCCAGACAGCCCACCTGGATCCGACTAGAGAAATAGTATGCCGTTTTCAGCCTCTTTCTTTTTTCCTTTTTCTTCTTGACCCACCTATTTCTATAAGGTTTTGTTTAGCATTTAGCCTCAGCAACCTCTGCCTCTTCTTCAAGCCTTCACTGTTAATCGTCTTTTAAGAGAATGTCAAGAGTTGAATTAATGGTGCTGTATGTTAGCTGTTCTAAAACTATACTTGCTGATTTGGACACGCCCCCCTCTTTCTAAAACCCCGCCCTACAAGAATACTATTGCATTTTAAGCACTGTTTAACCACAGCGTCTGTCTTGAGGAAATTAGGAAATAAAAAAATGGTCAAGCAACCTCCATTGGACCACTTGAGATAAACTGACCCTAATGCCTAAAACTGTTTGTAGCTTTTAGCTTTAATTAATTCGAACAAAACAATGTAGAATTTTTATGTTGTCCATTTATCGGTTATTGGATTTAGGGCAAACATTAAAAAACATTTTTTTTTTTTATCTGTTTAAAAATCCTTTTTTGTAGTTTATTGATCCTGTTATAATTCAGGACACTTAAATCAGTGATATCTGTCACTTAATAGGGCTATTATTGAGCCATTAAAACATGTTCTCTGTATTTAGCTGTTTGCTTTAAAGCAAAGGGAAAGTTTCTTCCTGTTGCCTCATGGGCTGCTTGGCCGTTATGTGCGATTGAGCCCGAGAGAACCTCTAAATATACCCATTAACCTTTTACTGCCTGGGATAAATTCACACCTTCTCTGCCTCCAAAACTCTATGAGGTCGCTCAAAGACACCGCTATGGGCTTATTTTTGGGATTGTTTGTGACCACACACACACATTCACACACACTCCCTCATAGGCGATAGGTTTTGGCATGAGTGCTCTTTGTTGGCAGCTAGGCCATGTTGCAGTCTCATTTTTTTAATTAGTGTGGTGCTGCCATGGACACCAGAGCCCCCTCTCCCCTTCCTCACACACTAGGTGCCGGACTGTATTAGCGGGCCAGGCAGGGTAGGAATGACAGCTCTGCTAATTGCGCCTCGTGGTGACTTATTGGGAGGGTGGCGCTCGCTGGCATCTCACACTGCCAACCCTCAGCAACACTCTAACGTTTCGCAGCCTGTCACCAAGCGTGAATCTTAAAGTGTGAAATACATGCATTGTGTGCGTTTCACACACCCCTTTGTTCCAAGTGCATGTTAGTGATATACTTGTTTTCTTATGTTATCAGAGTGTAATCAATAGCAGAAAACACTATTAGATTTTTACTGATTATAGTGGAATGCTACAGAAATTAGTTTTTTTTTTGTAGGCCAAAACATGGAAACGATTATTTTAGCACTTCTGGTTCCATCGTCCTGAAGTCAATGTTTTTTTTAATGGGTTTTTGGTTAAATGCCTGAAATAAGGTCTGTGGTGAACACAAGTTCAAGGTATTTTTCACATTTTATTCTGCGACATTAAATGTATCAGTAATATCTCCTGTGATTTTTATTATTATTATACGATTTTTTATCCTTTTGCTTGTCTTGAAAAAGGCGTTTCCTAACAAGTGAATGAGAGAGACTAAATAAGTTATTGGGTATATGAAACGTCATCACACTGATCAGGTAAACTCGTCTATACACTAGTTGTGTTTATAATCATGTTATTCTAACTCAGACTTTTTTTATTAATAATGAAATGAAAGAGCTACCTAAAGCTTAATGGTGGTGACATTGAAATCATGTGACCATGGTGTAGTTTGTTTATAGCCTACGTTTAGCTAGAGTGTATTTAGGCTTCAAAATTCATGAAAGTTCATTTGTGAAGATTGTTATAATGAACCAAATGTGTCAGGGCTTATAAGCACCGAGCTTATTTTTTGGCAATAATCCAAAAGCCAATGGACAAATCCTTTTGTGTTTTTGTTGAGGGATCAGGTAAAAAAAAAAAAAAAAACGAAAAAAAAAACGAAAAGGTAAAGTGTAACACCATGATAACTGAGCTTTAACAACACAACTAAGACCTTAATGTAAAGCAAACCAGCTAACTTACTAACAAACTAACTAACTCTCTTTTCTCTACCATGGCACAGTCTGCATGATGATGGGTGGGTGAAGGTGGGTGTTGATCTGCAGACTAGGGTGTCTAACATCTGTTTTATGGAATCCAAGAAACTTCCATCAGACAGCTGAGATATTGAGCTCCACAAACCGCCTGACTCCCATAGCCACATGCGTCATCATGAGCAATGTCTGGCCTATAATAATTCAGCAGTAAGTGGCTAAAAAGGAGCCTCTTTATGGCCAGATATCGGTCTCTGAAAGGGCAGAGCTAACAGATTTCAAATTAGACCCGGCTCTTAATCTGGGCTGGGGTGCAGGTGTGCGTCCCCAAAGCTGAGATCAGATTGGGCCCTGGGGACGGATGAGGGGGGTGATTTGGGGAGGCCTGCTGGGCTTCATTCTTCCTCCGATCCAGACGTAGACGGAGAGCGACGTACTATTAATGTCCCATGAGTTACTCGCATAATGTTACTCGTTGAACTTAATCTCTTTGTGGAAAAGGAAAGAAGAAGAATCACATTTTAAATTTCAACATATGCTGCGCACCTTCTTACTTGTCTGTACCTGTCCTTATCGTTTTCCTGTCAGTGCGGGCAGGCATTCAAGGAGGTCCATTTCTTCAGCATTAACTGTCTGATCCTGCATTGGTCAGCCTCTGACCTCTTCCCAGTGTGAAGACCGGTGAAATGAGCCAGCTCATGGCCTGCATGTTAAACAGCTCTTGTGTCGTTATCTTTCTCCTCTCTTTTTCTCTTTCTCTGACAGAAAGCACTGCGCAAAATGTTTCAAATAATTGGCTGCCCCATTCTAATTCATCTGTAAAAGGACTTCTTGATTAGATTAGTCTAATAGACATTATTTTTTACATGACTGCCTACCATTGCCCGTAATCATGTCCCAACTAGGTTAACAAGCCTTCCAATTTACTATTGACATTAAACTGGCTGACAAGAGCCAATCAGAGCACGGCGTATTATGAAGAGGACTGATAATGTGAAGCAAGAGGGCATTTAATGCCTGAATCATCACATTGTCTACCTTTTTGTCCAATTTAATACAGGATAAATAATGTGGATGTATTTGTGTGGATTTTTTTCTCCCTTTCTCTCGCTCTGTCAGTGAATTTTCTTTTGGAGTTTTCATGTTTTTTTTTTATTCAGGTCAGGAAAAACTATATATAAATATCACATTTCATTATTTCTTGTTTAAATACCTCTTTTTGAACTGTTTAATCTGTTAATGTGAAAGCCAGACGAGAATGTCAGCTTTTCGAAGCCTTTGTTATTGTGCAGGTTCGAATATGGGTTTGAATCCAGCCTGCGTCACATCCTGATTCTGCACTTCTCCCATCATACATGGATCTGATGGGAGCATAGCGAGTACAGATAAAGATCAAGCCCTGTGCGGTTTTACGGATGCTTAGCACATTTCTTTTCCATCTCTCTCTCGCACATACACTTTTTTTTTTTTTTTTTTTTTTTCTTTCTTTCTCTTTGCCCTTTGGCCCCCATTTGCATGCTGCCACTGAAGCGTTCTGATCCAGTTAATGGAACCTCGTATGAGTGTGGCCCATTGCCTCCAGTGGGACTGATTTGAGTGTGGCGCAGGCCAGAGCTCAGTCAGAATCAGAAACGCTAAGTGCCCGTAATATTAAAAGAAGCGCTGAGCTTAATTATCTGTGTCTATCCAAGGGCAGCTAACGACTAGACTAGAGAGGATAATTGATTTCAGGCCCTTGTTTTTTCCTTGTTAGAAAAGGGGGTGGGAGGGGGGGCAGGAACAGAGCAGCTCTTGGAGTAAAATTGTCCCTTTGTGGCCTTATTCACGTCATGAATTCTCTCTGTCATTGACGTTTAGTTTTTTGGGGTTTTTTGTGTGTTTTTTTAGGGTGGTGGTTTTCCATTTTAGAATGTGAATATGGATTAGAAATTAAGAAAAATTTGAATTTTTTACAGCACTCTCTTTGGGCAGAAAGACATAAGAAACAATATTCCAAGTGTAAAAGCCAAATATATACTGCGGCTAACTGCGTTCTGCGATGGGTTGTGCGCTATCCGTGTGACCGAATTTTTGTCATAAGGTGGGTACGCGGACGTCCACGTGCAGCCCAATTGTGTGTCCGCGCGGACAACTTGAGCGCGTGACTTGAGCGCAAAGTCCACTAGATGTGCACCAAACGTGTCATTCCACACTCACGGCTGTATAGGTCGAGAGGAACGAGGAAAATTAAGTATATATCCGGGCGTTAATCCAGTGAAATAACGTTATAAATAATCTGATATTGTTGTTTAAAACCCTGTGAGGAAATCACAAGAGTGCAGTGTCTGTTGTGTTTTTCACATTTGAGAGCAGGATCAGCAAAAAAGACCAGAAATTCTGCAACACGTGACTTTACACATCAAATTGGCATACATGACACATATTTATGCACCAAAACCAGGGTTTAGACTTTCATCTATGTTGAGAAAACATCAGAGCAACTAACAAATCGACAACTTTGGATCTTGAAACATTTACGCATAGACTTTTAGATACATTTTAGAACATTTTCATCATGTCGGGCATCACAATGCAGTAACACAATGACATATGCATGACCAATGCTGTTCAAAAGTTTTGGATCGGTATGATTTTTTATGTTTTTAAAAGAAGTCTCTTCTGCTCACCAAGGCTGCATTTATTTGGTTAAAAAAAAATTTATATTGAGAAATATTATTACAATTTAAAACAGCTGTTTTCTGTTAATTTATAGTAAAGTGTAATTTGCTGAATTTTCAGCATCATTACTCCAGTCTTCAGTGTCACATGATCATTCTAATATGATGATTTGATGCTCAAGAAACATTTCTCATTATTATCAATGTTGAAAATAGTTTTTTACATTTTTATTTCAAGATTATTTGATGAAAAGAAAGTTCAAAAGAACAGCATTTATCTGAAATAGAAAGCTTTTGTAACATTAAAGACTACCTTTCAAAAGTTTGGGGTCAGTAACAAATTTTCTTTTCTTTTTTGAACTTTCTAAACATCAAACATGTTTTTACACAACTGTTTTCAACATTGATAATAATGAGAAATGTTTCTTGAGCATCAAATCATCATAGAATGATTTCTAAAGGATCATGTGACACTGAAGACTGGAGTAATGATGCTGAAAATACAGCTTTGATCACAGGAGTAAATTACATTTTAAAATATATTAAAATAGAAAAGTTATTTTAAATTGTCATAATTTTTGTATTTTAAATCAAATAAACGCAGCCTTGGTGAGCAGAAGAGACTTCCTTTAAAAACATTAAAAATCTTATCAATCCAAAACTTTTGAACAGCAGTGTATATAAGAAACTATTGTAATCAAATCCCACCGCTTAACAAAATCTGATAACTTACTACTGATTGGACACAGGAGGCTTATTCGAGACATGTAAAAGGGCTTGAGATTTGTGTGTGCCTCTGTAAGTAAGGGTTAAAGCACTGAGATGAATGAGCTTGTGTGTGTCTGCTTCTGCGCATGTGCAGGTAAATGTGCACTGCTGTCTGTTTGACAGATTTAGCCTGTCAGAGTTCATTACCTGTGAGTCAGTAGGACACTAATGAGCTGAATTAGTGGTATAATTAGCCTGAAAGAAAAGAGCATCAACGTCGATCTCTTCTCTATGAATTTCTCTCTCTTTTGTTTTACTCGGCCAAACCTGAAATTTGGTGATCTCAGTTGCACAAGGTAGTTTGCATCTGATATGTGGTCTGTGTGAACTTTGGCAGAAGTTCAGAGGTGTGTGTTTAGGGTAGGCGATCTCTGGGGGCTGTGGCAGCTGGAGGGCTGTCCTTTCACGGGACGCTGCATTAGCCGACGCCTGTCAGTGTTGGGTAAACAGCCGCTGGCTTTGAGCTGGACAGGAAGTGCTGGCAAGTGGGTAAACACAAGCCCACAAAGTGATCGTCCAGGAAGAACACAAAGCGCATTTGCACTCACAAACAGGAAACCGTCCTGACGAGGGATTGATGTAGACTCCCGATAATTCCCCCATGACCCAGCCTGTTGCATTCCAACGTCAATGAGGCTACTGTCTCACCCCCCACCTTCCCCTCAGGTAAATGTTCCAAAACGGCAATGCAGCACACTAATGAAGCTATCACGCAAACAGCTTTACAAACACAGTATCTGCAGTTTCCGTCAAAATAACACTGACTACAGGTATTGTTACTGTTATTTAATCACTTTTAAGAAACAATTAAAATAAAGATTTTAAAGATTAGTACGTTTTAATGGAGATAACACATTCATTTATGATTTTACAGTATCATAGTCAATGACGTACATTTTTTATTAATCTATAATTTTTTTCAAAAAATGCATTAAACTTTCAATTCATACATACATTGACTTGAATTCATACATACATACACATGTGATGAACTTGTTTTAATTTCTGAATTAAAATTCATTTTGATAATTTTGGGGGCATAAAGTTTAAAATAATGAATGATTGTTCCAATTGCATAATGATGAAAAACTCATTAAATGGATGAAATTCTTGGGAAGAAAACACAAGGTATTTAGATTTTTATTATTATGGGGTAAAAAAAGCAAGATAGAAAAACAAACAAATATATCATAAATATCTTAATGTGTTTGCCAAATCATAACCAACAGCAGGAATAAACAGAAAATGATGTTACAGAAATGTCAATAAGTATGTTTACAATTCAGATTTGATAGTCAGTGTTAGCTTTTTGGTAAAATGTCTTATGACACTACCCCCAGAAAACTTAAAGATACTAAAAATATTTGAAACAATTATTTAAAAAATATACTTTTTTCTTAACAATATAAATGTACACTTACACTGAAGGTATTCAAGATGTAAGGACAATATGTTTTTACTTTTGGTTTAATAGTTATACCACATGACATATTTAGTAATTTAATTGAAATTTTGTTCAAATTTTGTTTTTGAAAGTCATTATGAAACCAATATGAATACGAAGAGAGCTTTGTACATGCATTTTAAACTATATATATATATATATATATATATATATATTTTAAAATAAGGTTTCTTTATCTTAGAAAATCGTATTTGGCACTGACCTAAAAATTATGGTTGTCATGGTCAGTTTTTGCACACGTGTTCTCAAAGGGCCTGATTGAGGGAACTATACATTGTTCAGACGTGTTGACTCATTGCAGACAGACATTTTGGATCTAACTTGAATGGCCAGTAAATTTTAATTAAACTCATGCTGAAACCTGCAGTCTGCTAGTAGCATTTCTTCCCCTGTTGGTCTATAGGAGGATCTTTGTTGACATCTTTGTACGCATGCGCGAGTGGTTGTGTGGCAACAAAACAAACAGTATTGCGGGCAGTAAAGACGCGACGAGCATTTTCAAGAGAGTTAGCGGGCGAAATCCACAATATATAAGCACTTTAACATCTGAAGACCGGAGGAGGTTTGGAGAGAAGCTCAAAATTTGTATTGGTGACAAAATCGAAGTTATTCAAAGCCCATATGAGATCTGGGATGACAAAAAAACGTTGGTCCGACTTGCCCGTGTCTTGGCCACCAATCTGCTGGGGAGACATTTATTCTTATTTAATAGAAACCCCTGGACCCTTCACTCATGAAAGATTAAAGGCTTTCAAAAGTCTGGAGGCCTATGATTATTTTGTTTTTTCGAAAAGTTGGGCCGATCTTTTCTGCCAAACAGAAAGCAGTGATCGTGCTAAAAGCAGAGGTTAGAACAGCCTTTTCTTTTGCTTTTAAGTTTTGCGATCCAGAATAGCCCATTTTGATGTGAGGAACATAGTCTGGGTGCTGTGGATCGCGGTTTGGGACACCTGAATCAGAACGCGAAAACATATGACTCGGTTGATTTGACTCAGTTTTATTATTTTTTTTATTCAATCTTCTATAAATACATAGTCACTAAGACTTAGGCCTACCATGAACAAAATGAGCCTCACAAACTCGATCAGTAACGTTAGCTGCAGGAATCCAGGCTTTCTTCGGAGCGTCCAGGTTCAATCGCCTAATTGCACGCAACCATTTCTTTCGTTTTTCGCGATCCTTTTCGGAGGGAATTCGAAAAAACTTTTTATCAGGCCCCCAACGAGCCGTACTCGACCACACAGCAAGAGTGAACCATCCTCTTCTCTAAATCCTCCTCCAAACGTGCAAAACAATCAAATTACAGGTATCTAGCGGTGTTTCCTGCCACACGATTCCCATGATGCAACGCGACAAACATAAACAATGACGTCACAAAAGATCCGCCTATAGACACTCACACACACATAATGATACACGGTCATGGAACAGAACTGCTAATTAATTCAATTAGTCGTATTCCCATGTAAGGACAAATTCCCAAAGATTCAGATGAGGTACTAATGATTTGGTGTGTGTGTGTGTGTGTGTGTGTGTGTGTGTGTGTGTGTGTGTGTGTGTGTGTGTGTGTGTGTGTGTGTGTGTGTGTGTGTGTGTGTGTGTGTGTGTGTGTGTGTGTGTGTGTGTGTGTGTGTGTGTGTGTGTGTGTGTGTGTGTGTGCGTGCGTGCGTGCGCGTTGAAGCGCGACGCCCATCCTCTCCCCTTACACTTGTCACCATGACTCCTGAACCCTGTTTTTGTTGTCTTTGCAACCATGTCACACCCATTTACACTTCCATTTATGTGTGTATAAGTGTGTTTGTACATGTTTAGAGTGACCTAAAGTCAAACGATAAACGCTATTGTCTTCCTCAAGGTTTATAGATTGAGCAGTATTTAAAATCAAAACTTATGTTAACCCAAAACAGTCCCAAAAAAGCTAAGCTTTTTTTTCGTTAGCCAGCCGGGCTTGGCCCTTAGCAACGCTGCTAACTGGGGAAGGCATGCGTTTCAGAGGGCAGTGAAGTGCTCCACATTTCCTCTAGACACAGAGAGGCAGAGGGGCAGTGGGGAGATCCTGCCGAGCCTCTTCCTCTCTCTTTTCCCCTCCTCTATCTCCCTCCTCCATGGCTCCCAGGATGCTTTGTGTGGGGGCTGTGGTCCGTGGCCCTCGTGCCAGCCCTCTCACTCACCCTGGGCTGACCGTCAGCACCCGGAACATTCCGTGCTGCTAGACCCCCCTCTCGAAACACACACAGTTAATAAAATTCTTCAACTTTCCCACAGATGCTGTGGCTTTTCTCTCCTCCTCCTGTCTCCTCTCTTCCCTGTCTCTCCTTCCTGCTCTTTCATCCCATCTGTTTTTTCTTTACTTGTCCTACTGTGAATCAAATGATCAATGCTGGAAATTCTGTAAGAACTTTAAGAACAATAAGTTTCTTGATACTATTTGAATCATTTTATACATATATATTATATACGTGTATGTGTATATATATACTTTTTTTGTTTTATATATATATATATTAGTCTTAACAAATTGCTTGGACAGCCCCTTCCTGTAATGTTCAGTGTCTCTTGATTAGAATTAACTGCAAAGTGAACCAGACTTTATGCTGCTAATCAAATGTCTGGCTGTAGTTTGACATCAACAGGTGATTGTTACTTGTCTTTTTCCCATGTGTGCCATGTTTGTGCGTGCGCGCGTTTGTGACTGTGAGCCGTGATGCTAGCTGTGACTTTAGACAGATAATCTTTGAGTGTGCTGTGGGGGGTTCAGGTCCGTCAGCATGGCTTTGCTGCTTTGATTAAGAAGGATGTCACTAAACCATCGATCCCCTGGGCTATTGATTACCTATTTTCATCCATCTGCCTCTCTGATAAAATGTTATCTCCTCTGCACTCTGGCCCCTGACATCCATACAAGGCTAATTTGTAATCGGGGTGTCCGAGTTTAACCCTTTGAGACACACTTGAGTTCATCTTTCAAAGCCCATCATGGCTGTGGCTTCCTCTATTACAAGCAGTGGATAGACCATATCAACTTGGGATTAAACAAATTGGGCAGTTTTTATAACTAAGCATAATATTTAAAATGTATTTTAATATATATATTTTTTTTATTTAAAATAATCTGTGGTTTCTAATACATTTAAAATGATAGATCAGATTCACACACTAGTGCAATGGTTCAAAACCTTTTTTGACTCTTAAGGCCTCCAATGTCCTAGACAATATTTGAAGGACCTCTAGTCTAAGCTGAGATATATCTCTGGTTACACATATTTAGGGCCCATCACCAAGGTGCGAGGACCCTCTTGGAATTGCCCTGTTTATTATTTTTTGTGTTTTGGGCATTTTAATTAATATTGTGTTTTTATAACTTAAAGCAACACTATGTAGCTTTTCAACCTTCATAATATATTACCAAAACCCTTGTGATGGTACATCGACTTACAATAGGTTGAATGACACGACTGCCATAGCCTGACGGGGTCTGTATCGCTTTTACTGGCACTACGTAACTTCGGGGTTCGGGTAGTAACCTGAGCAGCAACGGACAAAAAAAAAAGTCTGAAGTAAGCCTATGTCTAAACGGCGTGTACAAGTTTGGTAGGAGCTACATTCTTGCAAGTAAATAATACATGATTAGATGGACAAAATTATATTTTAGGCTAGGTAGCCTAATGACTGCAGGCTGATAGTCATGTTTGTTTTATTTTTCTGGTGAAAGTGTCTTGCCTCAGGCTATAATGCAAATCGATTTTTCAACTTTGCAGATTCATCTATGGTAGCTTAATATTATAATATTGACGATATATGGCTATTACCTACCACACAAACATTGAATTGAATTAGCATTCTGTAAAACAGTAGCCAATTGGCTACTATAGTGACGCTGGCTTGTAAACGTGAGCTACGCGATCTTTTGGCGTTTGAAACAAATAATAAAACCCATGAAATTATATTCATATGACATGCTGAAATATATGCCACTGTACCTGGGATGAAGACATTTCACACGCAGACAGTCTGCCCAAGACGTGAGAACTCCTTCTGTAGAGTTCGGGGGTATTGGCTTGTCAACAACTGCACTTATCCCCTGTTGTTACCATGACAGATTTTACGACCGCAGTAGAAGACAATACTGTTTCCCAACTGTAGGGGGACCCCGAGAGTAAAAGCTACTTGGTGTTACTTTAATTTGAATCATTTGAACACTTATTGGGGCCCCCATTGAAGTTTGCCGAGGCCCCCTGTTTTATAACCATTGTGTTGGTGGTTGATCTATATGGGTTTTTTTAATGGCCAATAGACAATATCATTCCGTAATATACACATGAATAAAATTAAATGTAAATGGATGTTTAATCTAAAATGAATGAACCACATGTCAGAGCACGTCACGTGATGCATCTGAACGAATCACATTGTCAGAAATTGACATCAACCAATGAGATTTCGCTTTTAGAGTTAAATGTCCCATTGTTCTTTCACGATTGGTTGCTGATAAGAAGGAAATTACCATATTTGGATCCGACAACATTGTACAGGAGAGAGAGAGTTTTCCAATGGATTCCAATGTCATCACATTTTTCTGTGATGACGGTGCAGACAGCGATCGCGGAGCAGCATGTTGATTTAGAACGCCAACTTTTGTTGAATTTAGGAGAAATCTACAGACGCAAATAGACAAAGTGTAGTAAAGTAAAGACCTAAATGTGTATTTTGGACTTTTTTTTCACCACAAGTCTGAAAGAAGACATGTTATTGAAGACAAATAGCCCAAAATCTCAAAATTGACCAAAAAAGAAAAAAGATGGTTCTCTTACGAGAGGTCTCTCGTACTGCGTAAGATATCTTACGCTAGGGGAAAATCCTTTTCCGCGAGATATTGAAGCCAAAAATTATCCTTAATTTTGTAATAATGCAAAACGCGTTGCAGCAGCAATGCAGACATAGGCGAGACAGCTCGCGCGCCTATTGGCTGCTCTGCGGCAACTGCAGCAGCCTATCGAGCGAGGCCTGGCGTGACGTCAGACCCAATCAGGGCACTTCGCGCCCGCTGCGTCACGTCCCGCCGAAATGGGCGTGGTCTAGGCCTATAAATATCGCTCGCAGGCAGCTATTATCTGATTTTTCATCCTTCAAGCGAAGCACACGCATCGCTGGAGCTGGATTAGAAGCCGCGCCGTCGAGAGAGAGCACCTTCAGCGGGACGAGTCACTGAAGTCGCTGGCCGCGCCGCCTTCCTTGCCTTCCTGCTGCGCTTTCCGGCATTATATCCTTTCTCTGCTACTGTGTTTATGTATGTGTGTGTGCTCGCCGCCGCGACACACACTCCCATTGCACTAAAAGAGCTGGGCGTCTTTTTCAAGACGCCCCTTTTCCTGATCACGCAGCTCTCGCACTCGCTGACGGCGACTGCCCTCACTGCGAGTTAGGTACTGCCTATGGTGACTCTGAGGACTCACCTGGCATCCTTCTCCGAGACTGCTCCTCCGCCCCCCCCCCCCCCCCCCCCCCCCCCGCAAAGCTTGCCGGTTCGCCCGCTTGCCTTGCCTGCTTGGGGGACGATACCTGTTCTCCCTCTGTTCGAGCCGCGCACACCGCGCCGCTCACAGAGGATGTCAGGAGCGGGCGGTCACGGGGCTAGCTTTCTCTCTCCCTCTGTTCAAGCCGCGCAAACTGCGCCGCTCACAAGGGAGGCTGGAAGCGGACGGTCGGGGTTAGTTTTTCTTTACTTTATAAGAAAGCTACCCTGCCTTCTGCGCCCCATTCATGCGTCACTCACCGGCGAAAGGAGAAAGATGTGTTTTTTAGTCCCTCCGAGGATGGACTGACCTTCAATTTCTCATACATATTCCCAGTTCCCTGATCGTGCGACTGGAAATATCAATATTGCAGCAGGCGAGCCTGTTTTAATACAAGCGCGCCTGCAAGCATACGCCGAAGAAAGCATGTGACGCTCTTATATGCTCGTGCATCCGAAAACCTTTGCGTTCCCCCCCTGTGGCTCAGTGGCGGAATCATTGGTTTTTCCCACGAGAGACCGGAGTTCGAATCCCGGTCTAGCGGCAGTTAAAATTATGCCGCCAATGCTTCGCTCTGTCAGTTCCCTGAAAAGCGACTGCAGACGTGCATTTTGCAGCCAACGAGCGCGTTGCACAACCCGCTCGCCTGCACCCAAACACCGTTTCTATGGTTTCCGTGCGTCACTGGCGAAAGGAGAAAAGAGCGTTTTCTGGTCCCCCCGCGGATGGACCGACCTCCTCTTTCTCGTACATTTCTCATTCCCCTCTGAAGTTCGGGCGACTGGAAATGTCTGTATTGCAGTGAGCAAGCCTGTTGTAATACACGCATGCCTGCAAACAAACGCCAGCACGTTGACGCTCTCTTATAATACTCGCGCTAACTGAGTTACAATGTGTCTCCCCCTGTGGCCCAGTGGCAGACTCTCAGGTTTTTGCATGCGAGAGACCCGCGTTCGATCCCCGGGTCTACCGGCAGATAAAATTATGCCGTCAATGCTCGCTCTGTCAGTTCCCTGAAAAGGCGACTGCAGATGTGTATTTTGCAGCCAACGAGCGCGTTGTACAACCCGCTCGCCTGCACCCAAACACCGTTTCTATGGTGTTCCGTGCGTCACTGGCGTAAGGAAAAAAGGGAGTTTTTCTGGTCCCGCTGCGGACGGACCAACCTCCTTTTTCCTATACATTTCCCATTCCCCTCTGGAATTCAGGCGACTGGAAATGTCAATATTGCAGTGAACAAGCCTGTTGTAATGCACGCAGGCCTGCAATAAACGCCAGCATGTTGACGCTCTCTGTTTCTATGGCAACTTCTCGCTCGTTCAGTTCCAGTAAATGTGACTGTTCCAGTGTATCCTGCAGTAAACAAGTCGGTTCTGTCACCCGCTTGCCTGCACACAAACGCCGTTTTTACGGCTACCCAGATAAATCCCATAAGTGTGAATTTTTTCTGGTGTCCCGGCCACGGCCGATGGTGCTTTATGTGTAAGAAGAATGCCCACTGCCCAGTGCCCATCTCTACACACAAGCACAGCCCGTCACACAGGGCTCGCGCACATGAATCGGCTCAGACCGATTGCGCTTCAAACATGGTGAATGTGCCCACTAACACCACGTTATGCATGTCTCACGGTTTCTGTAAAAACAAAACCAACGTGCACTCGCTTCACGCAAGCGAACGATGCTTTCGGTGTGATAAATGTGCCCGCTGTCCCGCGCCCACATCCACACATAGACATGACAGTTCCCACGGGAACCGCCCAGCCCTCCCCCTCGCGGTTAACCACCGCAGAGGAGTCGAGCGCGGGCAATCTGCCCGCTGTCATCAGCGCGCCCCATGCCTCAAATGTCACGAGCGACACGCTTGTGTTACAGCACACCGAAGCTTCTCCATCGCTGAGCGAGCGGAGCGCGCTTCGTATTCGACCCCTAGCTATCCATGCAGACGCATGGGCAAAGCTACCCGGGGTTTCGAAGTGGGTGCTGAACATTATAGAAAGAGGCTATTCGCTGCAGTTTCGCCGACGCCCTCGCCGCTATGTGGCGCGAGTCGAGACCACGGTAAAAACAGAAGTAGCACATCTACTTCGAGCCGAGGTGACGAAACTATTGAGCAAAGGGGCCATAGAACCTCTCTCTCAAGATCAGAGCGAGGGAGGGCTATACAGCAGATACTTCCTGGTACCGAAAAAAGACGGGGGTCTCAGACCCATACTAGATCTAAGGCAACTGAACAAAGTGCTTGTGAAGCGACAGTTCAGGATGCTCACGACCAGGCAAATCCTTGTGCAGATTCGCCAAGGAGATTGGTTTGTGTCAATAGATCTGAAAGACGCGTGTTTTCAAATACAGATAGCGTCACGTCACAGGCGATATTTGAGATTCGCCTTCGAGGGCCAGGCATATCAGTACACAGTCCTGCCGTTCGGTTTGTCCCTAGCACCCCGTACATTTACGAAGTGCATGGATGCGGCGCTCGCACCCCTCAGAATGAGAGGCATGCGAGTGCTGAACTATTTGGACGATTGGCTGATTCTAGCGCAATCTCGCGCAGTGCTCATAGAACACACGACCATTTTACTCGATCACCTCGAGGATTTGGGTCTGAGTGTCAATTGGGCGAAGAGCTCCCTGTCTCCCAGTCAGAAAATATCTTTCCTGGGCACAGAACCGGACTCACTATCCATGATAGCGCGACTATCACAACAGCGCGCGGTAGACATTCGACGCACAGCGAACTCTTTTCGCTGCGGCGCGTCTGTCCCGCTCAAGAGATTTCAGAAGATGATAGGTCTCATGGCCTCAGCATCGTCAGTGCTCCAGCTGGGTCTGCTCCGCATGCGCCCGCTGCAGTTTTGGCTGAAAGCGCGAGTCCCACGCGAAGCGTGGGCACCCGGTTTGCTTCGCCTCAGGGTCAATCAGAAATGTTACAGCTCTGAAACCCTGGAAAGCGAACGACTGGTACCAATCAGGTGTAAGCCTGGGGACTTCCCCGAGGGTGAAAGTGGTGTCCACGGACGCGTCCACCTCGGGATGGGGAGCGCTGCTCGAGGGCAGACCGTTCTTCGGCCAGTGGTCAGAACGGGAGAAGCTCCTGCACATAAACTGCCTCGAAATGCTGGCAGTAGACAACGCACTGACGCGTTTTTGTCCCCAAATAAAAGGTCACCACGTCTTGGTCCGTTCGGACAACATGTCTGTGGTGTCCTACATAAATCGCCAGGGCGGCATCAGATCCGAGAAACTGTACAGGCTGGCAGAACGCCTCCTGGTATGGGCTCAGTGCAACCTGCGCTCGCTCAGAGCAGCGCACGTGCCAGGGATCATGAATATAGGACCAGACAGACTGTCCAGGAACAATGTTCCGGCAGGCGAATGGTCTCTACACCCACAGACAGTCCAACTGCTGTGGAAGAAATTCGGCAGAGCGGAAGTGGACCTGTTTGCGTCTCAAGAAAACGCTCACTGTCAAGAATTTTTCTCCAAGAGCAGGAGCGCGCTGGCCCATGTGTGGCCCCGCCGCCCGCTCTATGCTTTTCCCCCCGTCTCTCTCCTGCCTCAGGTGATAGAACGGATCAGGGAAGAAGGATGCTCAGTACTGCTGGTAGCACCGTTCTGGAAAAACCAACCTTGGTTCCCAGCCGTGATGCAGTTAGCAAGTACTGCCCCGTGGCCAGTACCAGTGAGGAGAGATCTCCTCTCACAGGCCCGCGGCTCGATCTGGCATCCTCACCCGGAACTATGGTCCCTTCATGTCTGGGCCATCAACGGGTACATGTTGGACTCCCTAAAGGAGTATTAAACACGATCACGCAGGCTAGAGCTCCGTCTACAAGACGACTCTATTCTTCGAAATGGTCAGTGTTTTCGGGCTGGTGCACAGCCCGTGGTGTGTCACCCACAAACTGTGATGTGACGGAGGTGCTTTCCTTCCTACAAGAGCTGTTGGATGGGGGCAGGGCCCCCTCCACGCTCAAAGTTTATGTGGCGGCTATAGCAGCGTTCTCAGAAACAACGCTTGGTCAGTCAATAGGAAGGAACGATTTAGTCATCCGCTTCCTTAGAGGAGCTAAGAGACTGAATCCTCCCAGACCTCCCTCAGTCCCCGTATGGGACCTTTCTACGGTTCTGGAAGCCATGAAAGGTGCGCCATTTGAGCCTTTACAGTCAATCGATTTGAAACACCTGTCTTTCAAAACGGTGTTTTTGCTGGCTCTCGCTTCAGTGAAGCGCATAGGGGATCTGCACGCGCTCTCTGTGAGCGCGGCGTGCATGGAGTTTGGGCCCAATGACTCAAAAGTTATACTCAAACCTAAGCACGGTTATGTTCCAAAATCCCTCAACACACCGTTTAGGGCGCAGATTATCTCTCTGTCAGCCCTACCGGTCCCTGATGAGGAAAGAGACGCGAGCCTCCTTTGCCCAGTCAGGGCATTACGAGCTTATGTGTCTCGCTCGTCTGTTTTCAGACAGACGGAACAGCTCTTTGTTTCGTTTAGCGGACGTTCTAAGGGACTAGCCGCGTCGAAACAGAGCCTATCCAGATGGATAGTTGATGCTATAGCGCTGGCATACGCCTCCAAGGGCATGCAGTGCCCTTTGGGTGTCAGAGCGCATTCCACAAGAGGCATGGCCTCTTCGTGGGCCTGGTCAAGTGGGATTGCCTTGCAAGATATTTGTATGGCGGCAGGCTGGGCCTCCCCGTCTACATTTATAAGGTTTTATAACCTAGAGGTTCCCGCCCTGCAGGCCAGGCTGCTGTCGGTCTAAACTACCAGTATTATCTGACCTGATGCGTTCAGCTCAGAATGCTGCGTTTACTGAGCACAGCTCAATTTTCGACAGTTTAAAGCTGGGCAAACTGTGTAAGACCCACATTTTTTCCCATCAGTTCAGGCCGTACCCCGCCCTGTCTGTATGATGAAATTTGCGTCCCTTCGACGCTACTTTATGTGGAAAAGTGAGGCTGCACCCCTCCTTCTTCCCGGACTCTCTGTGAGTTCACTGAGTGATTGTGCACTATATGTACCCCGGGCTTTCGCCCTTGGGTCTTTGGTGTCAGATCTCAGCATGCACGGCGTTTTACACTGGGTCCCCTAGCGTAAGATATCTTACGCAGTACGAGAGACCTCTCGTAAGAGAACGTACTCGGTTACTAACGTAACCTCGGTTCTCTCTAGAAGAGGGAACGAGTACTGCGTATCTTGCCGTGCATGCACACGCTCTGGTTGCTTCGATGATGAAAAACCAGATAATAGCTGCCTGCGAGCGATATTTATAGGCCTAGACCACGCCCATTTCGGCGGGACGTGACGCAGCGGGCGCGAAGTGCCCTGATTGGGTCTGACGTCACGCCAGGCCTCGCTCGATAGGCTGCTGCAGTTGCCGCAGAGCAGCCAATAGGCGCGCGAGCTGTCTCGCCTATGTCTGCATTGCTGCTGCAACGCGTTTTGCATTATTACAAAATTAAGGATAATTTTTGGCTTCAATATCTCGCGGAAAAGGATTTTCCCCTAGCGTAAGATATCTTACGCAGTACTCGTTCCCTCTTCTAGAGAGAACCGAGGTTACGTTAGTAACCGAGTACGTTTTACCTGCTGTGTCTCCCCTTAATGCAAAAATCCTCTGGTCTCATCCAACTCCAGCATATTCAGTTGTCAGACACGACTGGAACTTCAAACGGGACCGGGTTCTATGGTCAGATTAAACTTTTTTCTTTTCTTTTTTTTTAGCTTTTTGGTAGCAAACCCACCAGATGGGTTTGGTGCACACAGGGATTAAAAACATTTACCCAATGTGTACGATTAAATATATTGTGGGCCTATTTTTCTGCTGGAGATCTTGGACATTTTGTTCAGATGGATAATATCATGGATTCTATCAAATACCAACAGATAACAAATCTGCCTCTGCTAGAAATCTTATGGACTTCTATGGGCCGTGGTTTGATCCTTCACCAGGACAATGATCCAAAACAAACTTAAATATCAACACAAAAATGGGTCACTGAGCACAAAATTAAGGTTCTGTAATGGCCATTACAGTCCCCTGACCTGAATCCTATAGAAAACTGAAGAGGAGAGTGTATCAACAATGGACTTGGGAATTTGGATTGTCTGGAGAGATTCTGTATGGAGGAATGACCTCTGATCTCTTGTCAGGTGTTCTCCAAACTCATCAGACATTATAGGAGAAGACTCAGAGCTGTTATCTTGGCAAAGTATTTAATAAAAGGGTTCCAATTATTGTGTCCAATGTGTATTAGAGAAAAACATTTATTTCATAATGAGATTTCCTCCCATTTTTATTTTTACTTCAATGAAAGGTTAGATTTTTTTTTTTTATAAAAGGTCAAAAGTATTAATGCAGATTTATTTTCACAGGCTTCTTATTTCATATTTACCAAGTGTACCTATAGCGCTGACCAAGACTGTAGAAGTACAGTCCATTCAATATGTCGTACATTTGTGTGCCTGTTCCTGGAATTGTGTGTTGATCATTCAAATGAAACATTGAAAATTCATGTTCCCACAAATCCTACACTATACTTCTCCATCACAACGTAATTTTCATTTATATCAAATTAAATGTGATTTCTGTTTGTCAAAACCTGAAAATGGAAATGACTCCATTGGTGTGTTAAGTCAGACTTTAGTCCTGACATCTCTAATCATCGTGTGTACACTTTGTTCCTGTCCAGATGCTCCTGGTGAGGAGGAATTGTGACAGTAGGATGTCTGTTCTTTGGTCTCATGGGTTGGGACTCCCCGATGGGCAACTGTGTTTTAGGGAACAGCTCAATATCCTCTGCCCAACTCCCTTCCCCTCCCCGGGGGTATCAGAACTCCCTCTTCCCCTCAGATAGGAGCTGAAGCTGAACTAATCCTGAGTTGTCTGAGAAAGGCTGTTTACTCTGTGGGGATTAACAGAGATTAAGTGCTATCATAGCACAGTTTGAGGAGGGGTGCTGTAAACGATCCAACCATTTCTGATGGCCCTCTTCTGTTTGCTTTTGCTTGGTTAACTTGTCAAACACACACTCACATTCTTAAGGCCCCGATATACTGTATTCACGGCAAAGTTCTTTTTTGTTCTTCATTTAGGTGTCAAAATAAGTTTGAAATTCCTTTGCAGGAATTTGTGCTGCTCATTTTTTCTCTCAATAAACAATTAAACAAAACAGCAGTTAATAAAACAACGGATCATATCAACATGGATATGTTTGCATGAACTCTGCAAATCGGCACTTCACTCAAGTCACGTCTCGTTTATTTATGTCACGTTATACAATAGATTGCTTTAAAGCAAGCAGCTTTGCAGCATTAAAAATTGAATAGTGTCATTTTCAATTATAACTAACTTCAATTCATCTCTGTGTAGGCGTTCGTGTGTGTTGTGCATGGCATTTTTTTGTAACTGCGCAGCTCTGCTTCCGAATAATCGAGCCGATTCTGGCCGAGCAGGTACATCTGTACAATCTTACAGGCACCCAGTTTGCGCCTGTCTTTAAATGAATTGCTTCCATTTATAAAATTAGCCTACAATAGCAGAAATAAGCCTTTTTGAAATGAAAATAAAGGTCCCTGTTTAATACAAATTTCATGAAATTAAATAAAAATGTAATTGAAAATATTTAGGAGATTGTTGTTTAATTTAGTTTTATACATAATGTTCTCATATCCATATATTTTGTTCTAATGTCACAAGTAATAATCTCAAGGTTTACTGGATTTTACACGATTCTTTGGTTCTTTTGTAGCGTGGGTTTGGCGAAAAGTGTAATAAAAAAACAAACATCGTCACGTGTGTACCTTACTACTTCTCACCGCTGCTTCCTGATGGTTTAGAGAACACTGCGAGTCGGCCCCTGATGTTTCAAAGAGTAGTGCGACGGCAAGCGCGTCAAAAATAAAAGCCTTGTCTGTTTGGGGAGGAGCGTGCGCAGTTAGCGGAGCCAGGCGAAAGTATAAACAAGGCTTTACACGCATACATTTACACAAACACACACAGCAACCATTCAAAATGTGGAGGTATTGTTTCTGTACTGCTCAGTATATTATTTTTTTTTGTGTAGTAAAGTCTAGATGCTGCTGTGTGTAATGGAGATGTGAGTGCTAGTAAATGTTTGGCGCTGTGCTAGAAATGAAATCGAAAAGCAGTACACGAATCCCATCAAATTTTAAATGTCATTTGGAATGAGAGCCAGATCAAAACATGCCACCGGTGCGAACCGCGTGTTGACGGCCCCGCGTTAATTCAATCTTGAGCCTAACTGTAGATTCTGTGTGTGTTGTTTCAGAGAGGAACGTGAGCGCTGGATCAGGGCCAAATACGAGCAGAAGTTGTTTTTGGCATCGCTGGTGTGCACAGAGCTGTCTCTAGGACAGCAGCTACTGCGGGCCACAGCGGAGGAAGACCTGCGCTTCGTGGTCATACTGCTGGCCAACGGCTCCAGAGATGAGGTCAACGAAACCTGCGGGGAAGGTGACGGCCGGACAGCCCTGCACCTGGCCAGCCGCAAGGGGAATGTTGTGATCACGCAACTGCTCATATGGGTAAGAGCTACAGCGCACACTCGTTTTATCACAGCCAACTACTGGCCAGGGTGTGTTTGAGTAAAGACCTTTTCACACCAAACGTGAAACCTAAAAGCTCAACTGATCACAAATGTCTTTCTACACCAAGGGTGAATATTTGTCATGTGCAGTGTGCATCACTCCTGTCTGATGTTTAACACTTCAACAGTTTCTGCAGTAAGAAAATGGAACAAATAAATAAATAAATAAATAAAACAATTTCTTTAATGATGAAATTGAGTCTATAAAGTGTTTAATAATTAAATAATTATTGGTCAGTATTTGTGTTTTCCTTTTTTGATTCATTCTGAAGAAAATAAAATATCTTGTGTTTGTATGAGAGAAGTAAAGATAACTATTGCATAAATATACCTGACAGTAAGCCCATAAAAGCTCTATTCAAGAATTTTGCATATTTCTAGTGAAGACATTAAGCAGTAATGTGCAGATGGAAATGATGGATAACCGATAAGGGTTTTTGAAAAACAGATTTTTTTTTTATTCTTAAAATGATTCTGTTTGAATTGGAACAAATCAAGACAAGATAAGCCATTCTGCCATTATCGTCCTAATCTGACCAATTTTAATCATTTGGAGTCATATATTTTTTATATATATATATATATATATATATATATATATATATATATTATTACATATATCACCCTGAGGTCCATTTAAAATGTAAGGAATATTTTTGAAATAGAAATCCATTTTCAAACAATAATTTCTGATGGACAAAATCAAGTCCCACCCTCATTTTTTTCTTGTTTGAGAAGCTGTTTCACTCGGATATATGTCACTATCCGATTGTTAAGTCTGACGTCACGCGTGACGTTTAGCCTTTTCCGGGTCCAAGCGCTCCTCTCGTCCAGAAATAACAATGGTGGAACCTGTACATTTATTTACGATCACGTCCTTCTTAGTGAGGCACCCTTGGCGGTCAAAAAGGGTTTAAATTCCTTTAACACCAACAGAGTGGTTAGTGTAGCTCATCACTCAGGTGGCATAATTAATCCAGGCATCAATGAAAAAGAAGATTTACGAGGTTGAGGTGAGTTAGCTCGGGACACGGGACACAGCACTGCGGCATTGTAAAAACACTCAATAATAACCAAAACACTAGCGAAAGCGGTAGAGAGGACCTGGACTTTGGACCCGGAAAGAGTATTATCGGAGAGTGGTTACGTCACGACTTAACAACCGAATAGAGAATAAAAGACTCGCAACTTCCGTTTCATGTCGACTTTAAAGTCTTTTTTTTATTCTATTGTACTTTCTCTTATCGGAGAGCTCAAATATAGTTTTTAACTACATTCTTCAAAAACGGTATCTTTGTTCATGGTGTTAAAATAGGGACCTTATTTAAATAATAAAATAATATAATAATTAAAACAATAATTAATTAAAAATTAATAATAATTACAAAGCATTTTTATAAAGGATATTAGTGGCAGGTGTTACACAGCCAGGAACAGCAGAGGATTTGTCTGACTTTATGTTCAGGTGTTCTCTTGCTAACTCTCTTCATCTGTCTCTCTGTAGTACGGCGTGGACATCATGGCACGGGATGCTCACGGCAATACGGCATTGGCGTACGCACGGCAAGCTAACAGTCAGGAGTGTATGGACATCCTCCTTCAGTACGGCTGTCCCGACGAGCGTTACCCGCTCATGGCCACTCCCAACCTGTCCCGCAGGAACAATAATCGCAATAACAGCTGCAGCAGCATGAACAGTGCAGTTATATGAGGAATAAAACACATACACATGAACATGCACTCCTCCTCCCTCTCTATACACACCTTCATATGTACAGCTCCACCACTGCATCAGAATCATGAAACTATAGCAGACTCAAGGGAATGATGATGATGATGAAGAAGCATGAGAAGAGCTACTGTGTTTGCACTCACGGCCTCCCCTTGCCTCTTGTGAAACGATCCGCACCCTGACTCTACAATCTCTCTAGTTGGAAACGTTGTCATGGCAAGGTTTTTTGGGAGAGTGCCCTCGTCCAATGTCTCGCTGCATCGTGGAACAAAAAAGTAAAACAACCCTGGATTCTGTTTTTCTGACTGCGCCAGTTGAAGCTACCAAGTGCATGATGGGAGAATAGGGTGTGTATGTATTTGGTAACTGGTGACGCATCTTATCAGCCTCTTTTCTGTGGAGTCCAATAGGAAATGATGGGATACTTTTACACCGAATCTTCAAAATGACCCAGAAGTCCCAGAGAACTTCAGTTGGCCACCATGCGTGTCTGGACTTTCATCTCACCCCTTTGACACTGGTTTTTCTGTCTGTTCTCTCTCTCCCTCAGACTTTTTCTTTGCATCTGTTCTGACTCTTTTTCAGTCAGTATGTCCATTATGTCTTCTTTTCTTTATTTTAAAGGAATGTGAAAGGATGTAATGACATTTACGGAAAACACCCAAATGTTGAGTCATACATTTGAATTTTGAAAATCTGACATGGTCTTTTAAACCTTTTTTTGTTTTAACATTGTTGAGTAGCATTTGTCTTAGTGCTCATTACTGGACCAACGGAGGATTCTTAAAAAGGTGTTTAAAGATTTATGTTTCTCAGATGTAAAAAGGGAATTACATTTTTTTACTTTCACCAGCTTTTATTTAGCCAATTTTTTATCTTTCTACACGTCAAACTAGCCTTATAGGTTGCCCATTGCCCATCTTCATCATCAAAAAAAAAAATGCACCGCTATGATTTTTCCTCGTTTTAATGAAAGTAATATCACAGGTAGGTTGCTTCGTCTCTCAGCACAGAATATCATGAAATGAAGGACTTTTTTGTAATGCAATCTGCTCATGGTGGCCGTTGCTTTCGTACAGTGGCGTGCCTCTCTCAGGTCATCTCTGTCTGTTGCTGTTCACACACTTTACACTGCAGAGTCCGAAACCTCATGTATCTCAGTGAAGAGAAGGGCTCTCTGGGTCTTCAATCCCAATCTGTACATACTTCTTCCTTCTCTTTCATTCTATTTTTTCTCTAAGTAGTGTACTATATTAAAGGTATTTGAAGAAAACACCCCCTCTGGCATAAGCCTTTATTATTATATTTTTACCAGCCTCTTTGCTTGTTTCAGTGCAGGTTTTGGTGTCTGAAAGTGTGCC
The DNA here is from genome assembly GCF_965113295.1 of Leuciscus leuciscus. Classification (NCBI taxonomy): domain Eukaryota; kingdom Metazoa; phylum Chordata; class Actinopteri; order Cypriniformes; family Leuciscidae; genus Leuciscus; species Leuciscus leuciscus. Next base: position 28,983,190 of record NC_138738.1, read on the forward strand.
TGTTTGAGTCGAGTTCCCTCTTTCTGCTCCCTATTTCTCTGAATTGTTCTTCAGAGCCTATTTTTCCTCTTTGCCTTTCTTCTTCCTTTATTGTGTCAAGGAGTATTAAAGCAATACGAAGCCAAAATTCCGCCAGGTAGACACACGAGTAATAATTTCCCGCAGCGTTCTTCGTCACCCCAGCGGTCCGAGCTGCCATTGTTATTGAGAGATGTAAAGCCGATGTAAGACTCTGTCTCAGGTCGTATATCATTACAGAAGATCCCATGCAGGGTTTGATATTGACTTACTCCATAATATGATTTAATGGGCTTTGATCATTTAATCTCAGCTTCCATTGATTTTACTCTTCGCTAGGTAGTAGAAATGTGAAGGTACTTGGCTTGGGGTTGGAGATGCGAGAGGCTCTGTGTTGTAGAATTGATATTCTGCAATACGAACAATCTGGAAAGTCTTCAAGCTTGTTGATAGACATTTTGGGAATATGTAGAGAAACTTAGATAGTTTAGAAAACAGTGAGAGTTGAAAAGCTTTAGTGAAGGATGTGAGGATGTAAACTATGAGAGAAATATTGAGGTATGTTGATTTTCAGCTCAAAAGGGTGCAGTTTTCGCCTTGTATATAACGTAGCAGGCCTTTAGAGGCTTTACCACAATAACCATTATTTATGACTAAATGCACTACAGAACACCGATCACTTGTTGTGAAGAACCCACAATATAATGTCCACTTTGAATCCTTTCTGTGAAAAAAGTCGTTTTTCTTTTTTTTTCTTTTTGCATGAACGGATGTAAATGTTCTCTTCCTTGTGTAAATGTCTTCGTCTTCATAAAATGACTGTACCCTGACAGGTGACGCTAAAGAGTCTGCCATTTTAATATGAAAAAAACCCTTATGAACAACTTGTGAACTTTTTTTTTTTTCTTTTTTTTTTCTCCCATATCCTTCTTTTGTAATCCATCCCTTTGAGCAAAACTTCTTTTTTGATCATCTGTCTATCTGTAACTGAATAAAGAAAGCATGAATGAGCAAAAGAGACAAAAATCCAACCAATACCATGACAGCAACCAAAGGATCATGCCAGCCCTTGTGAGCAGATAATGCAGACAGTTGGGGGCTTTATCAGTACGTTCCAAGTTGCTTGAACATATCCTCGTTTTTTTCTTTCAGTTTCCATTCACCAGTCGTCGCTTTGTGTAAATAGATGTAAAAATGGAGAAACCTGTAGTGTTTGTTTACTTTGTTTTCGTTTGTGTTCGTTACCTCATTTCATCAACAGTCTCCGTGTTATGTTCAAACCCAAGAGACCCGTTTAATTATTTATGAATACGCTAATCTGAAAGGGGAGGAGCTCTCTCACACTACTTGGGTTTTGCATTTGTTCCTTTATTCAGTCCATTGACATCACTACTATCATTCTGATTCGAATTATCGGTGTTGTATTTCTAATTATTATTGTTGTTATTATATTGAGTTTGTGTCAGCTGTACAGTACTGTGTTGAAAATTATACCTGATGCAGAGTCTTATACTGTAATGTCTCTTTTCAATAAAAAGCTTCTTAATATAATGTTCTCTCCTCGATTTTGTACTACCCTTTTAATTTATTTAATAGTGTGTGTGTGTGTATATATATATATATATATATATATGTAAGACTTATAAATAAGTGGTTTTGATTTAAATAGGCAAATGCTCAATACTCTATGATTGGATCATTATTGCAGGGATTATGTTTCTAGCTTTTCATTTCTTAAACAACCATGTAGGAAGACACATCTTGGCCATATTCCAGGATGACAATGTCAAGATTCATCAAGCTCAAATTGTGAAAGAATGGTTGGGAGAAGAATATTTTTCACCCATGAATTCAGACCTTAAATTCATTGAAAGTCTTTGGGATGTGCTGGATACACATTTATATTAATATCAATATATAAAAAGTGTTCTTTTCAGCATATGCTTCATTCTTCTTCCTCCAGACATACCGCTGATCCATAGGGCCGAAAAGTTCCAATTTTGTTTCATCGCTCCACAGAACAGAATCCCAAAACGTCTGTGGCTTATTTATATGATTTTGAGCACTTTTCCTGTGCTTTTGGGTCATCAGTGGTGTACATCTTGGAGTTCTGGCTTGGAAACCATCTGCGTTTCGTATGGGCCGTACTGTGCAAGCTGAAACCTCAGTGCCTGTTGCCACAAAGTCTTGCTGCAGGTCTTTTGCAGTCACTCAAGGGTTTTTCTGAACCTGCCTTCTAAGAAATCTGGTTACAGTCGTTGATAGCTTCCTTTTTCTGCTCCGTCCAGGTAGTGTAACCACTGTTCTTTCAACATTCAACTTGCACACTATGCTTCCAACAGTGTCTCTAGGAACATTTAGTGCCTTTGCTATATTTTTGTATCCTGTCCCATGTTTGTGAAGGGTGATGATATCCTTCTATTAACTTTTTGGACCATTATTTTGACTTAGCCATATGAAGTCAATTGTAACACTCAACAAACCTAGCCAGTTCAGGTATTTCATGTGTTCTAGCTCAAATACACCTGCTGAAACTAATGAAGCCCTTGATTAGTTGCATCAGGTGTGCTTGTGACAACACCTGTTTTGCTGATTTGTGATGTGGGGGATTCTATTCAGGGGGTTGAATAATTTTGAGACTGCTGAAGTCCTTAAAAGTTGCATTTTCAGTTGAATTTGGGGAAACCACTTGAAACATTTGTTGTGTAGAGCTATTTCAATTACTTTTGTTTGATTTGGTCATTGCAAACAGCTGAAAGTCTGTAAAATTTGTGAATAAACAGTGGGGGTTGAATAATTACATAATACAACTGTATATGTATATATAGTATTATTTATTATATATACACGGTATGTTACTTCATAATATATAATAATGATTCATAATATTTACAGTGCATATATATATATATATATATATATACACACAGTGGGGAGAACAAGTATTTGATACACTGCCGATTTTGCAGGTTTTCCCACTTACAAAGCATGTAGAAGTCTGTAATTTTTATCATAGGTACTCTTCAACTGTGAGTGACGGAATCTAAAACAAAAATCCAGAAAATCACATTGTATGATTTGTAAGTAATTAATTTGCATTTTATTGCATGACATAAGTATTTGATAAATCAGAAAAGCAGAACTTAATATTTGGTACAGACACCTTTGTTTGCAATTACAGAGATGATACGTTTCCTGTAGTTCTTGACCAGGTTTGCACGCACTGCAGCAGGGATTTTGGCCCACTCCTCCATACAGACCTTCTCCAGATCCTTCAGGTTTTGGGGTTGTCGCTGGGCAATACGGACTTTCAGCTCCCTCCAAAGATTTTATATTTGGTTCAGGTCTGGAGACTCGCTAGTCCACTCCAGGACCTTGAGATGCTTCTTACGGAGCCACTCCTTAGTTGCCCTGGCTGTGTATTTCGGGTCGTTGTCATGCTGGAAGACCCAGCCACGACCCATCTTCAATGCTCTTATTGAGGGAAGGAGTTTGTTGGCCAAGATTTTGCGATACATGGCCCCATCCATCCTCCCCTCAATACGGTGCAGTCGTCCTGTCCCCTTTGCAGAAAAGCATCTGGGTTCGGGCCCAATATCCGAGCTCGGAGCCCTCTCCCCGGACAGCACGCCAAATATGCATACCATTTATTCTAACTTATTTGTAAGTGTGAACTCGTGAATCCATGACGGCGTAGTGTGTTACTAATGGTTTTCTTTGAGACTGTGGTCCCAGCTCTCTTCAGGTCATTGACCAGGTCCTGCCGTGTAGTTCTGGGCTGATCCCTCACCTTCCTCATGATCATTGATGCCCCCAAGAGGTGAGATCTTGCATGGTGCCCCAGACCGAGGGAGATTGACCGTCATCTTGAACTTCTTCCATTTTCTAATAATTGCGCCAACAGTTGTTGCCTTCTCACCAAGCTGCTTGCCTATTGTCCTGTAGCCCATCCCAGCCTTGTGCAGGTCTGCAATTTTATCCCTGATGTCCTTACACAGCTCTCTGGTCTTGGCCATTGTGGAGAGGTTGGAGTCTGTTTGATTGAGTGTGTGGACAGGTGTCTTTTATACAGGTAACGAGTTCAAACAGGTGCAGTTAATACAGGTAATGAGTGGAGAACAGGAGGGCTTCTTAAAGAAAAACTAACAGGTCTGTGGGAGCCGGAATTCTTACTGGTTGGTAGGTGATCAAATACTTATGTCATGCAATAAAATGCAAATTAATTATTTAAAAATCATACAATGTGATTTTCTCAATTTTTGTTTTAGTTTCCATCTCTCACAGTTGAAGAGTACCTATGATAAAAATTACAGACCTCTACTTGCTTTGTAAGTAGGAAAACCTGCAAAATCGGCAATGTATCAAATACTTGTTCTCCCCACTGTGTACATATATATATCATAAATTCATTTTTGCTTCTTGTTAAATTTAATGAATTAAAATAAGCTAAAGTAACACGATTGTTTAATATTTTGTCACAACTTAATTTAATTGTGTTCAATCAACCTAATATATTTAAAACTGAAGTTTACTTAATTTGTGTGAAAACTACATGAATCATTTTTGATGACAACTAACTGGGCAGTGGATCTGTAGTTCCCAGCATGCTTTGCAAGGGACTGCATTAGGAGGGTAAATTTAGGGATTAAAGTGTTATTTTATGTGTTTTTCTGTAAATGAAAAGATGTTGTTAGTTAATGTTAGTGTTTAATATTCAGTTATGTTAGAAACTTAGAGGACTTTCTGTAATGTTTTTGAATTTTGTGGTTACCATTTATGCAGAAGAGTGGCGACTTTGTTTAGTTTAGGGCTGTGGGCACTCATAGTATACACATGCATTAAACCTCTTTCGCAGACCTGCATAAGTAATATTCAATATTACTCTGTAAAAAGTGGTTTTAATTAAATTGAACACTAGTAGCTTCTATCATTGGAAATAACTGTAGAGTCAAATTAGCTAAAATTGTAATGTTGACGATTTTAGGCAGTAAATGTAGTCAACCTGACAAAACTTTATCTAGCAGGAATGACTAAATGAATTTAAGTTCATACAACAAGATTACAATAAATCATTTCAAACAAATTAGATTTTTTTGGAAAAACATATATACATACATACAGTATATACATATATATATATACATATAAATGTATACATATTGGCATTTACTTCACAGATCTTAAACCCAAATCAACTGTGTTTCAGGAAGTATTAAGCTAATCGAAACATTCATGTATGTTTTGTGCTTCTCGCATGTCCGCAGCCCGAACGCCTAGTTTGGGTTTCTCAGCGGATGCGATCCTCTCTCCGGCCTCCGCGGTGCAGATGAAGGCGTTAAAGCCGGGTCCTGCCGACTCACTGTGTCTCTAATGAGATAAAGATCCTCTAATCCCCTTCTCATCCTTTCCTTCGCAGGAAGAGAGCCGCTGCTCCACAAAGCATCCAAGGAGGGGATGCGGGGCTTGAATCTGCCCCCTGACCGGGAGGACAAAAGAGGCCTCAGCAGCCCAGGAAAACAGATGTAATTAAAGAGATTAGACAAGGCAGAGAGAGAGAAAAGAGCAATCTATAGAAAGAGGAAATGTTTCGTGGTTGAGAGGGGAAGTAGGAGCGTGATTATGAGTGACTGACAGGAAGTGTGTTTGTTTTCTTATAATTCCTTTCACAAACATTTGCAGCTTGTAAGCTGTTGAAGGTTGACAGGCTAAAGGAGCCATGGGAAATGAATCCTTAAAATGTCAGTGGTGGTCCAGAACCACAAAACCCTGAAGCATCTTGTCCAGATCTAGTCTGATCATCTCTCATCATAAATCAGTTCCACTTAGAAATCCAATGAGGCACAGCACTGGTTCAGTGCATTAACAGAGCTGTTCATCTATCATGATATGTGTGTGTGTCCCTCTCACACACACAATAATGGCATTAGAAATGCTAGAGAAGCCCTGAAATGAGGCGTGAGCTGCACCATCATGTTGTGATGATAATCCAAATGTTCAGAGAGAAAGAGCTGGAAAATCACACTCTCTAATCCTGCCGTACTGAGACGGGTGTGTTGTAATGCATTCTGTTTAACTGCTGTAACTCAGTGTCTTATCTTTGATGTAATCCTATATTTCTCTGCTACAAATTATAGTTAATAAATCTACTACTCATGCTTAAATTGTGTGAATTAATGTCAAGTGCAAAGAGTGCTGTACTTAATCATCCGTTCCGAGGTGGGGTGAAACACTAATAGAAAACATGGACGTTTTAAAATGCATGCATAAATTCATACTGTCATAACCATCATCACCCCATCTTCATTTTACTGTAAACACTTTCCTTCTAAATGGCCAATTATAGGAAATTCAATGAAAATAGCAAATAAAATAAGTGCATAAAACAGGTGTGTGTGTGTGTGTGTGAGGTCCTGGTTAACCTTACGTTATGGGGACAAAATGTCTCCACAAAGATGGCAATATCTGAAATTCTTGTCCTTGTGTGGAAAATGTTTTGGTCCACATGAGGAAAACAGCTTATGAATCATACTAAACACTGGTGACTTTTGGAAAATGTAAAAATGATGAAAGTTTTCTGTGATGGGTAGGTTTAGGGGATAGAATATACAGTTTTTATAGTATAAAAACATGTCTATGGAATGCCCCTTTAAAACATGAACACTCAGTGTGTGTGTGTGTGTGTGTGTGTGTGTGTGTGTGTGTTAGTCTCTCGCAATTGTCAAATATATCCTACTGTCCTGTTTTGTGCAAAATGCTTATTCCCTGTTTTTTTGTTTTTGTTTTTTTTTGGCCAGGCCATGAAACTTTTAAAAAATGTATTTAATAGGCTATATGATATATATAATTTATTATATAGCAAGTTGATCAAGAATCAGATGACACCTGTTCTGTCATTTAACATGAATTAATATGATCTCAACTCCAATTATAACCCAGACATGAAATTGTACTTACCTTAAAATTCTGTTTTGTCTTGTAATCCTTTTTATTTCAGAATCTGTAAATATTATACATACGCGTGTATGATTTGTAAGTGATATCATCCCTGTAGCTCTTTTCAAATTGGTTAAACTGGTGGTATTATAACTCACCCGCTCTCCTTTACATACACAAACTGACTGCTTGATGCTCATTGAAAAAACATGCTGAATTATTAATAGCAGTTATGATTGTTACTATAAAATCATAATATTGGAATTTTTAGATCTATTAGAAAAATATCAACTAAAAGGAAAAATCAGCAACAATGAACAACTGCTTTGTTGTGATAAATCTCACATAAAGCACTCAATTTTTTTGTGCTTTATACTGGTAAAAGATTGAATAACATTTCAGAAAGTAGATATTTTTTTTTGCATGGAGGTGCGTTTGTCAATATGCAGATCTATAAAAAAAAAAACGTTAATCTTAATCTCTCATTATGATTACAATTATGTTGCTCATAATTTAAAAAGGTTTTATTTTTTATTTTAATTTTTTTTATTACTTTGAGTAATGTTTCATGTTACAAAATCACAGAAGTAAAAAAAAACAAAAAAAAAAACAAATGTGTCTTTGTCCTTCTCTCATTAGTGTTATCTTTGTTGTTGAACACAGAAAGTTCCAGCATATGTGTGTGTTTCAGTGCTCTCACTGGTTCTGCAATCAGTGCTCTCCGTCAGGATTAATCATTGGAGGTTCATTTGACGCTGTTAATTTAGTGCAGGAGGGACAAGCTGGAGTGAAAAGCTGCGGCCCGAGCCGATCCCCGCGGGCCCATTTATCTGTCAGACACTACGGACAGCCTTGATTACAATTTGCACAAAAATTCATTAGAGTTTAGGTAATTGTCAGATCTCTCTTTCTCTCTCTCATCACGGTTCCTTATGAAATGCCTTTCTGCACAGTTTTCGTGTCAATGGACATGAAAGCATTGTCTATTTTCCAACATCATTCAGACCAGCACATTTCAATTGTCTACACTGCTGTGTCTCTCTCTGTGTGTGTGTGTGTGTGTGTGTGTGTGTGTGTGTGTGTGTGTGTGTGTGTGTGTGTGAGAGAGAGAGTGATGAGGCACTGATGATGTCTGATCTATTGCGATGCTCAAGACTTGCACTTGCATACAACAATAAATCTACTACCAATAATTTAATTTCTCTTGGAAGAAAAATTTGAATTCCAGATTAAATATGAAACTTGAGTCTATTAACCACTGCAGTCATAATAACTTTTTGTTTCACGTTACATTTTTCATGTTACTTTATATATAAGGTGAATGCCGATTACTACAAACAAGTAGCTACTTAATGTGTAATGATTTTGCCCAGCAGACTGTAATTAAACTGTTTTTGTTATTATAAAAGTAATCAATTATAATTACATATTGTTTGTAACATGGACACAGTAAGAATGTAAATAGAATCTTTTATTTTCTCATTTACCAAGTATTTACTCATTTCTACTTTATTTAAAACAATTATCGCATTAATTTAGGTAAATAAATGTTTTCTAAATTAATAAAAAATATACATATTACAAATTCTACTTATATTAATTATATGTCAATAAATTATTTTCTTAAATGACTGTAATGAATGTGTAAAGTTTGGAGAAAAACAGGGCTAAAGTTTGCTGTAAAAAAAATCGTTATTAATCTGTCGAATTTGGAAACTATGAACCTGTAGGCCGTATGTTTGTTGAGAATAATGTATATTTCGACAAGCTTGCATGCAGACACAAATGCAAAATGATATAGCTAATATTATATGATCATATTGATAAATAAAGTACTGAAATTGGTGTAGGCTACTTTTTTAAAAAGAGGTTAGAATTGGCCTAGAGCAATTTGTCGAAATGAGTATGGAAAAAAATATGTAGGCTACATGAAATATAGAAATGTCAAGAGCTGCGAGGTTTAAATTATTGTATTATGATCAATTGCATATACAGCAAAGCTGTTTGCGAAATTATTTTTGATTTACATTTGCGTCTCAATCTTTCCCGACGTGTGACGAATAGGCTCGTTACTTTTCGTCGTATAAAATAAGGCAGGTCAACGCCGGCCGGAGATCAAGGCTGACACGAGGTTGTGTCTCTCATCATGACCCTGACATCTATTCATGAACCACACCCTCCTGTCCCAACACCCGATTCAAACCTGACAAGGTTAGATGATTTCAGATCATCTGTACTAACAGAGCAGAGACTGCGCGGAACAGATGGCGCAAGCGGAAGGCCGTTGTGCAGGTGCAATAAAATAACATTATTAGCAGTAATTGTTATTAACTTATGTTTAAAATATAGCTACAAATTATAAATCAAAAGTAATAAAGACAAAAGTTACACAAATAATGTAAAGAAACAAGTCTAACCCATTCAATGTTTTTGAATTGATGATGTAGTTTATGTTATTTCCCCTTCACGCGCACTTCAGTGACTTACATTAAAAAAAATTAAAAAGGACAATTTTTTAAAACAATTATTTATGGTCCAGCTTTAATCCACACAATATTCTGAAGTCAGTAAACTCATGAAACGTTAGCAAGTCTTTTTTTTCTTCTCACAATATTAAATAAATTAGCAACGTGCCCGTGACGTCTGAAAAGGTTACAGAAAAAGGGAAATGAATGCAAGAAAAACAAAATTAAATAAAGGCTATTTACCATAAAAAATAAAAAGCACATATTTAACAGGTTGTTTTATAAATTCGAGGGAATGGTGTTAATTTTACTATTAATTGAATTATATTGTGTTCTTCAGCAGAGACCAGAAGTGCTCCTTTTAGGATAATATTCATCTCTGCCAAAAACACTTGAACTAGACAGTCACACAAAACTAAACATAAATCTGATTAAGTTTTTAAATACATCGTGGAAATTCAAGAACTAAAATTTGTACGTGATTTGGTCCAAAGTTAGAAATAAAACAGCAGTTTCTCCCTTCCAAAAGGTCTTAGTTTGAACCTTTTCGTTCAAACTGAGTCTGTTGCTTTCTTTTCCCCCCGTTTGCACAACTCTGTAGTTTGAACGAAAACTATATATATATATATATATAGGTTGCGTCGTGTCCTGGGTTCCTCAAGAACAGTTTGGTTATATTTAGATTTCTCAGAATTGTCTTGGTCCTCTAGTGTATCAAGGTCTGGCCTGTTCTAACTGTTGGTGTTGGCTGCGTATTGCAAACCGACTAACATGCACCGGAATGGGCACCACAATTTTCGGGTTTCTGGAGGGCTCTCCGGTTTTGGAGTTCACGTTTCCCGCTTTGACACGTTTCCACTTGGCTCTGCGGTTCTGAAACCAGATCTTGACCTGCACCTCGCTGAGCTTTAAGGCATGGGCGATCTGTGAGCGTTCTGTGAGTGATAGGTATTTCTTACAGTGAAACTCCTTTTCCAGTTCTAAGAGTTGCTCGCTCGTAAAAGCCGTCCTCCTCCTCCGATTTTTCCCGGTGGACGTGGTGTTTCCCGCCCCATTCCCTCCGTGGACGCCATCGTCCAGTCCTCCGTTGCCGTCTCCATCTTCTTTCTGACACATCGCGTTCCCGGGCCCGTTGTCGTCGGAGCTGTAATCTAAATCACTGTCCATGGAGAAGCTCTCATCTTTCCGGTGACACTCATCCTCCTTCGCGTCGTCTTTGCTGTGACCTCGCACTATGGGAATAAAATAAAAAGCAGAATTACTTTGAGGACTGTTATCAGAAGAAAACATCTTAATGTAAGCATCTGCTGTGAGGTAATTTGTGTTTTTAGTTTTGACTAGTATGGTCAGGGAAAAAAAGTTGTGTGTTTTCTGAATCTGACCTAGTCTTGTCTCGCAACACATTCTTCCTGTTTATTGCTGCCACTTTTACGCGCAATTACGCACGGTGATGGATCTCTTAGGAAAGTAGTTTGCACACCTCAAAACAAACCGGCCTAAAAGTTCTCCCCCTTCTACATGATCATTTGGCTATTTTACCTTCTTTTTTTTTTGAACATGCATTATTTTTGCATAGACCTTATTTTTTCATAATTTCAGATTTCAATATCAAAATTGTCCCTTCAGCTAAGGTCATTTTTCTTTACGTTGCAGACATGGTAGGCTATATTACAATAATGCGGGACTACATTTATTTTACTCTGCCAACATATAAATGATCCAGGCGAAAGTGAATTTTGCTTACAGTTTTATGGACATTTAAACACCGCTGGCCCTCCGATCCCTCAATTAAAATGAGCTAATTTAGTCCTTGATGGCAGCTCGGCCTCAGGCACTATTCCCTGGAAAACTTGATTTGGGCCTTTAATTCACGTGTGTGTCACTGAAATTCCACAATCATGACATTTTATTTCCGGGAGATTTTATATAATTATTTCCGTCCCACATTTCTCGTTGCAACGGTAAACTGAATTTTAAGTGACAAAACAAATGTTAGCGTATAGGCCTTAAGCAGACATACACAATTTGATTCTAAGAAAGCAGAAACAATAAAACGCATGACATTGGAATAATACATATTTATAATTATTTCAAGTTTTCTTTTAAGTATATTTAAAAATTTGAGAACACAACAATCAGTAACAACTATGGGACTATCAGTAAGTTTACTTTTATTTAACATGCATGATCAGTTTTGCTCTTCAAATATATATTTTTTAAGACTTCTCAAACAATAAGGACTTAGTTCAATGCAACCCTCCTCTGAAAGTGTGAAGAGTTCTGAAGGCTGGCTTTATCTCACCTGTAGAAGTGTGCACGGACTGCGAGTCGTGAAATGACGGAAGGGTCGTTGAATCTTTCGTTGGAAACGTTTTCCCATCCTCTCCATCCAAACGAATATCCTGAGATTTATCAAACATGGCGTGAATGGACTGAGAGCTCAGCTTCCTCGCCGCGTCCTGGTGCTGCTGAGACGGCGAGCTGGAGAAGCCGCCGGGTAACGTGGCCATTAGCGTGGATGTGAGCGCCATGCCCTGCGCCAGACTGGAGCAGAACCCGCTGGGTAAGCCCGGGATCGGGTGGTGCGGATGGGTCGCGGGGAGCGCGCTCTGAGGAAGAGTTGGAGGAGGTGGAGGTGGCGGAGGAGGTAGCACCACTGACCGGTAGGGCATAAACATGGGATAGCCCGTGTACACGAAGTGTCCCGGACTGGGCTGCGGTGGACCTCCGATGAGCGAGTCAATGCTGAATGCAGTGGTGCTTCCCACCGGACGCTGCATCATCATGAACGGTGTACTGTAAGCTGCACTCATATGATCGTGTATGGCTAGTTTATAAAGTCCTGAAGTCTGTGGGAGCAGCTGTCTCCCCTGTGCTTCTCAGATGAGGATCTCACTGCTGGACAGTGTCATACACTGACACTCTCTGAGGTTTTGGTAATCCTGCGAATGTCTCTCTGTATGCGCAGTTCGTAAAACCGTTGCATCTGTTTCGACTTAGTTCAGAGCCAAACTGATTTTTTTCGTTGTAAGAATAGAGCGAGACAAGTGCATTAAAACACAAACAAACGACGCAAATCCCTTGCTGAGAAATGTCTGGACGAGAAAAAGGTCGAGCATCTCAGATGAGCTTTATCGTCCCCTCTTGAGTTATTTCAGCGTCCTTGTCCCTTCTGCTTGGCCGCTTTTCATTCCGACCTGATGGAAGTCACAATAAATTGCTCCTCGCACTCGCAGTATCAGCTGTGATCATCTGCTGAAGTGTGAGTTTGAATTACGCTCCTTCGGTTTAAGCGTCTCCACCATGCGCTCTGGCCACGCCCACCGTTACTCTGCGCTTGCTATTGGTCCAGTTTCATCCGTTTATGTGGAACTGTCCTGACGCGCCTGAGCCGCGAGCGCTGGCTTCTGTCTCTTAAATTAGAACGTCACCAACACAGTCTCACATTCCAAAACAGTCAAAACAAGAATCATGTGAGATGTGATCTGATGTGTATTTTGGCATCTAATGGTCTTGCTGAATTATTATTATTATTCTTTTTTTTGTTTTTTTTTGTATTCCAGTTAATGAAAACCATCCTTTTGGCCACACTGCATGCATATTCTGAGATGTAATTTAGTAAATGTAAAATAAATATTTTACCGTTCCAGGGGCCCCTAGAATCGTCACCACCTTTCGCCCCGCTTCAGCGACTAACCCTGCAGATGAGACTGACATTGGCCTGTTCATAATGACATGAGACTCTGCCCTTTATAGCAGTCAGTCATTTCAGACACCTTATGATCTGTGAATCAGCAGTTAATAATCCTCATAACACTGTGTTCTTTACATCCGTAAACAATCTGCTCTGCATAAATACATAGTGAAGTATGAAAATGAAAACCTATAGGCTAATTCTCTGACATTTCTTCAGATAAAGCTTTCATACATGTTAAATCATGCGCCAGTAGACAGGCATAATTCCAAAACCCTGAATAAATAAAAAAAATAAAAAAAATAAAAATAATGGAATTGTCAATGTTTAATGGGGGAGGGGGATTAAATAATGAATTATTCAGTGGAATTTCTGATCAATAAATGTGTCTCCATATTTGTAAAATCTTTGTCCATTTGAGCATCATTTGGTCCACATAATTAAAAGGAATGCGCCCGATCCTCCGTTCATGCTGGTGATTAGTCCTAATCTTTGGGGACATTCGTGCACCCTAAAAACCTTGACCCGAGCCCCCACCTCTGCCTCCATGCCAAATCAAGGGCAATCCCCTCACCCCCTCCCCAGGGTCACAAGGACATGGTCTCATTAAAGACAGGCTGATCCGCAACTGCAATGCAGACATTAAATAGCAGTATTTTTCAATTAACGCTGACAAATTCAATCAAAATTCCATAGATTAGGATGAAATGAGGCATGGGTCATTTACAAGGGGATTTAATTGCACCACCATTAGACAAATAGTACAGCAGTCACCGTTCCATTATCAATCATGTGAAGGCATCAATAGTACAGGGAGAGGATGGGGGATGGGGGGTGCTTTCTAATACGCCGCACCGCAGAGCAGCTAATAAATACCCTCTTTTGTACTTATAAATTATCCAGTTTAATTAACAACATGGATTATGATTGGAATATGATTTAATTAAACCTTTCCTGCATGGTGGAGTGCAGAATCATCCATTATGTAGAAGCGAAGGGGAGCGTTACCGTGGGCTAAATTAAGAAAGGCCCAGAAACACTGACAGACCCCGAAGACCTTCTGAACGGGACAATAACTGCAGATAACATGCAGAGGAGTTCTGTTTTAAACAGGAGGCTGCGCCGGCCCAATACATGCTTTTAATTGTGTAGCATACAGACGGAGGCCCGGAGAAAATGCCCCGCATCTAAGAAAGGTTTACTCAGTGGGCAAACCAATTAAAGACCTCTTATTGCTACTCGCTGCAGTTTTGCAGGGGAAATGGATTTTGAAATGTTGCCTGCAGCATTTGACCATTCAACATTATTTAGTTACTGTGTCTCAGGCTCAACCTTTTCATCAAGATCCAAATGTCAGCTATAATTTATTCGGCACAGTTCGCTTCTCCCAATGAAAACATGAGTCGCTGTTTCCCTCTCTCTGATCCAGTCGCATTAGGAAAGGGCATAGGCTCACTTTCATATATATGTTTAATTTGCTCTCAAATTGTTTTGGTCATAGACAAACGGCTATTAAAAGCCTGACCTTCGATTTCAAATTATGAGATCTATTTGAAATCAATTGATTAACCTTTAAATGATCCCCTGATGATAGCAGATCAGAGCCATTCAAGGTCTGGTCATGCGTGACTGGTGGGGAGTGCTGGTTCTCCCTGAGGCTCGGGACTAAGCACAAAGATTGATCTATCTCAGCCAACCAGTCCTCAGGGCTCCACACTATACCAGTCAATAACCACTGAGTTAAGGCTGCTCTGTATCCTTACACTCACCGCAAAAGGTCTAGACATGTATTATATATAGCCTACTGTGTAATATGTACTGATAGGTTACAACAAGAACTTGAGAAAGTACATGATCATCACATTTCTTTATGTTTATGTAACAGAATTTGTTCATAAGAAATAGCACAATATTTAAATACATAATTAATTCATAACCACTTTAGCAACAAGTGCAACAGTTTTCTGTTCATGTAATCATGTGTGGCATCTCAAGTATTTTATAAGAACTGTGCATTTTGTTTTCAGCACAGTACTGTGCAACAGAGCTGCATTGTTGCTATTTCCCTAATGACTCTCCATCGCGCAATGTGAGCGCACGCTGCACATCCTCCACAACAAATCTATTCCTTCCCAATTATAGAAAACAATCAGTTGCACTACAGATATTTTGCATTTGCCTCGTTTGCCTCAAACTGCCTCAAACCTAACAGCAGTTTTGATTATTTATTTTGGCCGCAGTGAATCATTTAGTCCCTTTAACTGAGCCTTTTACACCTAATTCTATCCTTACACCTGTTTAAAAGTTACTGAAAAATGGATCTCACTAAAACAAAATTTGATACCATCGTAAACACTTTTCTCAAAATATCTTATTAGCTCATACAACTATAAAGATCAAATAAACAGCAATGAACCTCGTCATTGTGCACAATGCCATCGTGGATCAGGAAACTTTTGCAGTGCATTGAGACGAACAGGTGTTTACCCTTGTGAAAAAGAAGAAGCATACCTTTAAAAAGAGTACTTATTATAGAAAAAATATACTATAAAATAATCCTTAAGTGTGAACTGGATGTAATGTTTTCAGACATTTAATTGCTTATTACATTAAATATTGAAATATGAAAATTTATTGTAGAAAAAAATATTTTAAATGCAATGATTTAAACTATATATTTTGACATATAGTACATATTTATATGTAATTTCATAGTTACTGCTGTTGTCTTTGAAATCTGCTGCCGAATGTACTGACAATACATTGTAAACTAAAATATACTTTAATGTAATTTCTATTGAAACTTATATGTGTATTATTAGGTGTTAAGAAACACTTAATTACACTTAAAGACTTAGTTCACACAAAAATAATAAAGAATTGTCATCAATTACTCACCCTCATGTTGTTCCAAACCCCGTAAGACTTTTTTCATCTTAGAAAACACAAATGAAGATATTTTAAATGAAATCTGAAAGATTTGTCTTCCTCCATTGACAGTCCACACAACTACCACTGTCGCTTCAAAAAGTTCATAAAGAGATCATAAAATGATCATATGAACATCCATATGAATAAAGTTTTCTGAAGAGACTGGATCACTTTAGATGAACAGATTAGCTTAAATGTAGGCCTTTATTCACATATAAATATTGATCAATGAACATGAACAGAAGCTCTGAACCTTCTTGATGCGCGAGAACAAACCTCACTGGTTCTTGCGCGAGCTCAAACGTGCTGCGGAACACAAGAATGAACCTCATTGGTTCTCGCTGAAGCTCAAACGTGCTGCGGAACACAAGAATGAACCTCATTGGTTCTCGCACGTCAATCGAACATTCTATAGAGCTTCTGTTTATCACAACTGATGTGTGAACTGATGAATGTTTATACAGTGCTGGTCAGAATTATTTGCCCCCTTGGTAAATATGATCAACAACAATCGATAAAAAAGTACCCAATGCGTAAAATGAAATACTCTGCTGTATCTTTAATGCTGTGGGCCTCATTTTTCTGCCAGAGGTCCTGGACATCTTGTTCAGATACATGGCATCATGGATTTGATCCAACAGATAAAAAATCAAAGCCTGACAACCTCTGCTAGAAATCTTATAACGGGCTATGTTTGGATCTTCCAACAGGACAGTGATCCAAAAACAAACATCAAAATCAAAACAGAAATGTGTCACTGAGCACAAAACCAAGCATCTGCAATGGCCATCCCAGTCCCTGACCTGAACCCTATAGAAAATGAGTGAGCTGAACTGAAGAGAAGAATCGCCAACATGGATCTGGGAATCTGAAGGATCTGGAGAGATTCTGTATTGAGGAATGCTCTCTGATCTCTTGTCAGGTGTTCTCCAAACTCATCAGGCATTATAGGAGAAGACTCAGAGCTGTTATCTTGGAAAAAGGAGGTTGCAAAAAGTATTTAATAAAAGGGCAAATAATTGTTCCCAACGTGTTTTGGAGAAAAACATTTATTTCATAATGTGATTTCCCCCCCACTTTCAATTATTTTACTTCAATGAAAGGTTAGATTTTTGCAATTTTTTAAAATAAAATATCAAAAGGATAAACAATGCAGATTTATTTACTTTTTACAGCCATCTTTACAGGGGGCAAATCATTCTTATGTGAATAAATGCGTAAATTCAATATGTTCATCATATAATGCGATCGAGTCTCTTCAGAAAATTTGGACTTAACCATTCAATTCATATGGATTAGTTTTATGATCTCTGTGAACCTTTTGAAGTGTCAAAGTGGTAGTTGAGTAACTGTCAATGGAGGGACAGAAAGCTCTCAGATTTCATCAAAAATATCTTAATTTGTGTTCCGAAGATGCATGAAATAGTTTAATTAACATGAGGGTAATTAATGACAATTTTCATTTTTGGGTGAACTCATTTAAATGACCGTCTATATTATATATTATCTTCAAGAACAGTAAAAAAATATATATATATATACTTTTACGATTTGAAGTAGGCTACACTACAATTGCACATTAAATACAATTAAGAATACTTCTCTTTCAGAAAAATAGGAAATTGCTGTGGTTGTTTTTGTTGTTATAGTGTTCTGGGAGAAAAACACCCAAAAAGGGGCCTTTAGCCCCATTGTATCCTACTTGCTCCTTTTGAATACTGGTTATTACATTGCTTTACATCAATCACAATATAGCTGACAAGAATTCCATTCAAGTCTATGCAGACAGAAGCAATAACAGAAACACTGTCTGGCAAGTGAAGACAGAATGGAGTGTAAAAGGCAGGTCAGTGTCATAACTACACTAGGCATGTGCTTTACGCCTGTTCAGACTCCCACTTGATTATGTCATCTGGCTTTGTGAGACATATACTTCTATATCAGGACACATTTTCATTGCCACTTGTGCATGGTAAATAGGCACAGAACTCAACACAATACTCATAATAAAGCGTAATTCAAATCATCATTCCATTTTGAATATGCCCCACATTAAAGGGATCACACCACGACACAAGTGTGTGCCATGGTCCAATTCATCTTGCTTTATTAAAGCGAGGAAATGAGGTGAGGCATCAGTGCTTTGCACCCCCAGGGCACGTTCAAGACAGATGAACAACAGGGGCAAGCACAATGATAGCACAGGATTAGCACCCCACACACACTGGAGCTCTGTTCAAACGCACAAAGCAGCAGAGAATGACTTTACAAATCCTCAAAAGCAACATTCTGATACTGTCACAAGCACCTCGCACATGCAGTGTTGTACAGCTCAAGGAAATCAATACTGCTATAAGTGCATCTATAAAAGACCACCATAAACATGCCAGCTCATTCAGCCCAGTCACTGGACTCTATGGAACTAAGAATTGACAGTATGCTGCTCCCTTATTTATTAGGAGTTCTCTTTGTCCATAAATAGATTTTCAGCAAATTATGTCATTAAAATAGAATTTATAACAACAAATATTTCAGTTTATTGACAACTGCGTAAAAAAAGTGTTTACAGGACAAGAAAAAGAAAGTTGTAAAACTTCACATCTAGTTCTAATTTGATCTGTGTTCATGTTAATCAATGTTAATTGACAGAAAGAAAATAAATATCATGGCTGACTAGATGTGGAGGGTTGTAACACTTTCAAAGTTGACCCACAAAAATGGCCATATACACTGTTAAAATATGTTTTTACATTGCTTTAACTCATCAAAATATGTTAAGCAATTTTCTACTTTTTTCTGTAAGTTATATAAGATTCAACCCATTTTAAAGTAATTTCAATGCAATTTAAGTTGAAATGACTTAAACATCCAGTTGATTGTACTTAAAAATTTAAGGCAGCAACTTAAATTTGTCAAAATTTGATAAAAATATCACACTAACAGTGTGTTAATAAAACACACGATTGTTGTGTTTTTATAATCATTAGTTTTTAATATGTTTTCTGTAGGCCTATTTGTTTTATATTAGTGAATTTTCTTCTGTTTCTCATTTTAATTCTTTTTTAATTAAAAAGTTTAACATGAAATGAAAAAGAATATTGATGGAAGACAACAATTCCTGTAAATTTGTCCACAATAATTCTACAATAAATTCATGAGCAAAAACAGTTCAACTGTTTTTTTTTTAAACTCACTCTGGAAGTAGGCCTACGTTTGTAACATTACCACTTTTTGTACTTTTTACAAATATTTAGGCTACACAGTATGGATACTTTGTGAATGAACACACCGTTTTAACCATATATTTAAGAGATATTATATCAAAGAAATACTAAATACTCTTAATTGAGTAACAATATGTGTTACAACACTGGCCGTCTTTCCTACTAGTACACAGAAGTTCCAATCAGTCACATTAATCGACAGCGCCGCCTGCAGGACATAATTAAAACTACAAACTTGTTTCAGACAGTTCAACGTGTCGAAGACGAAATTAACTCTTTGAGTAAAATAGTATTATTTGACAGAAAATATGTTTAATTATAAACAAGATTCACGGTACATCCAGGCACATACTGAACATCTACAGTAGCCTAGTGCACAATACGCTACTCTCACATGAACACAATTTGTACATTTTAAAGAGCTATGAGGAATTAGATTAAGAACAGAAACGAGAACCTTGAAAACACAAATTAAATATCCTTAATTGTTTTGCCCCTACCATCAACTCCAAGCAAAACTACCAGACGTGTCAATCACAAGCAACTTCTAAACGCCCATGAAAGGGAAATCCAGATGTGCTCTAATTATAGTCATTTCAAACAGCCTTCACTCTTTACAGACCTCCAGAAACAGACATCATGCTCCACGACTAGACATCAAATTATTGCCTTTAACAAACTGAATTAAAGCCGATTTGGTTCAAGACATTCACGGGATCAGCTGTCCAGACGGTCAACATTCCCAGTGCTCTGCTCACTAACGTATCGAAATTAAATTTCCTGAAAGTTGACCTCAAACGGCTCTCTGACACGTCCCAAAGCACATTTATTCAATCGCAATACGCACACTACTAACACCTATGCTAGTCAAAATAAATAAGTAAATAAACACATAAAGCGTTTTCTGATGCTGGATGGAGTTGGCCCAGACCCAATTCATTTTCTCTCTCAGAGCAGTCAGTTTGATTAACATTAGTTCCCGGGACTTGTCTTGTTATTGCTTAGACAGACATGAAGTGTTCGTGTGCCCATGAAAACAACTAGAACATACACTCATGTTCTCATTTATAACTTAACTATGATCTTCCACTTCTGTATGAAATATGAACTTTAAAAAACTTAGAAGTCAATGTGAAAGTAAACATAATCTATAAAAACGTGGTTAACATTGATTGTCTTTACAGTGTCTGAATAATGGTAGCTTCATGGGGCTGTTTTTGACAACTCTGAGAAAGAGCTTTGATGGATTTAAGAGCAACCTTACTGCCACCATTCAGTTCAGCCTCATCAGTGGAGGTAAGGAAGAATAAAAAACTCTAGGTGACACACAAAATCACCTTCATGCGTTAAATAGATAGATAGGTCATTTTTCTCCCAAATGAAATGGACAACAAGATTCAGACTGTGTGTGTGTGTGTGTGTGTGTGTGTGTGTGTGTGAGAGAGAGAGAGAGAGAGAGAGAGAGAGAGAGAGTCAACTGTGGAGTTAACCCTACAGATAAGTGTACCGTTTGATAAAGTGTAAAGTGTGTTCAATGATAGTGGACAACATCATTATGAGAAAAGGGCCACAGCTTGCTTAGACCTCCAGAGCTTTAATGAGTCTTTCTTTGCTAATTAGTCTGATACAAGCTCAACTATACAGCACCCAGACCTTTCAACACAGAAACACACAGAGATTCCCAGAGCGCTGTGGCTCACATGAAGCAATTTGTTTCTTGTATGTTTATAAGGTTAAGTAGCGTTTATTCAAAAATGCAATTTAGCATGATTAGCATGTTTTTAATTTCGGAATTAAGTTCATTTAAAAAAGAAAAATCACATTGATAATCAGAGTGATATAACTGTCCTAAAATCATATTAAGGAAAAGGCCTCATTAAGGGAATGAACTCCCAGAAAATAAAATCATCCGAACTAGTGACTTTTATTCACAAGTGATTCATCTTTTATGTCGTAGTAAAATAAAATAAAAAATAACAGTAGCCCTTCACTTCTCATTAATATTTGAAAATGTTTTGTCCATCGCCAAAGTCATGTGGTGCAGCAAGCCAGCAACATACAGAAATATGCAGTAAAAAGCATACAACAGGAAATTGTATCATAGGGAGGAGCCATGCAGACCCTCATGACAGTGTGTCAAGGTCATTAGTCTCTTAAAAATTCTGATAAATTCAGTTACCCTACATGAACAAAGATATATTGAAACATGTTTTTTGTCAATAATGGAAGGTAATGGTAACCAAAATCACAAGTGTTCTGCAAAATATCTTCTATGTGTTCCGTGGAAGAAATAAAGTTTTCACAGCGATGCAAGAGATGCAAGAGAATAACCATTTTTTGGTTCCCCAAAGAAACATTCAGTGAACAGTTCTTAAAATAGATTTTTTTTTTCTTAGTGTGAAGAACATTTAAAAAATCTAAAGAACCTTTTCTCACTGTAAAGAACCTTTTGTGGAATAGAACAGTTCCATGGATGTTAAAGGTTCTTCATGGAATCATTGATGCCAATAAAGAACCTTTGATTTTATGAAATCAGGGTGAGTAAATGAGTTTTTTTTTTTTTTTTTTTTAACTGTCCTTTTGATATTTGATATGTCTATTGACATTTAAAGTTTTCTTATAAATGGTATAAAAGCTTTTCAAAAAACAACATGAATACATGAGTACAAGAGTACATTTCTAAAAACTTGTTTTAATTTTTTTATTTAATTTTTTAATTTTTTTATTTAGTGTGGACACTTGTATTTGACATTAACACTCCCCTTTGGGAAAAACAAATCAATCATTGAAGGCTGAGATTTGGATTTACAGATAGCATTTCCTCTAAAATGTTTCTGTTTTCAATTCTAATTTTTGACGGATAAATGGATTTAAATATGGTAAAACGTGTTAATTGGAGCAGAATGTATTACACTGAAATTATAATCATATAAGCCAAATTCACTAATAAATGAGCAGGATGTACTGTTAGTAGAAGTTTGTGAATGATGAGCAATTCTGTGGAAATCTGCAGAGCTCTATGGCCACATATTCAGTGTAGGGTTGGTCATAACTACATATATGCTGGTTTCTTCTGCATGTCTGCACTTGCAACATAATGGATGAATCCTAATGTTCTTCTATAATAATGTTCTCCTCCTAAAGACCATCTAAATGCTGTGTCTCCTTTCTGCCGACATGCATCATTCCTTTATCACCTCTTACTTACAGAAGGATATGGGGGATTTAAATGTGTGTGTTTTTTTTTTGTGTGTGTGTATGAACATTTGCTTGGAAACATATGAGAATATGTGTGTAGACGTGTGTGTAAGTGCTGGTGTGTGAGTGAGCAGAAGGGGGAGTGTTATGGGCTTTTCTAATGTAGCTCTGCTGACAAGGGGGTGTGGATTCTGAATGGCTGTGGTTTGCAAGGTCACTGTGTCAGATTGGGTTCTATAATGTTTCCATGATCATAATAACAAATCCTCAAGGTTACAGAGCATTGCTCTTGATCACGAGGGAGCGCAGGGGTGGAATACATTCAGAGGCCCAATATGCCACTCAGTTCAGAATATGCAACCATCTACATTCCGTATGTTAACCGTTGTCCTTGAGCGTTCTACTCCCCAAAAATAGATGTTCTTGAATGGTGGGACGTTAACGTGTGGAACCTTCTGCACCCTCAGGATAGAGCTGGTCACATGGAAAAACTGTTTTTAACATTAAATGGCATACATGAATCTTGTTGTGAAACTGCATGGGTCTATTTATAAATTCCAGGTATAAAGAAACAAGTCAAGTTTAAGGTGCATGACTGTAGTGGGCCAGTTGTTATCTAGGCAAGGAGAAATGAGACGGGGGATCTAATAACTAAAATGATGCAAAAGCACAGATAAAATAGAGCCATGTAAATATTAACTTGTTCCTCATTAGGGGTAAGTTGAACTATGTGGAGTAAATTGAATATACAAAGTTCTGTGATGAAACTCTAGATGGCCCAGGCTGATGGTCCTTTACTCAATCTGCTTGCAATCACATCATTCTCTATATGGCACTGCTGATTGGTTCCTGCTGTTTTAGTAGCCAATGAGCTCGCTACGCAACCTTCAAATACTTGGTCAGTATTTATGTAGCAGTTGCAGCGCGCTTTCAGAAACCCTCCATCTTCCCCAGCTCCACCTGTATAGATCAGCTATGGGTAATTCATGCCTTCCATATTGTAACGCAGCAGCGTGTCATGTAGGCTATGTGTTGGCAGTAGCAAGTGCCATAGCACCAGCAGCAATAACAGCAGGAGCAGCGTAGCACATTTCCTTTGTCATTTCCATTAAGGCCCTGATCTACTTCAAATCAAAGAACGAACTGATGTGTAGCCATTCCGAATAAAATCAGGCCAAAACGAAGTTTGTTTGGAGTCCTTTTTAGAAGATCAAAACAGCTTTCTGGAAAAGTTCTCTCTGGCTGGTAAACACCTTTGTACTATAATAATTAACATTAATAAATGTATATTAAAAACATAATGTATTTACATTCATTTACATGAATATTTACATTCATCTAAACACCACTCTCAGCAGTGTGGGTGGCGTCGGGATGTTCATAAATACAAATGTATGAAGCTTTAGTACAATTAAAGTACAATTAAAGCAAATGTAGGCTATTTAATTTTATTAAGTATAAAAAATCTTCCGGTCTCCCTCTTGAATCCAACATGGAAGTGAATTAAACTGCAATTCCTGGCCGCTAGAGACAGGCTCCAAAAGAGAGTCAATCCCATTGGAGGTGAATTAAAAAAAATAATTTATCCATTTAAATTATATTAAGCCTTAAAGTTCTGCATAATGAAGGGAGTGGCCGCTTGAGTGACAGGTGGATTGCCGCTGCTGTCACTACTAAGCCGTCACGTCACCCCAGCTAATCCCGTCTCTTTGCACATTTTCGATTATCTGTGAGTGACGAGTGG
Source organism: Leuciscus leuciscus (assembly GCF_965113295.1). Taxonomy (NCBI): domain Eukaryota; kingdom Metazoa; phylum Chordata; class Actinopteri; order Cypriniformes; family Leuciscidae; genus Leuciscus; species Leuciscus leuciscus. The sequence continues at coordinate 29,007,397 of NC_138738.1, forward strand.
TGACGCGCTGCCAAGATGGCGACAGCCGGCTCCGCCCACGTTGGGCTTCAAAAATGCTCTTCAGAAATCACGGTGACGTCACGGACACTACATGTCCATTGTTTTATACAGTCTATGTTCTGCGTTTTTAATGTTAGCCAAACAACAAAGGACAAAGAAAAAAGAAAAAACCTCACTGCTCTTGATCTTTAAAAATGAAGACTATGCAGTGTTATTTATTTGATTAGCCTACTTTATTAAATTTCGGTACCTGAAAACTATTAGACCTGCCTGAAGAGCGCTGTTTATTTCATTTGTATGTATTGTAGCTTATTGTATTTATTTGTGCTTTTGCCTTTAATTTGAGTTTGTTCTTTTTTTTTTTTATTACTGACTGTTTACTTGTCTTTAAAAATGTAGGCTATTAAATGTATATTAGTTAAGCTAGTCATTTTTTATGCAAATTACCCACTGGCACATCTTACCCCAATCTTCCCTATTAATAATGTGCTACTCTTGTCTGTGCTTTAACTCTGCAGCTATTGACGTGGGCCAGTACTCAGTCTCAGTGCTGGTCTGGCAAAGAAGAAAACTTAAAATTGAATAAAGAGTTATGTGGATAATCACTTGTACTTCTGTTTCTCAAGGGCGTAAAAGAGTCATGTTAAGGGCTTCCCCTCCCCTGTCCAAAAAGGCGGCAGCAGTGGCCTGTGATTTCCCAGATTCCCCTGCTGGAGCTTCTGACTGGGCAGGCTGGTTGGTCATTATGTGACAGGGCAGTGGTGTAATTGAGATGACGCACACCTGGACTTTAATTGCTCACTCACCTGGTTCAGCAGCCCCTCTTTGTAAGTAGCACTGCCTACCCTGTCACTCTCACTCTAAAACTGAGCAGCAGCATAAACAGCTCTGACATACAGACATTAGTTGACCTTTTAAAGTAGTCATAAAGGTGTAACCAGTCTGCTCTCCTTCCCAGGTAACTCTTGTATGAGTAATGATTATCTGAAATGCCTGAGTAGCCATGCCTCTCTCATCCGCACAAATAGCCTAATTTCTAGACACAGTTTTACACTGTTTGACAAACCGCTAGTAAAAAGCACGTTGTTTGGAAAAGCCGAACAATTGTAACTGTTCAGGGGACTCATATTGTGATTCTGCATTATGCAAACACTATGTAAAACAGGTTGAAGCTGAATTAAACCCATGCTGTGCAGCTCTGCAGTTTTTTTTTTTTAAATACTAGAATATGTTTAAATTAATCACTCTTGATTTGCTGCATTAAAAAGTCAGACTAATTAACAAATGATTAGCAAATGATAAAGAATTACTTGATGTTGGGCTAATTAACATAACATGAATTGCTTTGTTTTATAATACCCAGCTGGCTAATTGTTCTTTCTCTCTGTTCTCCATAATTATTCCAGAAAGGAGGTGACTGGAGTTTTCTCTCCTCCCCACTGAGGGGAAGCTCACAGTTAGCTACCTTTATATGAAGTATTTATATGAGGATGGTACTGCCCAGTATAGTGGCTCTGGACTGTAAATTTAGGTAGGGCAGATTCTGGGTCTTAGTGCTAGTTATGATGATAGACATTTTGTAAGCTTTATATTGTAATCTCTGAACACACACAACACTTTTGGCAGAGCTGTGTTATTCAGCCGGAGGGTGGCGCTCCAATGTTGATTGACAGGCTTTAAAGGGTTAGTTCAACCAAAAATGAAAATTCTGTCATTAATTACTCACCCTCCTTACCACCAGCTCCTCCTCTCGTCCAGTCAGTATTTGGCATTCTGATTCCCCCTGAATCAGAATAAATTCTCGAATGATGTTGTATTTTAAAATCTTGAATTAATGACATCTGCAACACATTTATGTTGGTTCTGTTCTGTTAACCCTGGTTATTGCTGCTCTCCATGCTCTTATCCATGCTAGGCTGCATGGATGCGCAGGGAGTTATTGCCCAGAACAGAACCATACCACCAATCCAAACTGTATGCTAATTGTCAATTGTATTTGACAGTGGTCTTGACAGAAATAAACATTTATCAACTCACACATCACTTATGATAAGCAGAAGCTCAAGCATGTTCGTTTGATGTGCGAGAACCAATGAGGTTCATTTTCGTGTGTTACTGAGCACGTTTGAGCTTCCTCAAGAACAAATGAGGTTTGTTCTTGCGCATCAAGCAGGTTCAGTTGCGCTTCTGTTTATGTTCGCTGATCAATGTTTATATGTGAATAAAAGACTAAATTAAATCTGTTCATCATATAAAGCTTTCGTGTCTCTTCAGAAATTTTGGACTAAACCGCTCAATTCATATGGATACGTTTTACAATCTCTTTATGAACTTTTTGAAGTGACAAAGTGGTAGTTGAGTGGGACAGAAAGCTCTTAGATTTCATCAAAATGATCTTCATTTGTTTTCCTAAGATGAACGAAAGTCTTATTATGGGTTTGGAACAACATGAGGGTGAGTATTCAATGTAAATGAAATTAATGAAAGTATAAATACTTTGGTTTAAATGTGTTCATGTCATGTGAATAGCCTTTTTGTACATCTGTGGTGTTTGTTTTATATTTGAGAATAGACATGGCTTTCTTTTCCTCACTCGAATTCCTCCACAACTTGTAATATTTTAAAACAACATGTTAAATGTGCGAGAACCAATGAGGTTCATTATCGTGTGTTACGCAGCACGTTTGAGCTTCTGCAAGAACCAGTGAGGTTTGTTCTTGTGTGTCAAGCAGGTTCAGAGCTTCCGTTTATATTCGCTAATCAATGTTTATATGTGAATAAAGGGACAGAATTCACATTACTCACCCTCTGTTCTAAATTAAATCTGTTCATCACATGAAGCTTTCACATGTCTCTATTGTGTGAATCTCATAGAGTGAATCTGACTAGCAACACCAAGTCGCAGAAGAAAGTCCTACAAGATGTGAAAACATCTGGCAAATGGCATTTTTGCTGCCATAGAGAACACATTGAACACTGTTTGTTATGTAATATTGTGAAATATTATTATAATTGTAAAAAACAGTTTTAAAAAAATATTTTTTTTTCAACATTTATCATCCTCTCTGATTATCTCCTTATCTTCTCTAGAGCAACACTGTAAGCCACCAATTCTTTATTTAATCAAATCTAAAGCCATTACAAAACAGCACTCTATCTCATATACATTCCCAATGAGCAAACTGTGCACTCTGCACACAGGGACGTAGTCAAATGTGACAGCATAAGAGAGGCTATCCTGTGGGTCAGTTTCCCAGATATATCTCCTGTCATATGGCCTATTTGGAAGGCTCACTTTAAAAAACTTCATTAAATCAGGGACAACTTCTTAATGGCTCTGTCTCACCCTTCCGCCCCTTGGCCAAACCTAGGGTTACTAAAGTTGTAAAGGCACGGGCAGGCTGCATCACTATAAACAGTACCTCAGAGGTCAGCGCTTGCTGCGGGAAAGGCAGTGCTGCATAAGAAAGCCCTGGACCCTGGAGCAACAGGACATGGAAATAAATAGTAATTGCAAAACAATGGTTAAAAGGCTCCTTAAAATGAAGGAGTTGCTATACTTTATTTTACATCAACGGCCACAGGGCGAGAAAGGACTGCGCTCAGGTCTCAGTGAGACAAAAAGATACATCTGACTAATCCAATCTGAATAATGTTTAATTATTAGCACTCCTGAAGGGGAGAAGTGTGTAGGGGGAATGACCTATGAGAATAATGTACAGTCAAACGAGGCATTTAATTAAAAACAGTATGAAGAGCACTGCGGGAAAAGATTACTTCAAATCATCTTTTTATTTTCGGTAATTAGGTGTGCAAATATAAGCCAGTGCACTTGGGCACGTGCATATCAACATCTCGCATTTAAATTAGTAAGTCAAGGGGAAAAAAATACTCCTCTTAACATGTCGCCCAGCTTTAGGGCTCTTTTTGTTCTTCGGGATAGATGTAGCTTACACACACACACACACACACACACACACACACACACACACACACACACACACACACACACACACACACACACACACACACACACACACACACACACACACACACACACACACACACACACACACACACACACACACACACACACACACACACACACCTGATTAATTCAATTAGATGTGAGCTGAAGCTACAAAGAGCACATTGAGGTGACTGTGTTTGTCATGCCCTATAAACCTGGTGAGGAGGAGGGGATCCGGTAAGATCAGAGTCGAAGAGTGGGATAAAGATAGAACAAGGCAACCCCCCCCCCCCCACAAAAAAGGAGGGGGGGATTTACCAAGAACGACCTCAGATTAGCTGTGAGGGAGTCGATGATGTTGCAATCAAGGGTTTGGAGACATTACCGAGAATGAAGGAATTTAAAATAGGCATAGCTCCCATGGGAAGATTCTAAAGGAAGAAGGGAAATGGGTCAGCTGCTTGGCAGAGCAGGCTGTCTTATAAGCAACCTGGGCAGAGATGTCGCACTACAGCCCAGATGGCAAACACAGTTTGGCTGAAGATTACATGGGACAATAAGCTTTCTGATACTGAGAGTTTCCATATGATTCCATGGAACCTACACTATTATATGGTTATACTATATATCTCTATAATTATATTATATTATATCCCCCCCCCACCCCCCAATATACAACTATGGAGTTTGCCCAAATCCTTTTTCGCCTTAATTTGAATGTTCATGTCACAATCAGAAGAGGACAGACAAGGTTTAGGTGAATATAACAAGTTTATTTTAGTGCAGAGGGAGAGCAATGCAGGAAAGGAATGCAGATGCAATGATAACAGATCATAGATATGGTGAAGACTAGCTGAACGGAATGATGAATGTCTTTGCAGGCTGAAGAGGATGAGTAGAACCAGGGTAATGAAGATCGGCAATGACGGGAAGAACGGGACTTCAGGTAAGTAGACAAAAATGAAGATAACTCGGGTGAGCAGTCTGTGGCGCTTGTCATAGACGAGACCAGACACTGAAGGGAAGGGATTGGTGAAAAATAAAGGGTGTGTGATGATGAGGTGCAGGTGATCAGAATTCAGGTGATAATGATCGAGTGGGCGGAGTGTCGTGATCTGGTGTTGATGGTTGGATAGTTGGTTCCGTTGACTCCGTGACAGTACCCCCTCCTCCGCGGCCGGCTCCTGACGGCCGGAAACTGCGACGATGGGGACGACCTCGACCTCTGAGGGTAGGACAAGCAGGATGATCCTGGTGAAAATGGGTTAAGAGAGAAGGGTCTAGTATATCTTATCGAGCTACCCAGGAGTGTTCCTCTGGGCCGTACCCTTCCCAGTCGACTAGGTACTCGAGTCGGTTGCCCCGTCGTCGCGAGTTGATGATGGATCGGACCAGGTAGATGAGCTCGTCAGCGACTTCTGGGACAATGGTTCAGTGTTATCAACTCACACATCACTTATGATAAGCAGAAGCTCAAGCATGTTCAGAGATCAATGGTTCAGTGTATGGTTTACGGAGGGAGACGTGAAAAGATGCTGATATTCTGTACTGTGCAGGGAGATGGTAGGTGACGTTGTTGAGCTGCCTCTGTATGGTGAATGGACCTATATAGCGGGGACTCAGTTTGCGGCAGGGCAGACGAAGACGGATGACCCATCGGCTTGGGTCTGGTGTCTTCGCACTGCCTGCTAGAGATGTACATGGGCTTCTCCATTCCTCTAGTGCGAGCTTGATGGCGAGTAGCTCTCGGTTGCCGATGTCATAGTTCTGCTTCACCGGGGACAGCTTCTTGGAGTAGAAGGCACATGGATGGAGTCGTTGAGGATCACCCTGCCGCTGTGAGAGCACCGCTCCCACTCCTGTTGTGGAGGCATCCACCTCAACGACGAACAGTAACTCAGGATTCGGATGGAGCAGGATGGGAGTGGTGACGAAGGCTTCTTTAAGGACCAAGAACGCGTTGGTGGCTTTAGGGTTCCAGGACAGAGACTTGGGCCGGTTTTTGAGGAGTGACGTAAGGGGGAACTGAGAAGACTGTAGTTGAGGATGAATCGGCGGTAGAAATGGGCAAATCCAAGGAATTTTTGGAGTTCTTTGACGGTGACGGGTTGGGGCCAGGTCCGGATAGCTTCCACCTTCCTCAGGTCCATCTGGATGCCTCGTTGGTCTATGATGTAACTGAGGAACTGGACAGTGAATGTGTGGAACTCCAGCTTTAGGTAGATATGGTGTTCCCTGAGACGTTGGAGGACCTGCTTCACGTGTTGGCGGTGTTCTGCTAAGTTACAGGAGTATATCAGGTTGTCGTCGATATAGACGATGACAAACCTTTGAAGGAAATCTCGGAATACCACGTTCATGTAGCCCTGGAAGACTGAAGGTGAATTGGACAGGCCGTAGGGCATGACCTGATACTCATAATGCCAGGAGGGGGTCACGAAGGCCGTCTTACATTCGTCACCCTTGCGGATACGGATTAGATTGTAGGCGCTCCACAGGTCTAGCTTGGAGAAGATACGAGCTCCACGTAGCTGTTCCAAGGCTTCTGGGACCAGAGGAAGAGGATAGCTGTACTTGATGGTTTGGGAGTTGAGGATCCGGTAGTCAATGCACGGCTGCAAGCCTCCGTCCTTCTTAGCCACAAAGAAGAAGCTGGAAGCGGCAGGGGATGTTGAAGGTCGAATTAATTCCTGTTGGAGTGCCTCTTGGATGTATTCCTCCATGGCCTTCTGCTCCGGGATGGACAAAGGGTAGACTCGACCCTTGGGTAGAGTCGCCCCAGGGAGCAGGTCGATGGCACAGTCCCATGGCCGATGTGGTGGTAATTGGGTTGCCAACCGCTTGCTGAACACATCCTGGAACGCCCGGTATTCAGGAGGAATCTCCACCTTGTTGTCGGTCTCAGGACTCTTAATGGTGGTGGAGTTTAGGGAGATGAAGGTAGATGAGACATCAGAGCTGATATGAGAAGGAGGACGAGGAATCTTGGTGACGTTAGCCAGGCATCCGTGGTGGCAGGATTCTCCCCACTGGAGGATCTCACCGGTGTTCCAATTGATCCAGGGTTCATGTTGGAGCATCCACGGGCGTCCCAGGATAATGTCAGCGGTGGATCCTTCCAACACCAAGAACGAGATCTTCTCCGAATGCAGACAGCCGATGTGGAGCGTCATGGTGGGGGAGAAGCGACTGATGCGACCACGACCCAGCGGCTTTCCCAGGATGGTATGGATTTCTAGGTTCTGGGCACAGCGTTTCCTCTTGACATTGAGCCTCTGAAGGAGGTGGTGAGAGATAAGTTGCTGGCTGAGCCGGAGTCGATGAGAGCTTGTGCTGGAACAGTGGAGCAGGAAGTTATAATGTATACTGTGGTATGGGTTAGAGAGGCAATCTTAGGTGGAAGTTGGATGGTACTCACCGCTGGGCGTGGGGATCGAATGGGACAGTTGGACATGACATGTCCTTCTCCCCCACAGTACAGACAAAGATGGTTAGATAATCTTCTTTGACACTCCGCATGATTGAGATGGTATGAGTCTACCTGCATCGGTTCTGGTGTTGGAAGGGCGACAGATGGTACCGGAGGCGGAGGATGCAGAGCGGGTTGAGGCAGTGAGCAAACTGAGAGGCATTGGGAGGCTCGAATGGTCTTTTGGATGAAATTCTCTAATCTCATACAATCATTGTGGATCACCATCAGTTGACGGATATCAGTATTACTATTAAGACCTTGACGATAGGCAGTGAGGAGGGCAGTTTCGTTCCATTCGCTTGCAGCTGCGAGTGATGAGTAGGAACTGACAGATTGATTACCTTGACGAAGTTGAAAAAGTTGATCATGAACTGAGAGAGTGTATGTGGTTTGGCCGAAGACTTCTTTGAAGTGAAGTAGGAAGGCAGACAATGAGATTGTGACTGGAGCGTTAGCTTGCCATAACGATTGAGCCCACTGAAGAGCGCGTCCGGAGAGGAGAGAGATCACAAAGGCGCCGCATGCTCGATCTGTGGAAAAGAGAAGAGGTTGCATTTCGAAATGGAGATTACATTGCAATATAAACCCGCTGCAATCCTTCGCCTCAACGCTGTATGTCGCTGGTCGGGCCATGGGACCGGCAGAGGCAGCAGGTGAGGAAGTGGTTGATGACGGAAGGAGTGATTGTCGTACAGTGTGAAGCAGTTCAGCGAAGGGATCTGCAGTGCCCGTGCTTGTGCTCTCCATGTTTGGTGGTCTAGTCATCTGTCACAATCAGAAGAGGACAGACAAGGTTTAGGTGAATATAACAAGTTTATTTTAGTGCAGAGGGAGAGCAATGCAGGGCAGGAATGCAGATGCGATGATAACAGATCGTAGATATGGTGAAGACTAGCTGAACGGAATGATGAATGTCTTTGCAGGCTGAAGAGGATGAGTAGAACCAGGGTAATGAAGATCGGCAATGACGGGAAGAGAGGGACTTCAGGTAGGTAGACAAAAATGAAGATAACTCGGGTGAGCAGTCTGTGGCGCTTGTCATAGACGAGACCAGACACTGAAGGGAAGGGATCGGTGAAAAATAAAGGGTGTGTGATGATGAGGTGCAGGTGATCAGAATTCAGGTGATAATGATCGAGTGGGCAGAGTGTCGTGATCTGGTGTTGATGGTTGTATAGTTGGTTCTGTTGACTATGTGACAGTTCAAAGGTATTTTGTCTTCATTTTAAACTGGATATCTTTTTTTTTTTTTTTATGAAAACCTAACACATTTCTTTTTCCGAAAATGTTTTTTTTTTTCTTGCATGCAAAGTGTGCTCATACTGTTTTTTCTCTAATATTATTGCACCTGGTTTCTATACCATATATTGTTATCCAATGCAATTACATTTATACATTTTTAAGTTTGCAAACATGTTTATGGGCTACTGTATCAGAGTCTGAATGCGCATCATTTCAGGACATTGACAAGAGAGAAGATTTCAGGTTCATGTTTTGTCCTTTAATGGCTATCTGGCTTCAATTTAGGTCCAACAATGACATTTTAATAGATCAAATTATAAAGTAAAGCAAAATAAATATTAAACAACACACCCATCTTTGTACTTCCTCTCTGCACACTGATAAAGTTGAAGGTAATCCAATCTAAACAGTTTGGAACAGTGTCCAAGCTATTGTATCAATTGTGAGAAGCTTCAGTTGTTAGAGGTATAATGTTTCATGTTCTCAGTACTAAAAGGGTCTACTTGTCTGACTCTCTCATTGCAAAAGAATTTTTTTCCCCAATTGGGAATTCCTAATTCAAGTAATAAATATCATAATTAGCCAAAAACACACATGATACTTAGAAAACACACAGATGAAAACCAAGATAATCCAAACTGGTTGTGGAATGAGTAGAATTAATTAGTAGAAGAGTTTTTTCCAAAAAAACAAAAAACAAACAAAAAATACCGTAAAGTACTAGTTGAGAAACAATGGAAAGGATTTAACATTTAAGTAGACTTTTCATTGGGAGATGTACTGATGCTCTCTGCTGGCCAGAAGATGAACTGCAACTGTATTTTTCACTTCTTTTTCTTTCTCTTTTTATTCTTTCCCTCCTTCCCTTTTGTTTGTAATTTTCCTCCTTTTGTTTTCCCTTTCTTGAGATCTGCCTCCTCCTCACTGGCCCTGGCCGCTCGTGCCCTTTTTTTGCCCAGAGGTGTCCGGCTGTACCACGTCTATCAACGCAGAAAATACAAACATCATCTACAGTCAGTATGCATACGTATAGCTGGGTTCAACACATGCGCCCCTCCAGAAAGCATCCTAAAAAACTGACCTTAAAGGCCTCCTCCTCTTCTTTGTAGACCGGTTCTAGCTTTGCAAGAGGTGGGATGAACTCCACAGCAGTAAGGGGTCTTTTGGTCTGCTGGTTGAGGCGGTGAGAGTTTAGGACAGTTTGGATCGCCTGAAGAATGTGACCCTGAGTGTAACCATCTGTAACTTTAGCTAGAGAGCTCAGGTCCAGCTTAGGGCCCAACTGAGCACCACCTGCTTGGAGCAGCTCCTTCCACAGAGCTAAACATAAAAAATTACTTAATATACACAATAATCTAGATTTAAAAAAAAAAGACATGATGTATAGAAATGCAAACTGTAATTATAAAGAACGATAAATGTGTTAATAATAACTTAATATGTGAAATCAATTTCAGTATGAAACTTATATTAAACACAAACATAGATGATTACTTACTAAATCTTGAAGCATAATCTGGTCTAGGGATCAAAATGATCTTCTTGTAAACTTTACAAAGAGGTTTGATGTCTGCATCAAAAGGTCTGCGTGTTGTTCCCACCACTAACACACGGTCCTCTGGTTTAATAGATTTTAGGACCTTCGGCAGGTTTTTCTTTAGTCTTTTGGGTTCCTTCTAGAAATGAAAAGAATTAAGAAACAGTTGAACTGGAGAAAACAATAGAGTCCTGCATGGATGACACATTTTTGTACGCAATTTTAGCACTTCTGGTTCCATCGTCCCAATTCTTGTCAATGTTTTTTTTGTTTTGTTAAATGCTTGAAATATGGTCTGTGGTTAACACAAGCTTAAGATATTTCCATGTTTTATTCTATGACATCAATAATACCCAATGATATGTGAAACGGTGGTTGTTAATAACAAGTGGCTAAATGGGACTAGGTTGTCGGGACATTAAACGTCATCATTCGAACAGGTAAACTCATCTACTTACAAGTTCCCTTTCACAGCCTCATTGTGTTTATAATCACGTTCTTGCAAACTATTCTAACTCAAACTTTGAGGAAAAATGTTTTTAAAATTGAGGCTGAAAGAGTTGTTGGAAGCGCAATGGAACAAAACATGCAAGAATCATAAACTTTCATCACTACAACAGCATTCTTTTCATGTAAGCACAGTATGTCTACATCTTTAACCACAAGAGGACAGCAGAGTCCACCAGAGGTTTTTACTTTATATTCACTGGATTTTTTTGAATGAAGGGCTAAACAAATGAAGAATATCACAGTTTATGGTCTGGTATTAGACTTGTATGTATGTTTCAAAGTTGTGTTTATTTAGTAAGTGTTCTAATGACTGTGAGTATAAGTGTGACATGCGACAAACCTCTTTCTCCAGCTTTGGAACTTTCTTGTAGAATGTTTTCTCAGCGTCGCCAATCCAAATGACTGAGGGCTGCAGCTGGCGAGCCACCTGCCAAAACACGACAATGTTCCTCCAACTCAAGCCAAACGGTAAAACAACCCAAACAATCATCAGCTCACACAAACAATCACTTATCAGCCAGAGAAAAAACAACACTGACGATAATCAACACTGCCTTTAAAAAAAAATGGTACCACATTAGTGAAGTGAGTGCATGCTTTAATATTATTTGACTGAAAACAATGCCTTTAGTTCACTAATGTTTAACAGTAATTTCTGTAAACCCCACAGACTCCCACAAATGATGTTTCTGCAAATTATGTTTCTGATCAAAAACATGCAGACCATTTGCCCATTTAAGCAGACACCCCATGTACCACAATTTTGTTTACAGAAATTCTATAAAATACTACTAAAACTAATACATAAAAAAAAAAAAAAAAACATTTTACACAGTAGCTAAAATCAAAAACAAAAATATAGATTGCAAATATTTAGCCTACTGTATCTGGATGAATTTAACAATTGAGAGTGTTCTATGGGGTCTGTGGAAAATTTGAGACATAAAATATTGTGTTTTTATTATTATGTATTCTCTTTTTCTAGGACTGTTGCTGTAAAAATGTGTAAAATTGGTCTGGAGGAATACATATTTAAAAAAAATGCTATACAACTGAAATGAAAATGAATTCAATTGAAAGTGAAAAGTTTCTTTTTCGGTTTATACATCTAAAAGAAGATGCACGTCAATATTTTCTAGATAATATTTTAGCGAATTTTATATATTTAATTTTTTCACACAGTATATATATCAAATATTTACACATATCTAGCTGCCTTCATATTTTAAAAGGGGGAATCCCTCACGAGGGGATCATCATATTTGGGGGTCTTTGGCATCAAAATGGTTGAGAACCACTGGCCTATAAGGTTATTCTGTTATGCTGCATGCATAAAATCTGCATACTATGCATTGTATACACTCTAGTAAGACAGTAGTATAGTAGAATGCTTTTGCCTCAATCTTAGTTTCCTGAGAAAAGTCAAGCATGGCCTTGAGTTTGGAAACAGCCAGTAAATTTGAACTCCCTGTATTAACCGATTAACATGAAATCTTTGCCGGCTTCTGTTTTATGATGCAGTCCATAGCGAATTAATCAGCACTGCATATTTCCACACACAATTTCTCAGATTCAGTTCCATAATGAAAATCAATGGATAAATAGCTGTAATTCAAGAAAACACTAGCTCTTTTCCCACATATTTGAGTTAACCTTCTGGATTTGCGGATTTGTTTTAGTCGGATTTGTTTTGGCCTCCACGGGAGCTACATCAGATGTATGCAGTTGTACAGATTAGAGGGAACAGTAACAAACTAACTTCCCTAAATTATTGTAAATAAAAGCTTTCTACAATGTTTGTAACAGAGAGTGCAGAGAGTAACAGAGAGTTACAGTGCACAGGAAAGTGGAGGAGTGATTCATCTCAAAATGGCTTAGTGAGCAGGAAATCATGCTGGCACCTGGTTTTATTCCCAGCATGCATTAGGAGAGGCGCTGAAAGACCACCATCCAACACAATGCTGAGCGCAGAATCTCAGAATCCCCCTGCCTCATCCTGCCTTGTTTATCTGCTGTGCCAGATGCTCGCAGGAACAGTTCTTCAAGTAAAACCTCCAAATATGGCCATAATAAACTATACTGGTGGGCAACAGCACAAATTTCATAGCCCTTTATTGATATGACCTTTCCATTATTTGTGATTACTAAAGCTTCATTAAAAAAGGGAAGAGGTGATATGGGGATACAATTTGGCCTCCTAGGTTAAACACGCAAGTTTATTTATGAACAGTACTAAACACTTCTTGAAATGTTGAACAGCAAGTAAACAACATCTCTCTAGAAGTATTTTGTTGTCACATTGAGACAGGGAGGAAGGTTTCCATTTGCATTAGTGTTTATGTTTGGAAGTCATGCCAGAATATTTCTCATAAACAGAAAAACCATCACGCAAAGCCTGATGTTTCACTCCATTTTAGAAGACGAATTGATGATCCTGACGATAACTCTTGACGCAACCTAAAGTATGCATAGCAATCAATCAAGTATGTTGATCCTATCAGTTTTTATGATATGTGAAGCTAAAAGAAGCTTAAGGAATTCCAACATTTCACCATCTTAGAATCTTGGCTTTCTGTATTCCCAGAAGGTATTTTCAGAGAGGGCTCAGATAGTTTCTCCTCACCTTGAAGACTATGTGCAGGAGGAATTGCAGTCCGCTTTTGCCTGGATATTTGCCAGCTAGTGTTGAAGGGGAGAGGTCGAATAAGTTTGCACCAGTTTCGTTGCACAAGGCATGGACCAACATCTTCTTCCCAACCCCTGCCGGCCCCGTAAGCAGCACAGCCCGGATCAGGGGCCCTCTCTCATGGACGCATTGAGAGCCTATGGAGACCAGAAGAGGCAGCAGTGAGTTTTCCTTCTAAAGGCGATATACTTGTAGCGAAATCAAAGAAAGAACAGGTGTGATATCATTTCGAAAAAAATCTGGTCAAAACAAAGTTTGTTTAACATTCGTTTCGGGAGTTCAAAACAGCTTGCCACACACTGGAGAGCTGCTTTATAGTACAAATTGAAGTTGTAATTCTTATTGAAAGTGACACTGATATTTCAAAGAGATATTTATTTTTACCCCTAAGTGAATTAGAAAAAAATAACTTCGCTGTGAGTATATAGGGTAGGGCTGCACGATTATGACAAAAATCATAATTGTCGATTATTCCCTTGAATTGTAATTGCGATTAGCACAATTTACATTGAATGATGTTTTGATTAGCTTTACGCCATTGTTTGAAGTGACTGCATGCCATATTGTTATATCAAAATAAACACGCTGAAAACAATCTTCCTGAAAAACTTTTATTCCTTTTCTATAGCATTAAACCTTACAAGTCAAATATATATATATTTTTTTATTTATTTAAAGAAACCAAGCCAAAGTAAAAAATATGGATGGTATTATAATGTTATGCTAAAACTAAAATTAAAACAATGGGGGGAAAAAAACTCTTAAGATAAGCTGTAGAAAAAAGAAGAAAAAAAAACATCTTAAGCACACAGAATAATGTAAGTGGACTTTTTTTTTGTAATTACTTTGAATGATTACATAATTGTGGCCTCCGTAATTTTAATCAAGACTACAAATTCGATTTATTGTGCAGCCCTAATATAGGGGCCTTAATATCTTGTGTATTCTATCCATATGTTCGTATTATCAATCTTGACCTCCTACACTTTTGTCTTTGCTCTGCCGTCCTCATTTATCCTCATTAATTTTCCTGACTTTATACTGCAGTATATCAGATAACCATCTGTATATATCGGTTGAATAAGAGTAACTGTTTAAGTCATCTCAAGATATTTGTCAGATAATTTGTTATAACATTGCTCTAACAAAGAAGGAAAATCCCCTGACTCCAGCTGTTTAAACTCTAATGCACCCCACCCAATCATTCATCTTTATCTAAAGACAGGGAGGAACTCCCTGCAAACTCTATACTCATTTGATTAGGAAGTCAGATGTCAGAAAAGGCTGATTGCTCTGGCTGCCGGTGCTCAGTAATAGAAGAACAATAGTTTAATGGCTCTCTGGGGCTAAGCCACAGGTGGTGTGAGATTCCTCTCATGGATACTGTAGTAAAAGGGCTCCTACTGGACAGAGCTCAGGATGCAGTGAGCTGGCATGAATGTGAGACCACACAGACACACAAACAGAAGCATACACAAATATACGTCTACTAGTGCGCACACAAACGTCCGGCCACACACATTCACACAAACAAACATGTCTGCCCAGAAGGGAGGCTTACACATAACAGGTGCAGCACAATATCACGTCTCTGTTCTCAATGAGTCCCAAAAGTGCTATAAAAGTATACTTGTGGTTCTTATTCGATATCTGTATATTTAAGTCATTATTCACTGAAAGTCTTGGCATCCACCCATCTCTCTGTACTGTGTTCATGAGAATTCATGAAAGTAGCAATGTCTGATTCATTCATTTGAGTTGGCTATTTTCAGTGAATAAGTCGATTCATTTCACAAAACTGCTCTAAATGATTAATTCACAAAGTAGAATGAACAAGTTCTCAAGTTCAAATCAATGACTAAAAAAATGCTCATTGGAGAGGAAATTAATAACTTAAATTTCTCTTTGTTCATCACAAAACATTATTGTAAATATTAAAGTAAATAATATGAATATGAATAATATTATAAATGCTTTAAATACAGCGCAGTTGGATATTAACATACTTATATGGTGCTTAAGTATCCTTTTTGAAGCTTAAAAGTCTTACGCTGCATCTGAAATTAAATACTTCCCTACTATATAGTATCCAAAAAAAGTATGCCAACAGAGTAGTATGTCCGAATGCATAGTACTCGAAAAACAGTAGGTGAAAAGTACCTGGATGTCCTACTACTTCCGACCAAGATTCTGGTGCACATTCGATGGACAATTTACTATCCCATGAGGCCACAGGAGAGGATTTGTGAAAGGAAGTGGTAACGCTGGTAGGTCACGTGACAGTAACAACATAGCGGATGTAGTACATCTGAACTTCATTCATAGTACACATTTTCATAGAACGTACTTTAATGTTGGCAAAGTAATTCAAATGCAGTGCCTACACAGACAGTATGTGATTTTGAATGCACCGTTGGTCCCTATTTATTGTTATAACATAGAGCAGGACAATTGTGACCCTGGATCACACAACCAGTCACAAGTCGCACGGGTATATTTGTTGCAATAGCCAACAATACAAAATGATAGATTTTTCTTTTATGCCAAAAATCATTAGGATATTAAGTAAAGATCATGTTCCATGAAGATATTTTGTACATTTCCTACCATAAATATATAAAACACTTATTTTTGTGAGTGAATGCAGCACAATCACGAACATAAATGGACAACTTTAAAAGCGATTTTCTCAATGTTTCGATTTTTTTGCACACTCAGATTCCCAAAATTGTCCAGGGTCACAATTCTTCAAAATTCTCTTGTGTTCTACGGAAGAAAGAAATTCATATGGGTTTGAAATGACATGATGGTGCATAATTTATGTCAGAATTCTCGTTGAAAGTGTTCCTTGAAGTGAAAATAAAGTATGTGTAACCCAGTTTTAGATAAAAAAAAAAAGACAGACATTGAGAGCATAGAAAGAACTGCACTGAAACAGACTCATATTTTGTATGTGTGGGTATTTTTTCATACATTTCCAGCTCTCTTTGTAATCTCAGAGATAACTTTACAGTATAAACCAACCTTTACACTTTAAGGACTATAAGCAGCAGGGGGCGATATAAATAGAAAAATCACATTGTGCTAGCTGTGTTTGTATGAGTAGGGCATAGGCTACATCCTAATTCAAATATTATCCTAAATAATATACAACAATTAAAGAGTCAGAAATCATAGTAGGCTGAAATCAGTAAAAGTGCCAGCATGGTATATATATATATATATATAATTTTTTTTTTTTTTTTTTTTTAGAGTGTGCATGCTTTTTGTGATATTACCCACAATCCCTTGCACATTGGAAAATGATTTTGGTCATTTAAAAT
The DNA here is from genome assembly GCF_965113295.1 of Leuciscus leuciscus. Taxonomy (NCBI): domain Eukaryota; kingdom Metazoa; phylum Chordata; class Actinopteri; order Cypriniformes; family Leuciscidae; genus Leuciscus; species Leuciscus leuciscus. Next base: position 29,024,137 of record NC_138738.1, read on the forward strand.
TTTGTAGTTGAAAAGTGTCAAGGGTGCAAGGCCAAAGCTGCTGCTGCATTTTGTATTTAAACCTAAAACTTAAGAAATTATTTATTTTAAGGTAATCCAATTAGCTTACTGCTATCAGGATACAGCACATGAATAATTTTACCATGTGTTCCATTTGTACTCAGAAGTCAGAAATTCCCAGTAGGAAGTTTTAACTGGAATGTTCCAACTTGGAAACTCGGAGGAATGCTCACAACCCCGACTTGAGTATCCAAAATGGCTGCTCAGCACCTCAACAGAGGTGAAATTAATATATTGTTTATTAGCACTTCTGTTTGTCTTTGTCTCAATACAAACATTACTTGCCAACCTCTATCTGTGGACATTATTTGTGCAAAATGTTGCTTTTTATTGCACAACAAAGGTTTGCTGGACGCATCCATCTTGGTTTTCCGACTTGTGTACACTCGGGTGTGATTTCATTCACAGCTCCAAAATCTGACTTCCAAGATAAACGTACCATAAGCACCAGATTAGCACAAACAGGCCTCAACTGGATAGTAAGGTTGGATCACAGTTTGTGAATATTTATATACATTTTATTCTAAATGTATCTCGGATATGAATAATTGTATTTAATCATTTGAACCAAATTACTGTACAAATGGTTCCAGTAAAAAAAGTATTTTTTTTTGTAGAAAAAAAAGTAGTTTTGAGTTTTGCACGTGGTTCAATGGAGAGATGTAAGCACCCCCTTGAGGAAGCCCACTTGTGTCACATAGAAAAGGTTTCATAGGTTATTAGCAGACAAAATTTCCCACCCAGTGCTACACAATCAAATGTATGTACTTTACCATCACCAACGAAGTGCATACTTTTATTGTGCACTGTAAGCAAGCAGATTGGAGCACAGCCTGTGTATGTTTATGCGTGAATGCATGAGTATCTGCGTGTACACTTCATTAGCCCCACGGTTTAAACTTGATTATCCAAAATTGAATTACACTCTAATCTCACCCAACAGCTCTGTTAAAAGGGCCATTGTGTTATGGAAGAAGTTCACTTGACCTCAGATTCAGAATATCTGCAAAGTATAAAATGGTTTACAGAAAAGCACAATGAGGAACACTGTGAGAAACTTGTGCTTTTCTGCAACCACTTACAAGGTAGTTGTACTAACCATGGTTCATAGTTCATGAATTTCACACTGTCCCAGTTAACAGCTGCTGGCTTTGATGTTCAAATCAGATTTACACTAGTCCGCCCTGTAAAATGGTGGGAGTGATTATATTTCTAGGGATGGGTAGGTAAGAACTCAAGAAAGAAAATAACAGAAATGCAAGAAAATCTAATCTATTGGGGTAGATCTAACAAAACTTGATCTCTGCAGTGAGAACACAGAGAAACATACCTCAGGCCAGGACAGCATTTATCACTTTTAAAGAGGGGCAATCATCAGAAACAGTGATTATGATTATGGTGGGAGTGATAATATTTCTAGGGATGGGTAGGTAAGAACTCAAGGAAGAAAATAACAGAAATGCAAGAAAATCTAATCTAGTGGTGTAGATCTAACAAAACTTGATCTCTGCAGTGAGAACACAGAGAAACATACCTCAGGCCAGGGCAGCATTTATCACTTTTAAAGAGGGGCAATCATCAAAAACACTCTGAAAACTAGGATTTATGTCACGGCACACAGAGTGGGAAATTAGAAAGTGGAATAATAACTATCCCTTTTTTAAACCCCTATCTTTCCTTTCTCTCTTTGTCCCTCTTTTGTGTTGAAAAGACCAGTTTAAACCAAAACGAATTTATATGTTGGCTTATGCTGGTTTGTTTATTTGATCTATAGATCAGTAGTTCTCAACTTGTTTTGCTTCAAGGACAATAAAAAAGTCCTTAAAATCAAACACTGAAAGTTTACCATTAAAATTGGTTCAGAATGAATTTGTGTCAAAATACTGCTAAGTTTGATGAGGCACAGTCTTTGACTTTGAAAGTTGATTTGTTTTTGCTCTGTGTTCGCTGTATTGGGAGCAATCTAGTTTTGATTTGCACTTGCAGTGTTACTCTCCTCTGGGAATGTCGTGATGACAGACCTCTGGAGAGACATCACACACTCTCATACCACAGAGATCTTTAGGGATGTAGACGTCCTGACTCCTTTGTGTGATTGTTTTGCTGCTGCTGACTGAGGTGTCTTTGTTTTAGCTCTGAGCTCTGTTTATGTGGTAACCCTTTTCTGCCTAGGGCCACGAATCACTGAGGGACAATCTAACTCTCCCTGCAAAGAGTTGTTAAGGTTACAGCCCACCAGGGCAGCGTGTGTATGATCTGGCCTGATCCCTGTGCTGATCCCATTGAGCCCATGGCTGGGTTATTAAATGAGAAGTGAGTGTATAGAGTGAATGTTGGTGTTGATACTGTGATACGGGACACCGGGCCTTGCTAGGCAATGAAGCGTTCGCTCCAGAGAAAGTTACAAAAGACCATGAGCTGCTTAGTAGGGTCAAGTACAGTTCAGAAGGGCAGACAGGGTGCATTCTATTACCTACACTAACACACACACACACACACACACACACACACACACACACACACACACACACACACACACACACACACACACACACACACACACACACACACACACACACACACACACACACACACACACACACACACACACACACACACACACACACACACACACACACACAAATGTGCGCATGGATCTAATAGTGCTGCTCCTGAAAAATTTATGTGAGCCACTATAAAATTCCCCAGAGGCTCTTGAGCGCAATGGTGGTGTTTTTATCCGCAAAAATTTGTTCGTAGCTTCAAGTTGTTTGGAGCTTCATAATGCATTTGGGTCTGTTTTGACCCAGAAGAGATACATAGAAAATAAAAATAAATGCATATTTTTTTGTACAGGAACCAAACTTTGCAGATGAGCCAAGACTATCAAAATACATGTAATGTTTTTTTTGTTTTTTTATGAGATATAAACACTTTTTGACCAGGATATTTACTAAGGCTAAAGCATGATGTACATGATGTTATAGAGACAATTTTTTTTTAAACATCTATGAGTTATATGTCTCAAAATTATTTTGTAAAATATATTTATCGTATTTCCTATATCTCAAACACAGTACCGGGACAAAATTTTGTTGATAAACATGAATACGCACACACCTATTGATGAACCACTGCAGCATGAACAAATTATCTTCTTTTTCATTGGAAAGTAAAAGTGTGATTTTTTTTTTTGTGTGTTATTTTATTAATTGATGTTTTGTTTCAGGATTCATAAATTTAGACCATTTTTGTTAATACTGGTAATTCTCAGGTTATATGTTCCTATAAATTTCATATAATGATGTAAAATGATTTATTATTTAGATTTTTTCTGTAGGTCATGAAATTTGAAATGTAAATAATTGCTAAGTTTTTTTAATTAATAAAAAGGGATAGATATAGTAATAACATGGTAACATTTAAAACGTCTCGGGTTAAGTATGTAACCCTTGTTCCCTGAGAAAGGGAACGAGACACTGCGTCGGTGATGACACTAGGGGAACGCCCCTCAGCGTAGCACGTCTGAATTTATGAATGAAACTAGTCCAATCCTATTGGCGTTGCGTGATGACGTAGCGTGTGACGACATATACGGATGTGTACAAAAGCACGCCGGCACACAGAAAAGTCAGCTTTGCTATGAAGCAAGTCGCTCCAGGCGGGGTAAGGCGTGGCGAACCGACGCAGTGTCTCGTTCCCTTTCTCAGGGAACAACGGTTACATACGTAACCCGAGACGTTCCCTTTCGAGGGAACTCGAACTGCGTCGGTGACGACACTAGGGGAACGAGATACCCACTATGCCACAACGAAACCCGCCTGCCCCAGTGTGAAGCTGTCGCCAGGCACACTTAGGACGAGAGCACTCGTGCGCCGGGTGTAGAGGGAAGGTCCAGACTGTAGAATCTCATGAATGTGTGCAGAGTGGCCCAGCCAGCCGCCTCACATATGTCGTGGATAGGAGTCCCTGAAAGGAGGGCTTTGGAGGATGCCATGCCTCTAGTAGAGTGAGCCCTCACGGCCATAGGTGAAGGCAGATTGCGCACCTGATAGGCCAGGGAAATAGTCTGCCCAATCCAGTTGCTGATGGTTTGCTTAGAGGCGGGGAGCCCTTTCTTGGGGGACCCGAAACACACCAGCAACTGGTCCGCCTTCCTCCACTGTGAAGACCTCTGAACATAAATGTCTAATGCTCTGACAGGGCAGAGCAGATGAAGTCTTCCATCCTCTGCCGTCACATGAGGTGGGGGATGAAACACCTGCAGAACCGTAGACCTAGCCATACTGGTTGGCACCTTAGGGACATAGCCCAAACTGGGGTGCAGGATGGCCTTGACTCTCCCAGGAGCAAACTCCAGGCACTGAGGAGATACAGAGAGTGCCTGGAGATCTCCCACCCTCTTAATAGAGGTGATGGCAAGGAGAAAAGCCACCTTGAGAGTCAGGTTCTTGGCCTCAGCCGACTCCAGCGGCTCGAAGGGAGCCTCAACCAATGCTTCGAGGACCACTGCCAGGTCCCAGGTGGGAACCCTGCTGCGAGTCGCAGGTCTCATCCTCCAGGCTCCACGTAGGAAGCATACGACCAGCTGATGCCTCCCCAGAGGCCCATCACTCAGAGGAGCGTGGAAAGCCGCAATGGCAGCCACATAAACCTTGAGTGTGGACGGGGTAAGTCCAGCAGAAAAGCGGTCATGGAGAAACTCCAGTACTGAAGCCACTGGGCAGATAACTGGGTCCAATCCACGCTCTCTGCACCAAATGGAAAATACATTCCACTTCAGGCCGTACAACTTCCTCGTGGAGGGAGCTCTGGAACTGAGAATAGTCTCAACTACTCCTGCAGATAGGCCGGCTTCTAGGTACTGTGCCCCCTCAGGGGCCAGACCCACAGTTTCCACAGCTCGGGCCGAGGGTGGAGAACTGAGCCCCCTGCCTGGGACAGCAGGTCCCTCCTCAGAGGGATCTGCCATGGCGGGCCTGCCAGGAGTGATATTATGTCCGAGAACCATACTCGGGCCGGCCACAACGGGGCTACTAATAGTAGGCTGACACCGTCTCGACGGACCCTTTCCAGAACTCCCGGGAGCAGAGCGATCGGGGGAAAAGCATACAGACGTAGCCTCGGCCACGTCTGTACCATGGCATCCAACCCCAGCGGGGCTGGATGCATGAGGGAGAACCACAGGGGACAGTGTGTCGTCTCTCGAGACGCAAATAAGTCCACTTCCACCGGGCCGAACCTCTCGCATATCAACTCCACCGTCTCGGGGTGGAGTCTCCATTCCCCCGGCCTCAGCCCCTGCCTCGACACATGTCTGCTCCCTGGTTCTGGTCCCCCGGGACATACATCGCCCTGAGAGACGACAGTCTTCACTGGGACCACAGGAGGATCCGATGCGCCAGTCTGCAGAGAGGACGCGACCTCAAACCCCCCTGGCGGTTTAAATAGGACACCACTGACGTATTGTCGGTTCTCACGAGAACATGGTGACCATAGAGGTTTGGCAGAAAACTCCTCAGAGCTCGGAATACCGCCAACATTTCCAGGCAATTTATGTGCCATGAGGAATGATGGTCCTGCCAGAGACCTCTCGTAAAGCGGCCGTCCATGACCGCGCCCCAGCCCGTGAGGGAGGCGTCTGTCGAAATCGTAATTCGGCGTCATAACGCTCCTAACTTGGGACCTTGGGACAGAAACCAAGGCTTCTTCCATATTGATAGGGAACGAAGGCATCTGCGCTTAACCCTTATCATGCGGAATGGATTTCCCCTTGGGGAAAACCCCTTGGCTTTCAACCACCACTGCAGGGCCCTCATGTGCAGCAGGCCAGAAGGTATCACGCTGGACGCTGCTGCCATGAGATCCAACACTCTCTGGAAGTGTTTCACTGTGATGGTGTGGCCTAGCTTCACCCGGTTTAGTGTGGTCAATATGGACTCGATACGTGCAGGAGACATTTGTGCCCGCATCGTCGTTGAGTCCCATACCACCCCCAAGAACGTTGTCCGTTGGGTGGGTGTCAACACGCTCTTTTTCGTGTTGAGCCTCAACCCCAAGCACTGAATATGGCCAAGGACGACATCTCGATGCCGAACTGCCAACTCTCGAGACTGGGCCAGGATGAGCCAGTCGTCGATGTAATTCAGCACACGGATGCCCTGGAGCCTCAGAGTGTGCGAGGGGAGAGTGCTAGGCCGAAAGGAAGAACCCGATATTGGTACGCTTCGCCCCCGAAAGCGAACCTCAGGAACCTCCTTGTGAGATGGAAGGATGGAGACGTGAAAGTATGCGTCCTTTAGATCTATCGTGACAAACCAATCCTCGGATTGGATGGAACTCACGATGATGGGAATAGTGAGCATCTTGAACTTGAATCTCCTCAGAGACCGGTTCAAGTGCCTTAGATCTAAAATTGGATGCAACCCTCCATCCTTCTTGGGAACTATGAAGTACCGGTTGTAGAACCCGGACTCCCTGACTGGTGGGGGAACACGCTCTATGGCCCCTTTTGCCAGCAGCGATTGAACTTCCTGTTCTAACACCAGACCCTGCTCTGGGTGCACTGAAGTCCAGACCACCCCGTTGAATTTTGGTGGGCGGACCTGGAACTGCAGTCTGTACCCAATTTCTACAGTGCGCAGGACCCATGGAGAAATATTCGCGAGGTTTTGCCATGCCTCTGCAAAATTCTGCAAAATTTTGGGTTGGGGGGGGGGGGGGCGGCCCTTCGAGGTCTCATAGGAGTTAGGACCTCTTTCCCTTCGCCTTCCTAGACTGGATGACGGTCCTCAGATCCGCCTTCTCAGGAGGCTGTGGTGAGAGCGCTGTCTAGAGTCCCAAGCTCTTTGAGGGGGACCTCTAGAAGCGACGCTCTCCCTCTGGCTTTGGCGGTAGGAGGAGCTCGATGCGGGCTGAGGCTGCTTCTCCCTAGCAGACCTCCTAGACCTTGATCGACGAGGGAGATATTGCTTGAAGGCTTCGCTCTGCTTTTTAGTCTCCTGAAATCTGTCGACGACTGCATTAACGGCTTCGCCGAACAGACCAGTGGTACAAACAGGAGCGTCAAGGAGAAAAGCCCTGTCCTTTTCCTTAATGCCCGATATATTAAGCCACAGATGCCTCTCCGTGGCTACCAGTGCTGACATGGAGCGGCCGATGGCGCGGGCCGTCTCCTTGGCAACACGGAGAGACAAATCTGTGGCTTTGCGAAGCTCAGCGATATCGTCGACGGTGGGACCCTCGCCCTGGTCTATCTCCCTTAACAGGTCGGCCTGGTACGCCTGCAAAATGGCCATAGTATGCATGCTCGCACCAGCCCGACCTGCCGCCATGTTAAGCGCTGCCCACTAAATCAGATGTCGTACGACAGGGTTTGGAGGGCAATGCCGGTGTCTTGAGGGATGACGCAAGGTCGGGTGAGAGGTAACTGGCTAAAGCTTCCTCCACCTGTAATTTGCTGTAATTTAACATTGGAGGGTTAGACAGGCGTGCTGAAAAAGGCCCGTTCCAGGATTTACACAACTCATTGTGTAAATCCGGAAAGAACGGAAGAGACCGGCGTGAAGGTTGTGCGCGATGCTGCAGAAAAAGTTCATCAAGTTTACTCTTGACTTGCGTTTCCTGTCTTTCCTGTGGCCAACTAATGTTAAGTTTGGCCACAGCTCGCGTTACAACCTCCATGAGCTCGTCATAATTTGGTGTCATTTGAGCCGAGTGGTGTGCCTCGTCGAGATCCCCCCCCCGCGACGCTGAGCACATCTAATTCCTTGGAATCAGATAGCTGCAGCACCGGGTCTACATCCCGAGCGGGAGAAGCCGCGGGGCGGGCTCCCGAACGGGGGATAGGGGAATCTGAACTTTCAGATGAGGATCGAGATAGTGCCTCGGCAGTCTCGATCCCCTCTGCAAGCTCTCGCTGCGAGCCCCACGATCGAAGCCGCCGCATCGCCTCGGCGGATGCGGGACCTGAACCGCGGGGAGCGCGCATCTGGCCATCTTCATTAAATAAAGCCAGGCGGGAACGCAGCACTCTGACTGACATCGATTCGCAATGACCACAAGCAGCTCCCTCGAGAGCTGCCTGGGCGTGCTGCATTCCCAGACAAGACACACACATCTCGTGTGTGTCCCCAGCCGTAATGTAGCGCGGGCAGGGAAACACACATTTTTTAAATTGCTCACTTGCCATTATAATGCTTTGCAACAGACAATACAACACCAAATAGAACAAACTTCTCACACACAACACAGAGCGCTTGCTGAATAGCAAAAAGCTGACTTTTCTGTGTGCCGGCGTGCTTTTGTACACATCCGTATATGCCGTCACACGCTACGTCATCACGCAACGCCAATAGAATTGGACTAGTTTCATTCATAAATTCAGACGCGCTACGCTGAAGGGCGTTCCCCTAGTGTCGTCACCGACGCAGTTCGAGTTCCCTCGAAAGGGAACTTGATTTTTTTGTGCATTCACTAATTCACTTCCAACAGACCCAGAAATGCAAAAATCGTATCAGATTTTTTATGCATAATGAGGAATAAATATTTAACTCTCATTTTAACAGTTTAGCAGAACATACTTCATTATAGTGACATCATCAGAGTAATACCAGACATTTTTTCAGGTGTTTTTGAATGATGTATGATGACTAAAACAAAGAGAAGCACAGTTGACTAGGTCTGACTAGTCAGAGCTGGTTACACTCACCCAAAGGGAGAATGCCATAAAGTGCAATGAGCTGTCTTACGTCAGAGAGAGATGGCATGGGCTCAATATCTGCTTGCCGCAGTGTTGTGCCCAAGTAACTGTATTCACCTAGAGAGACAGGGAAAAATATTTGCCATACTGCTTTAAATATGATAACAAACATCAGACATTAATGGCTGCTTGCCAGGTCTCCTGGTTTCCATGGGACGCAAAAAACAATATTAGAGTAACAAAGTTGTTCCGACACATAGCAGTCAATGTGGTTTTCTATACTTTAAACGCCACACCCTGTTCCCGAAAAACAAACTAAACAGAAACTGAAATTTTAAGGCTTCACATTTCGTGTCATTTTAGAGCAACATTAGGTTGCTATGCTGTGCAATTGAACCATTGATGAGTCATAAAATCCATTGTGGTGCACGCACACGTTCACAGGGGTGTGATTCAGCACTGTGCATGTGTCTGTGATCAAGTTGCTTTAAGCAGTAAAGCCCAGTCTGAAACCCTGGGCAATGCATTTATCATAAAACTGATTCACTTGATTCAAACTCTGAAAACTTGATGCTTCTGATTGTGAGATGTAACAAATGGCAACACATGAAAACCAATGAAAACAGTGTTCTAGGTAAAATCAATGTCAAGTATATTTGTCTGAATGTACACTAAATGTGTACAATGTACACTAAATGTTCACATCAAAGCTATAGTTCTAACACTGGACTATGTACTTTATGTGATTAAGCTGAACTAATTAAGTCCAAGAAATATCAACATAAATACTGAAATGTTTAGCAAACAAATTATTTCAGAGTCAGTTTGGAGCCCCCATAAGTGTGACTCTGTTTTCATGTGGCATTACACTGTGCCAGGAGAAAAGAGGCTGATTTCATCATCTTTGTTGATCCTGGAACATCATTCCAATCAACCAATCAGATTTGAGGGTTTACAGTTTATGTCAAGATCAGGCTTACAGCCAGGGTTAGGTGCTTCTACATCAGTGTTATTCACCTATCATTTCCCTCTGATTTTAGGGATGACTTATGGGTAGGGTTAGGTTTAGGGGTAGGGATAGGATAGGATAACATTTTCGGACATGAATCTTGCCTTTAACTCACAAAATCAGGATGTGCTGAACTTCTTGTGCCAAACTAAGATCTAGTGAGCTATTAGGTCTGAATAATAATAATAATAATAAATAAAATATAATAATAATAATAATAATAAAAAGTGACAGTGAAACATAAAAAATGATAAATTCATAAATTTAAATAAATTATACAATTGCCCCCAAAATTTAATAATAAAAAAAAATATTCTTAACTTTTAAAATATAAATATAGTTTTTTTTTTTTGTGATAATCTTTAATTTTATTTAATTATTTTGATAGTCCACTTTAGACATTTTACTAACTATAAGTAACTTTTCAACTACAGTATATGTCAACTAACTCTCAGAGTATTAGTAGACTATTAGATTATGGTGTATAAAGTGTTAGCAGATATTAAGCCGACAGTCTACTAATAATCTAACGACTGGTAGTTGACATGTAGTTGCAAAGATACTTATAGTTAGTAGAATGTCTTAATTGATTTAAAGTTTTACCTAAAATATTTTCAACATTTAAAGATAATGTGAAATGAAATAATGAGATAATGAAAATTTTCATACAACTGAAATGTGTAATTAACTATATTTTTGAGTGTAATGTTTAAGCACTAATGCAGAATTAAGGAAGTGAAACAAATTATGGGGTTAAGAAGACATTACAGAATGTTAAAAACTAAATAGACGTGACATTTATCTCAGTGGTGTTTAGTTTTTACCTATGTAATCTGACAATTTGACGTTCATTGGCCTGATTATGAAGCCTTCCAGAACAAGCTCCTCATATAGAGATTCTATGGTCCTAGAGGGAAGACAAAAAGAAAGTTTGGAAGAGAGAAAAACAGAAAAAGCATTGCAAACAAGAGAGCAAACTGATCAGTCATGCTGTGTATCTGACGCAAACTTCTATTACATCACAGCGTTCAGAGCCAGCCATGAATTCTTGTGCTCCACGTGGACGTTCGCCAGGCACCCCCTGAGCTCCAAACCCTGACACTCACTTGAGCACTTTCCAGAAGCACAATCCCTCTATTCCAGAACTCTCACAGTGCACTGGTGTTTAACATATGACCTACATCTCTCAGTTGCAAACAGTGCCAGGGGTCAAATCTGCTCTTTTAGCAATGATTCAACTACATTATAATATTCTTGAGAAATAGACTTTGCATTTTAAACCAGTTTATTTATTCAAACCTGTCAGCTGTGAGGTCCTTCTCTTTCTTCTTCTTCTTTCCAGTCTTCCGCCCTTTCTTTTTTTTCTAAAGCAAAGAAAATGTGTTTTTAGTTATGGACAACAATACATGAAAATAATTCTGAATCAAGAATGACAGGGGAAGGAAAGTATGTGTCGTAGATAGTACCGATATTATATTTTTCCTTTCTGGTTTTTAGATTGAAATAAGTCTTAACATGAATCAAAGTGTGATTAGATTAGTGTCAGACTGTAAAGGACGTTTATTTTCCTTTTAACACCAAGGCATATCTACATGTCTGTTTCAGTATATTAAATCTTCCAACCATACAATGTAACATGTTAATAACAGGTGTGTTGGATATGCGCTTGCATCCAAAATGTAGAAATCCTGAAAAACCTCTAGTGACTTGACATAAACAATCACTGTGTGGGATCAAGTGAGGGTCTGCACGTGTGTGTTTCTCAGTACAACCGTTTTTATGCATCCTACTAGAGACAACTTGGAACTTGCTGTAATTCAGGGCTTTTCCAAACCACAGATGAACCAGACTAGCAGGACTAGCAACCAGGAATTTCCACGAATGATATGTTACCAAATGTTCTAAATATTTGTTCGGCGAGTAATATAAACCCACTTACTTCATTTTCTCAGAAACTTGGACAGAACATACTGTGAATCCCCAAAATATTTTTATGGAGAATCTTGGATAATCTTTTGGCAGGTCTAAGTATGTTAGTCAGTGAAATTAAGATCAGGAAACTTTTCTCCTACATTTATATAACAGACTGGATGAACTCCTGCTAGCATTAGCTCAGCTTGGGCGTTGCATGTTCATTTAACAAACAAACCCTCCCTGTTGCATAATGTTCAATTTGATGTTCCCAAATTGCATGGGTTATAAAATTCATTGAATGTGTTTTATAATTCCAACAAAGTTCAATGTGCAAACCAACTTAGATGAATTAACAGTTGGAATTCAGTCTTATGCCAGCAGAGCTGAATGGGGTATGCGTGTGCCTGCATTTGCAGAATGATTAATGATAAAAAACATCTTTGTGTATAAATTACACACATCAGACAGACAGCGTCTGTGACCGATTTAGCTGTCAAAACCTCTCAGCGTAAAGCAACTCAAGCAGGGTGCCAAATATGTTGTTGAGGAATTCTAGCTCTTGTGCAGGCATGCAATGAGGCCTTTTTCTATGCTTCTTGTTTTGGAGAAGACACAATAGTGACTGATTGCAAGAAATATAGAGAAGGATTGGTCTCCTATATATTCCCATATATTTATAGGTCACAGTTAAACAGAGCCACACACATATTCACATACATACACAAACAGATCTATCTTTTTATATGTATATTATTCTGTCTAAATATTGCTGGCATAGTAATGGATGTCTTGACTTAGCAAATATAAATGTCAAGAATCTGCCTTCAAGATGTATCAACACTCCGATAATACTGCTTTCAGGTCAGCTTTTTTTTTTGTTTCATGAGAAACAAAGCTCCAATTGCAAAATTTTAAGTCATATTGTGAAATAAAGTCAGTTGTGAGAAGTAAAGTTGGAGATAAAGTTTAAATTATGAAAAACATAGCAGCAATTGCAAAACAAATAGTCCCATTGTTTTTTGCTCTGTGGCAAAAACAGGATTTCTATAGTTCTAGAATATGCTTTGACATGAAAATATACATTTAACTATACATTTACATGTCTATGACTCTACAGACATTATGTACTTTACCATATGTCTTGGTCCTCTCGTCATATATTACCATATATTGTGTGTGTGTGTGTGTGTGTTTCAGGTATACCAGGACAAAATGTCCCCACAAAGATAGCAATATTCGAAATCCTTGTCCTTGTGGGGACATTCTTTGGTCCCCATGAGGAAAACAGCTTATAAATCATACTAAGTGATGTTTTTTGAAAATTAAAAATGCTTTAAGTTTTCTGTGATGGGTAGGTTATAGGGTAAGGGTTCATGGATAGAATTTACAGTTTGTACAGAATAAAATTAATTATGCCTATGGGATGTCCCCATAAAACATGGAAACTCAACGTGTGTGTGTTTGTGTGTACCTGGTATTCCCTACGTTATGGGGACCAAATATCCCACAAGGATAATCATACTGGTAAATTTTGTCCTTATGGGGACATGACGAAAACAGCTAAATCATACAAAATTAAGTGTTTTAAATAATCAAAAAATGCAGAAACTTTTCTGTGATGGGTAGGTTGAGTGGTTAGTGTAGGGAGATATAATATACAGTTTGTACAGTAAAAAAATCATTGCGTCTAAGTAGATCCCCATAAAAACATGGAAACCAGTGTGTGTGTGTGTGTGTGTGTGTGTGTGTGTGTGTGTGTGTGTGTGTGGTAGAGGAGGTGGGGAACAGGGGCCCTATCAAAACACAAGCTGACGAGGGCAGGACACCTTTACTAATTCTCTGTCCAGACACATTCCTGGTCATGAGGGCAGATCACTGTATGACCCCAGGGCCCCTCACACAAGGTGCATAAACAGAGGACAGAGAGTATATCTCAAGATCTGGATTCATCCAGACTAAAAGACACATTACAGGGTTTTACAGGCCAGTCACCATCTATAATCTGAGGAACATCAGGGAGCACTGAGCATCTGTACACTGTCACTCATGCAGAGAATGTAAAATGTGCTTAAGGTCTTATCTCAAAGGAAGAAAGTATGCATGTCTGCCATTCACCTTTTTACTACTTTTCTTGACTTTTTTCTTTTTCTTTCCCTTGTCTCTGTCCACCACCAGTTTAAGGTTCTTCAGTTCCTGCCTCATCAGCTCGTCCACCTGAGACAAATATAAAAACAAAGATGGAGAAAGAGGGAAAAAATGTGATGGAATGAATTGAGTCACAAGGGAAGCGAAAGAGCTTAAGTGTTTTGTTTTCATAGAGTGTTATGACTTTCATAAAATGTAGTGCAGAAAGAGTGTTGATTTCTTTACTCCAAACCAGGATTTGAATTCATGAGTGTCCGAGACAAAATTATGAAGCCGAGGGCCCCACTTCGCATACTATTGGCAGGTTAGAGATGTGTTTACTGGGACCACTTCATCACAGGCCCCTGGTTCCCCCCCCTGATGACAGCTCTGCTCCCACCTGAACTCTGAGCTCCTCTTTCAACTTCCAATCTCTTCTCCTCTCGCACCAACTGAGCATCGAAACTTTGAAGGAAGTTCTGTTTTTCATCTCGGTAATGCCAAACCTCTGCAACGCACAACAAATCCCACAGAGGATGTTGATTTATGAAAAACTAAATTTCAACAACAGTGATAATATGATCATACCACAGGGAAACCGCCATGGTCATTGACAATACATCTAAAACAGACAGAACATACAGACATTCTCTGACATGTGAAAACAAATTTGAGTTGGACACAAAGCATCAAAGTATAGTCAGGAGAACATCAGTCAGCACTGTGTGTAAAGAGAGGAAACAATTCTGAGAGGGGTCTGGAGGGCCTCAGTCGGACCTCCTGTGTGTGGAGCAAAGAGGAAGCACAGTGCAGTAGTCTGGGTGAGAACGGCAGCGTCTGACTGTACTCCGTGCTGCGCTCTCACGCGCCACATCCTGACAGGAAGTCCATTTCCACCCTACTTCCTGTCCTGGCCAAAGGCAGTGCGCCAGGTTTGATTTGGAAACTGGAAGAGGACTGAATGGCAGGGTCTGACCTCACAATGAGTCTGAAGTTGTTTTTCCCTGTTTGTGTTCATTTGCATATGCATAGAGATAATAAACAGCAAACTCTAATCTAAACTGGCCAAGACAAACTATTAATGAACGTGTGTTAATCTTACACTTGGCAGATGATTTTACTCAAAGAAACTAGCAGTGAATTCAAGGTTTATATTTTGATCAGTTCATGTATTTACCTGAGAATCAAATCCATGACATTGGTGCCAAATTTGAATACATTTGAATACATTTTTTAAATTCAATTCCAGTGTTCAGTTGTTCAGAGTGTCAGTCAAATTTGCAGTATCTAAATTTCAATTGAGAGTAGCAAATAGGAACTAGACCCAAAATTCAAATTGAGCGAGTACATAAAAAAATCTGTGTTCAAATCTGCCCCTGCCTTAGCCTCATTCACTACACTAAGGACCAGATTTTCTGGGCAAATCAGCGTGAGA